>NC_061116.1:71843265-72199841 GCF_002878395.1 Capsicum annuum
TCTAAATAAGGAAGATGTTGATGAAGATGAAAATCAAGGATAAAAATGATGCAGTGAAGAGTAGTAATGGTGATGGTGATCTAAGATATCAATTACAAACAGCATCTCAAATAGAAGAACCTCAAGAAGTGTCTAGTAAAAATTTTACTAGACAAATACTGATCAATTACAAGCAGCATCTTAGAAGATCAAACTGGAAATACTTATCTTCTCATCCCCTTGGACATTTTAATTTAGTGGTAGGAGTGCAAACAAGAGCCTAGGTCAGAAATCTCATGGATTTTTTGGCATTCCTATCCCAAAAATGAGCTCACAAAGGTGTAAAATTTTCAGAAAAGATGTTGGCATGGTCAAAGTAATGCAGAAGAAACTCTGGACATTTGAAGGATGTCAAGTCTGGGACCTAGTCGTACTTATTTCCAGAACAAGTCATGGTATGGAGTGGTGTAATGAATCTAAAAAGTTGAGGCTGGGATTGATTAAATTAACCTGACCTACTATCATGTGAACCAGTGTATCTTCATAAACTTTGCTATAATAAGAAGAAAGGTATCCTTGAAAAGGTAAGTGCATATTAGTCTAACTTAGTACCATAACTTCGTAGGTATACACCCATGGAAACAACTATGGAGGAGGATATATGTGAAATTCACAAAATTTAAGATTCACTCAAACTAGAGAGGTTTATCGTCCCATCTCTCAAGTTAGTATTATGTATGTGTAATTTTTGTCTATTTTGATAGAAAAAAGCCATGTCCTCTTTCTTCTTATGTCAGAAAAGGTTATCTTATTCCAAAAAGGTATATGAGTCACCTAAAATTTGAAATTGATCATATCTTATTCCCATAGAAAACCCTCAATTGTTCTTATTTGTTCCTTTAAATCTTGTTGCACCCACTCCTTCTCTTGTCAAAAGGAAAAATATAGTCTTGGATAACCCTTTTATGAAAAAGACCTTCCTGATGGCTGCAACACTTCTATTTTCATGTCCTTCAAAGGATTTAGATCTTGACATTGATAAAAATCCTCTCCCAAACCTTCCTAAAAAAACACCCTTTATCTCCAACTCTTCAAAATCCAAACTTCTTCATCACTCAAATTTTTTATGAAGAATCATCCCTAAACCCTCAAAGCTTTTCTGATAATACATTGATGGATGATTCTAAGGTTGCTAAAAATCTCATCTTGCTTTTAAATAACCCAGGAAAGAGCCGGATTAGCCCTAAGAATAACAATGTCAGTAAACACCGAGAAAAGTGTGGAAGCTTTACTGAAAAACAGTAGGCTCTTGAGGGACCTGATCCCAAAAAGAGAAAAATGGTTGAAAGGGAATCTGCGATTACTTATACTATAATAAAGAACCGGAAAAAAGTAAGGTTGTATCCAAGAAAGTTAGAAATAGGTTCCTAAAAAATCAAAAGGTGTTGACTGGAAGGATTTTTTATTCAAAAGTGTTAACAGAACCTGCTATGTTGGAACTAGTTGAGTTGGTAAAATATCAAGGGTGGATCCATCTTATGAAAGGACCTATTTCCACTATTTTTTATAAGACAGTTAGGGAATTCTACTTTAATTTGGATTTCTCAGAAGATGGTTTAAATTTGACCACACAAGTCCAAGAAAAGAAAAGAAAGTTGAATGAAGAAACATTGGAAAGGATTTTGGAAGTTCCTATATATGGTGTAAGTTTTATATCAAAGTAGAAGCCCTCAATAGATTTTTTAGCAAAGACACCAAGGGTGAAAGGGAAATAGCTACAGTAAATAGGAAATCTCTCAAGAGTGAGTCTTAATTGGTCTTTGATTTTGTGAATAAGGTGATTTTTCTTTGATCATAAAAGAGAAATGTTTCCTCAGCCACTAATTTGTATGTGATGGAATGTGTTAGTAGCTTTAAATTCATCAATCTACCTACATTAATGATGGAACACATTCATAAAGTAGTTCTTGGGGAAAATGGAAAATATGGCATGCCTTAAGAATATTGGTTGAACAAAGTATTTGATCATTTTGGTATTGTCTGTGAAAATGGAACACATGGAACTATGCTGCAAATATTTGGTATAAAGATAATGGTCAAAGCTGAGTATGTGCAAAAAAAATTAGGTAGCATTTCTCAAGAGAAGTTCAGCAAGGAAATAGAGGATTTGCAGTTCAACTCAGTTGCCAAGGATGAAAAAATTAGCAAGCTCCAGGTGACAATTTAGCATCTCACTAAAAGAAACCCATGTGTCTTTGAAATTCTTAGAATTGAGATTGTTGAAGTGAAGAAGAGAGTGTCAATCTTAAATTATGAGATCCTTAGCCTGAATGCATATATAAGGCATCTCAACAACAACCTGACCCTACTCCTCCAAACTCTATTTCACAGCCTTTTACCTATTATTTTTTCTTGATTCCTGTGGCTTTTTCTCTAGAATATTTAAATTATGCATTCCATTGATACTTATCCTCTACTTATGAATGAATCTTTGTTTTGTGTGTTATATTTATTCCCTTTAAATTGCAAACTTTTTCTTCATGTTAGTGATTTCCCAGTTGCCATGAGTTAACTAATTTGTACGTATTTTACTCTTGGTTTACTATTTTCACTTTTCAATGATGCCAAAAGAGGGAATATTGATTTCATACGGTAGGGAAAAGGTACCAAATTTAGTGTAACTATTGAATTTATAGATATTAGTATGAATGGTATATTGATAGGGGGAAGAAATGATGGTGTATATTAATAGTGTAACACCCCGTGTTTTTTCTAGCTTAAAAATTGCTCCTAGAATATTAAGAGAGTGCTTTAAAAATGAATAACCTTTATTTCATACAAAATTTTCCAGATTTATACCTTCCATTGTGTGGGAAATTAAATGAACTTTCCATCAATATCAAATTCGCCCAAATCCAATACTTGGTGAAGAAGTTGGAGCATTGTTAGTAATGCAGTGTTCCACCTGGGCACTCACTGCATCGCGGTGGATGCCAAAATGCCAATCGTCACATTGAAGTGGACCTCTGCAATATTGGCACATCATGGAGAGGTCCGAATTTCCAATTTTTCAATTTCCAATGGGGCAACGCGATATCACCGCGTCGCGCCAGAGTGCAAATTCGTACTCGTCCTTTTCTAGTAGCTTATTTAATTTCAACGTGTTGCGGTGAAGGTGTAATTATCGTACTCTTGACTCATAATTTGAATTCTTGTGTCGTGACTTTAATACTAATTATGTAAAGTCCTTATTAGGTGAATAATGTTCATAGAAGTCACTTAGAGCCAAGTGGAGCTAAGAACATTAGATTCGACCAAAATTTGGCATTCAATCCTACAAAGGTCTACTTTAAACATGTATAAGATTTTATATATGTGAAATTTTCCATCGAAAAACCCACCAAACTGTAAATAATTGAATTATCTTTCCGAAGATACCAATTTCACAAAAATCCGATACCCGAGTAAAAAGTTATAGCCATTTTAGTGTGAGGCAGTGAGCTGCCACGATGGTAACGTGTCGTGCTAAAGGGAAAAATCGGGATGCGGGTTAAGAATTTCTGCTTTAAGGTAATAAGGGGCAATGAGGTCTTTTTCCACCTCAACCCAGGTCGTAAAAACACAATCTAAGGCTTCAAATGGGGCATTAATTAGCACCATTCTCCAATTTTTCTCTCAAGAACAACCCTAATCAATTCCCTCTAGAATCATCAATTCCATCTTCTTCTCTTCAACAAAAAGATCAAGAATTTAGGGTTTCTAATCAAAGAACTTCAAGAATGATATCAAGATCATCTCCTAAGTATTTAAAGTTCAATCTTTTACATTCAATTCATCAAATCCAAACTATTAAGGTATGTGGGATTTCAACAAGGACAATCTTTTCATCCTTGTGCCCAAAACTTATTTTAAGTTATGAATTTCTGAATTTTAATATGATTTCCATGAAAGTTAATTTAAGGTTATACCCAATTTATATTGTTTGAAGATCCTGAGTTTAAAAGTGATTGAATATTGAATGACATGACTATTTTCATATATTTATGCGTGTAACACAATTTTCCAGATTTTCAAAAGTGAGATTAAGTATGATATTGAGATTCTTGACCTTATTATTTTGATGGTGTTGAAGTATTTTCAAGAAGCATATTGAGTTGGATGTTTTTTATGATTTTGAATATTTATATATGAGTTCTAAATTGGGATTCATACCCATTATCACTATTTATAAGATTTTGAGTTTTTGAGAGCTGTTGAAGATAAATTTCATGAGTTTATTTATATTTTCATGAGCATTACTGAAATTTCCAGATTTTAATATGATTTACAAATGTTTATGTTATTTCTGATTTACAAATATTTATGCTATCAAGCATGAATTTTGAGATGTTTTGACAAGAGTTTTAAGCATGAGCTTTAATCTCTAAGATTGAGTTTTGATATTTCAAGAAGCTTATATTTTTAGCATGCTTTGATAAGCAAGATTTGATCCTTTGATCCTAAGCTAAGATAAGGAATCCACATTATTCATATAGTTCATGATTTATAGCAAAGAGAAGCGTAATTGGTTTTTATTATAAACTATTATGCTATTTTAAGGTGGATTTCCTAAAAGTTCTGAGCCTAAGCATGGAGTAGTATTTAGCACCGAGTTAGGTATGATTTTAAGGTCTCATGCCCCAGAACTACGTGCCACCATAGGATTGAGATTTATGGGCTCGAGGCCGAGATAGTGATCACTAAAGTTAAGGTTCTATTCTGATGGCAAGGGTAAAATAGCTCTCCCCAACGTGGGCAAGACATTGGACTCCATGTCAGCTCACATGGTTTATGTTGGTTAGAAAAACCTCCCAAAGAAAAACCCTACTCTTTAAATAGCTTATAGATTTAAAGTCTTAGTATATATTTTGAAAGTTAATATTTTAAGATTTCCAAAGTTTTAAGTCTCAAAGTCTCAAAAACTGTTACAGTCTTAAAGCTCCCAAGTCTTTGAGTCCCAAGTCCTAAGTTTCCTAAAGTGCTATAATTCTTATGTTTCAAAAGAAGTCCTTTATTTTTATAAGATTAAAGTGTATGTTATAAAAGTTATTATTGTAAGATTCATCCAGTTAATAAGATTTGAGAACAAGAAGAGGATACAGATTTTAGAATAAGGTGTAATGACACACGAGATTTATACTACATATTTCCTTATTCATGATTTATGAGACATAGATTTCAATTTTTGCTCAAGCTATGTGTGTCATTTATATCAGCATGCATGATTTCTATAATGATTGATGATATTATTCAACTATTGCATACACCCCCATATACTCAGCACATCCTCAAAGTACAGATCCGCATATATGTCTATGTGCTACACTGTCTCATAGTGTAGGTACAAGTTGTAGCATATATACCATATTCAGTCAGTCTGTAGCTTCCAATCAGCAAATATTGAGTCCTTTTAATTCAAGGGCTCAAGTTAGTTATACAGCTTGAGAAGTATTGTATTTTCTTTATTCAGTCGTATTGAGTTGGGATGGTTGGGAGTCATGACTCAGCTACCTATACTCAGTACTAGTAGAGGCTTCATAGACAGTTAGTGGTGTTAATGTTTTAAATTTCAATTTTGTTGGTAAAAGCAAAGTTGTTATTTTGTATATTCAGATTTGTATTGATCAAGGTCAGAGAAGTTTTATATTTCCTCTGATTTTGTTTAGATTTATGTATTTTATTCAGTTGCTTGTAAGTATGCCAGTAGAAGGGTTAGTTTGGGATCACTTGTGACCCTAAGCACCGTGTGACATCTCAGGACCCATTTTTAGGGTGTTACAAACTTGGTATCAGACCACAAGGTTTAAGTGTCCTAGGGTGTCTGTAAAGTCGTGTCTAATAGAGTCTTGCAGAATGGTACGAAGACGTCTGTACTTTTCTTCAAGAGGCTACAAGGCATTTAGAAAATGTTTTCATTCTTTCAAGTCTCAGATTGTGTTATATAAAGGGTCTCTAAGAAACTTATACATATTCTTATCTTACTCTATTCGGGCCATCTCTTTCTTATTTTCAAGGTATCAGAAATAGTCAAGCTTAAACCTTTACTACTGGAGCTTTCTCAAATAGTCTTCTCAGATAGTTATGGGATTATAAAGAGGCTAGAAAGTATCCCATCAGTGCTTTTAAGTTCCAAAGTTTGAAGGGCTTTATTCATGTTTATGGAAAGTCTACACTAAGACCTAGTCAAGTGTGCTTTCGGATTCTTCCTCAGAATCCATAATGATAATCTATACTTCTCTATCTATGTACTGTTCTTGAGGTAACATGATCGACAAATTCCAATTCCCTCCCCTGATAATGCTCTCAAAATTGCAAGTAGAAGTTTTTGAAGTCTCATAAAGCAGCTTGAGACGAACATTCTCATGTATTATAAGTCCCTCAAGTTTAAAGTTATGTCCACATTCTTATGGTTTATTCAGTTAAGACAGAGTAAGATGTGTATTCTTAGATCATTGAATATTATGTTTCAAGTTTCCATCTTTTGTAATCTTATTATCATTGTGCTATTGAAATTCAAAGTCTAGTGAAATCGTGTGGGGCTCTTTTGATTCACTAGCATAGCTGCTTTGTTACTCATCTCATTTTTTTTTTCAAAACACAAAATCAAAGTCTAGTGAAGCCGTGTGAGGCCTATTTCTATTTATGAGCAACTTGTTATTCATTTTTTTATTCTTGTATTTGTTAGAAATGGGGGTTTAAAGGTGTAGTGACGAGAAAAATGGTAAGGGAAATTTATTGAATGTATGTATAGCCGAATCTTTTGCATAAGATTGAGTTAGTAATGAAGTGCTATGTCTTTGTGTGTTAATTTAGTAGAAGGTCTCATTAGTTAAGGTGAATTGTTGTTTGCTTGAAGTATGAAAAGAGTTGTTAACGGTGTTTGTTGTGCAAGAAAAGTATAGGTTATTGATTAAGGTACTTGGGGGAGAGGTGTTGTTAATTTAGGCGTCCCTGAGATTGCCAGGGGGAGTTTAGTTGAAACTTATAAAGCTATGAACTAATTTTAGCGGTATAAAAAGGGTAGATAGTAATGATATGTAGAAGGAGGATGTGTTAATGGATTTTAAATAAGATAGATCATAGGATTGAGATTGATCCTTACTGTTATAAAGTTTTAGTGGACTAATGGTTTCAGATCTTTGAGATGTAAGAATATTGTGTGAAGTTGTGGCTCATCATTGCTAGAACTAGACGCTAAGTTTGAAAAGTTGATGGTCATCAAAGTGGATGAAATGATTTGTTGGTTAGTGATGCTAGCTAAATGGAAGAGAGCTAGTAGGCTTGAACAGTGTATACAAGAAGTTTAAGTTCAATTATCTGTAATTGCTTATGATGCTATATGGCTGGTGAAGAAGTATGACCAAGGTGATATAGGTTTGCATTATTTCCAAGGTTATTACGTGTTGTGTGTGATTAGTAGTACCGTTGAGTTGCTAACTGGAAGGAGACTAGTTATATATATATATATGATGTTCTTAACAACTAAGCTAAGGAGTTATGGGTAAATGATGTTGAGCCTTTTTGGTGTGATCTTGATTCTCTTAGTTTAGAAATACAAGTTTAGAGAGGTGATATTAGTAAGCTATGACACGGTTAGTTTGATTTATTAAAAATTGATGATGTCCGTGTTAAGTGTTAGAATCTAAGTTTGAATCCTTGAAGATTGAGTGAACAGAAGCAACAGTTGAATCTCTAGGTGGTGTGAAATAAAAATCTGGTGATACCATGTAGATTCTAAGTTAGTGAGTGTTTAAGTTGTTATATGATTACTTTTGAGGCTACAAAAATCTAAGAGTTGAATCTCAAAAAGAGGTACTAGCATTGGGAGTTGCACGTTAAGATACAGTCCTTTAGGGTAAGTTTAGTTTTATGTGTATTAATTTACGCCAGACTCTAGAGTAAAGTGATTGCAGTTTAGATTAGAGTTTATATAGTGGTTCACATACTTAGCGTGATGGATTAAAGCTAAGGGGGAGATGATGGGGTATATAACTAAGTTAGACTCCCAGATTCTAGTAGTGATGATGAATACTTGTGCGGATGGATGTATTGTGCATTAAGTGAGATCCTAGTAGAAGGTTGAATATAGTTATTGAAGTGGAATGTACAGTATGAGTTAACCCGTTTAGCCAGTAATTCAGTCTAGTAGTCATACAGACGAGTTTCTATAGTTTTCAATCTTCCCATCTAGTCATATCATTCTAAGAGAAAATTTGCTCACTTCGAGTACCTTGCGAATTCAGCCCAGTTAATGCATCAGTTTAGAATTTAGATGATCAGTCATGATTCAACTCATAAGTTTCCCATTCATCATCATAGTCTTTTTCTAGTATTTCAATCAAATTTGTATCATTCGGCGAATGATCCCAAGGGGGAGATATTGTAATACCCCAAGTTTTTCATGTCATAAACCTCTCATTCATTTTCTCATGAAATCAGATCTAGCCTAAAGTAATGGTTACTCATAAATTGACGCCTTCATTTCTATATCATCCATATAGCTATTTTCATGAGAATTCATGCACTCGCAGATCAATTTAGTAACTCATTATGTTTAAGATTCAGTTATTCAGTTTATTTCAGTTGTGCATGATAGCTTATAACCTCAGATTCCTATGTATTTTAAGCTTAATTATCCACATTCGAGGATGAATGTTCCTAAGTGGGGATATTTTAACACCCCATGTTTTCCCTAGCTTAAAATTCGTTCCTAGAATGTTAAGAGTGTGCTTAAAAAATAAATAACTTTTATTTCATATGGAATTTTATAGATTTAGACCTTTCATTGTGTGGAAAATTGATTAAGCTTTCCATCAATATCAAACTCGCCCAAATCTGACACTCGGTGAAGAAGTTAGAGCATTGTTAGTAATGCACTGTTCCACCTGGGCACCACCGCATCGCGGTAGATGTCAAAATGGAAATCATCACATTCCAGTGGACCTCCAAAATATTGGCACATCACGGAGAGGTCCAAATTTTCAATTTGTCAATTTCCAATGGCGCAACACGATAGCACCGCGTCAGAGTGCAAATTCGCACTCGTCCTTTTTCAGTAGCTTAACGCGATTTCAATGCATCGCGGTGAAGGTTTAATTGATGTACTCTTGATCCATAATTCAAATTCTTGTGTCATGAATTTAATCCTAAGTATGTAAAGTCCCTATTAGGTCAATAATGTTCATAGAAGTCACTTAGAGCCAAGTGGAGCTAAGAACATTAGATTTGACCAAAATTTGCCATTCAATCCTACAAGGGTCTACTTTAAATGTGGATAATATTTTATATACATGGAATTATCCATCCCAAGACCCACAAAATTTTAAATAATTGAATTATCTTTCCGAAAATACCAATTTCGCAAAAATCTGATACCCGAGAGAAAAGTTATAGACATTTTAGTGTGAGACAGTGAGCTGCCGCAATAGTAGAGCGTCACGCTAAAGGGTAAAATCGGGATGCGAATTACAAATTTTTGCTTTAAAGTAATAAGGGCAATATGGTATTTTCTCACCTCAACCCAGGTCATAAAAATACGATCTAAGGCTTCAAATGGGGTATTAATTACCCCATTCTCTAATTTTTTTCCTCAAGAACAACCCTAATCAATTCCCTCAAGAATCATCAATTCCATCTTCTTCTCTTCAACAAAAATATCAACAATTTAGGACCCAAGAACTTCAAGAATGATATCAAGATCATCTCCAAAGTATTCAAAGTTCAAGCTTTTATATTCAATTCATCAAATCCAAACTGTTAAGGTATATGGGATTTCAACAAGGACAATCATTTCATCCTTATGCCCAAAACTTGTTTTAAGTTATGAATTTCTAAATTTTAATATGATTTCCATGAAAGTTAATTTAAGGTTATACCCAATTTATATTGTTTGAATATTATGAGTTTACAAGTGATTGAATATTGAATGGCAAGACTATTTTCATGTATTTATTCACGTAACGCAATTTTCTAGATTTTCGAAAGTGAGTTTAAGTATAATATTGAGATTCTTGACCTTATTATTTTAATAGTGTTGAAGTATTTTCAAGAAGCATATTGAATTGGATGTTTTTCTATGATTTTGAATGTTTATATATGAGTTCTAAACTGGGATTCATACCAATTATCACTATTTACAAGATTTTGAGTTTTTGAGACCTGTTGAAGATAAATTTCATGAGTTTGTTTATATTTTTTATGAGCATTGCTGAAATTTTTAGATATTAATATGATTTACGAATGTTAATGTTATCAAGCATGAATTTTGAGATGTTTTGACATAAGTTTGAAATATGAGCTTTAATCCCTAAGATTGAATTTTGATAATTCAAGAAGCTTATATTATTAGCATGCTTTGATAAGCAAGATTTGATCCTTTGATCCTAAGCTAAGATAAGAAATCCACATTATTCATAAAGTTCATGATTTATAGCAAATAAAAGCATAATTGGTTTTTATTATAAACCCTTATGCTATTTTAAGGTGGATTTTCTAAAAGTTCTAAGCCTAAGTATGGGAGTAGTATTTAGCATCTAGTTGGGTATGATTTCATGGTTCATGCCCCAGAACTACGTGACACCATAGGATTGAGATTTATGAGCCTGAGGCCGAGATAGTGATCACTTAAGTTAAGGTTCTATTCCTATGGCAATGGTAGAACAGCTCTCCCCAACGTGGGCAAGACGTTGGACTCCATGTCACCTCATATGGTTTGTGTCTGTTAGAAGAACCTCCTAAAGAAGACCCCTACTCTTTAAATAGTGTATAGACTTAAAGTCTTAGTATATATTTTGAAAGTTAATATTTTAAGATTTCCAAAGTTTTAATTCTCAAAGTCTCTAAAAGTGTTACAGTCTTAAAGCTCCCAAGTCTTTGAGTCCCAAGTCCTAAGTTTCCTAATGTTTTTTAATTCTTATAATTCAAAAGAAGTCTCTTATTTTCATAAGATTAAAGTGTATGTTCTGAAAGTTATTACTTTAAGATTTCATCCAGTTAACAAGATTTGAGAACAAGAAGAGGATACTAATTTTTGAATAAGGTGTAATGACTCATGAGATTTATACTACATGCTTCGTTATTCATGATTTATGATATTTTGATTGCAGTTTTTGCTCAAGCTATGTGAGTCATTTATATCAGCATGCAGATTTCTATAATAATTGATGATATTATCTAACTATTTCATATACCCCTATATAATTAGTATATCCTCAAAGTACTGATCCACATATATGTCTATGTGCTACATTGTCTTATAATGTAGTTACAAGTTGTAGCGCATATACCATATTCAGTCAGTCCGCAGCTTTCAATCAGTAGGTGATGAGTCCTTTTGATTCAAGGGCTCGAATCAGTTATACAGCTTTAGAAGTATTGTATTTTATTTATTCTATCCTATTGATTTGGGATAGTTGGGAGTCATGACCCGGCTACCTATAGTCAGTACTAGTAGAGGCTTGATAGACAGTCTGCGGTGTTAATATATTAAATTTCAATTTTGTTGGTAAAAGCAGAGTTGTAATTTTGTAAATTTAGCTTTGTATTGATCATGTTTAGAGAAGTTTTATATTTTCACAAATTTTTTTTCAGATTTATGTATTTTATCAGTTGCTTGTAAGT
Organism: Capsicum annuum; assembly: GCF_002878395.1. Taxonomy (NCBI): domain Eukaryota; kingdom Viridiplantae; phylum Streptophyta; class Magnoliopsida; order Solanales; family Solanaceae; genus Capsicum; species Capsicum annuum. The sequence goes on from NC_061116.1 coordinate 71,854,903, forward strand.
ATGCCAGTAGAAGGGTTAGGTTAGGATCACTTTTGACCCTAAGCAATGTGTGACGTCTCGGGACTCATTTTTGGAGCATTACAAATAAGGGGAACTATGATAAGAGAAATGTTAGGGGGGAGCAAATGAGTTGAATCTTTGGTACAAATGACAACAAGGGACTAGGTCCCTAAGTTGTATGATGATAGAAGCATGGTGCGGCATGATAGGGTAAATATTCATCTTCAGTGATGGTAATCACGTTGATTAAATATGGTGAATGTGTATTGATGATGAAAACTCTGTGGTTGGTTTTTCATAATCAAAAAGGGTGAAATTGTTGTATCATGTTTCTATGATGAGTAGGTGACTACAAAAAACTAGGTCCCTGGATGTTCAAGGTAACAGTACTACTGGCACGCATCTACATAATTTTGTCCTCTTCTATAACAAACTGTGCAGGTGTTTTGTACTATTTGAGACACCTAGTCCAATCATATTAAAACCCTAATCATCACTCTGCTATTTAAAGAAAAAGATACTACTCACTTAAGGCAATTTTCACAATCCAGAAATTGACAAGCAAAAAAAGAGAAAACTCAACCTTGATCCGTTGCTCGTGTTTAGCTCAAGTTCTTAATTCCTTTAATGTACTGAATTTAGAGAGTGTTCTTGAGTAAGTCAATGGTTTGTAAATGAATTCATCATTCTATAAGAGTAATGATTTTTCATTATTGCCTTGAGAGTGATTAGGTAGAATTTCCTAAGTCTAAAACTTGTTAGAGTTAACCAGTGTTGAGGGTGTCTTGGCAGAGTTTTCAAGGTTAGGCTATAGTAGAGTTACTACAAGCTAGAGGAGCCTAGAGTTAGGTTGAAATCGAGTTTTTAATCAAGAGGTTGATTACAGTGGATTTTTGATATGTTTGTAAGGGTAAGTCGTGGTTTTTCCTCCCTTGAGCAAGGTGGTTTCCACGTTAAATCTTGTGTTGTTTAAGTTTCCTACACTATTTTTCGTTAATTTGCTGCCTTATTTCTTGTGATTGACTTTGAGGGACCAAGTCCCTCACTATGTGGTGCAACCCCACAGGTTTACAATAACCTTTAAAGCCTTTAACATTACAGAGGACCAGACTAACATCAACAAAGAGAAGCCAACAGAGACAGTAGAATTATTGAACAAGTCTGAAGCTTAACAATAAATGAGGAAAAAATAGATGACAATAGAAGATAAAAAGAGATCATAGGGCCAATACAAATGAGGGGCATAATGTAGAAGTTAGAAAGCCAAAAAGATCATAAAACCCAAAAAGTAGTGACAAAAACTACTAGAGAGTGGGTGAAAAGTGCCTTTAATTCAACTAATGGTGAAATAGAGGTGCTAGATTCAGAATAATCTAATGGGAAAAGGACATAAACTCTTCATATAGAGATTTTCAAGTGAAGATAACTGAAGAAGTAAAATTATATATGGTGGAAAAGGACAAACACATGAAAACTATGGTCTTATTCCCCTTTGAGGATGAAATACCCTATTAGGAATAGGGGTGGCTCCAAAGTGGATCTAGAAAAGAAGATGTATATGTAGATCATAATAGGTCTACAAATCTTATGTTGAGCACAAAATCATTGGATCTGGACTCTTTTGAACCAGTTGGAGATAAAAACAATCCTTACATGGCTAAATCCTAAGAAATAAAATTCGAATGGGATGATCAAGGAGCTATTCATACTATCTAGCATTAATAGATAAACAACAAAAACATGGAGTTAGAATTACCAAAGAATCCCTTTCATATAGTGACAACATAAAAGTAAAACTCCTAAGTCAAACATTACATGTTATTGATGATAGGCGAAATTACGCGCCTATATCAATATATTTTGCCCATATTTTAGCCTAGTTTCGAGAACTAATTATCTATTTCGTACACTTTTAGTCCTTTTTCCTGTAAATGAGCTAACAAATGTGATTAGGAAAGTTTCAGGTATAAATGATGCAAAATACAGCAATTTATGGCTTACTTGACGCAAAAGAAAGCTCACAAACGAGATGGAAAGGAGCTGGACGCATAAAGGACTAAATCTGCTGCATGGAAAATCTGTCCCGGGCTAAAACAGCATTTCTGAAGACTTTGGGACTTACAGACACAAAGCTGGATTTTTGCCATAATACATTAACCTAGTGCAATTAGGTTATGTGTTTCATCATTCTATTTGGATTATAATTTTGTAACCTTACCCTAGTACAATTGGGTCAAGGATTTCATTAGTATATTAGGATTTGGTTATTTATTTTATTAGTTTAGTAGGAGTAGGATAGGAGTATTATAAATACCCTATCATGTTAGAGATTTTAAGGAGAGGAGGGGAGACATTCTGACAATTCATTCATCTCCTTACAATTAAGACATCTTCCTACAACCCATTCTCAATTCTTCATTCTTCTACTCTTAAATTCCACAACAAGAGAATCGTTACTTGCTACGGAATCACTAAAACCACACGCCAAACACCTACTATTCACGCCATCCACCATGCAAAACGTGATATCCTTCGCATTCATGGGTAACTAAATCTCTTAGTTGGGGTTATGGAAGCCGAATGAGTTACTATCTATAGCTATGAGTTTGTGAGTTCAAGACAAGTATATTGCTTATATCATTATTCTCTTCATCTTAAATCTACATTCTTTGCGGTTCAAACACAAGAACACGCCATTCTAACATCTAACCTGTTCGAGAGAAAGGTTATTTGTCTAGAAAAGAAGACGCATAGACCAACGCCAGTCTAACATCTGACTTGTTCGAGAGAAAAGTTATTTGTCTGGAAAAGAGATAATGTCAAGGTAGTAGGACACCCTTTCCTATTAAAAAGCTAGTGCCGTACCTGGACTAACTTCTTGGAGAATTCGTACCGTTAGTCACGCTTTAAGCTCGAGAGAGTTAAAGTGAAATAGTCCTTGTTTAGGTCGAGAGACGCTTGGATTTACCATCGACTACAATTCTCTATAAGCAATTACATGTCAAGACTCTACACACTCATAGCCAATAGAGACGTATACCTCAGAAGGTGGACATAACCCCAACGCCTCAATTCTCATTGTTTACAACACACGTGACAATCTCTCTTTATTTTGCTATTTTCAGTTCTTACCTTCTTGTTTTGGTTACATACTACAATCCCCCCTTTCCTACGAGACTTGCACTAAAAGTCTAGTAATTTCTCTTGCTTGTTGGCCAAGCTATTCTCTGTGGGATCGATACCCAACCCAGGTTGGGTTCTATATTTGCTAACGACCGCTTTACACTCCCACGAGAGCTGTAGATTGAGCGTTATCAGTTATTGTCTCCCACTACCAAGAAATTGAAGAAAAAGTATAACCAACAGAATATGGAAATGATTGGCATGAAAGTTGGATTATTTAACACCCCATATTTTCCTAGCATAATATCAGTCCCAATACATGAGTATTTGTATATAAAATTTTCAAAACACTTATTATTTTTCAATTTAGAGCCTGCTATTACGTAGAAAATTCAATTAGCTTTCCAATAATATAAAATTCACCCAAATCCGATAATCGGGTAAGAAGTTATAGCGATTTTAAGTTTCAGTCGTTAAGCATCATCATTTTAACCTTTAGCACATTGCAGAGCAGGCTAATATCCCATTTGAAAAATTCTCGTGAGGGTCCACAATCACAGCACATTGCGCCATAGGTCAACTTTACAATTATCCATTTCCAGTGTCGAAGCATGATACCACCGCATTACGGTAAACTTCTAGGTCCGAATCAGTGAAGGACCATAATTTCCCCATAATGAACCATAGACCATTTTCCTAGTTTTCCGATTCCAATGACACGGCGCGATAGCACCGTGTCGTGCCAACCCAAAAAATCAGGATTTTTAGTCAGTTCTGAGTTTTAATTCCAAGGGCTTTTAAGTACTTTTCCCTTATCCCAGTCAGCCTCAAACATGAAATTAAGTCCCTAATAACCTAATTGGGAATTATTCAAATCAATTTTTCCCTAAAATTAAGAACATTCTCCCAAGTAGAAAAACCCTAACCTTCAAGAATCAAGGTCAAATCTCAAGAACTTTGTATCAATCTTTCCAAATTCATCATCCTAGGTATGTTAGATGTTCATCCATGGATTCCTTTCATCCATAGAGTCCAAGTATCTATTTTAATTACAAAACCATCATATTTTCAAGTTTATTTGATTTTAAATTATTATTACATCCATGAATCTCCATGTAGTATTGATTTTATACCATGTTACCATGAAATTATTGTTATTATTCAATTCCACATCTTTTAATATCATCATTTATTGAACAAAACCATGATTTAGCTCTATTATGTTGGATTGATGCTATTTCTATATGTTTTAGGATATTCCTATGATTGCTTTGAACTATGAACTACATGTATTGGATAAAATGCCTACAAGAGTGATTTATTTAATATGAGCCTTCATGTTTTGGTCTTCAAGCTTTAGGGTCTTTTTAGTATTGTTGTTTTGAGTCCTGGGGGTATTGAATACCTGAAAACCATAGCTATTTATTTAGTCTAGTATTAGTACATTATAGAATATTGTTCAGATTATATTATGAGCATTATCAGAATATTCAGATATCAGTCATTAAACTTAGAACAGTCTAGTATCTTAGTGTCTTTTAGTTAGGAGTAGGATTTAGCACCGAGCGAGTTCAGGGATGGAGGCTTCCCCATCAGATAAGCAGAGTTGTTAAAGCAGTCCCTATACTCCAGAACTACATAGCCAATGTAGGATATGAGTAGTCACCCATCAGATTAGGCTTGACTATCTCGCAGGGGTCACCAGTCAGTTCAGGCTTGACACCCTTAGTCCTTTGGACATTATATCAGTTTAGTGGATCCACACAACCATTGTTAGTACCCATGGCATGGTATTAACACCCTTCCAACTGGGGTTATAGGTTGAACCCTGATTAGCTCAAATTGGGGATACCTCCCACAGTCTTAGATATAGTCTCAGTTATAATCCCAGCTCAGTTATTCAGTCTTAGTGTTGTTTGAACAAAGCATACAAATTTCAGTTAGTTCAGTATTTCAGTTTACAGATTTTACTCAGTTCATGTTATATTCTTGGTCATGCATCCTCAGTATATACAGATTTACATGCATTTTGAGTATCTACAGATTCCATGCTCTTTATTCAATACTCTATGCTTTACATGTATATCCAATTAATTATTAGTATTCCTATTCATGAGACCATGCATATCATCCTACCTCATTTAGAATACCAGTACATTCAAAGTACTGATCACATACCTTTCATTTGCGCTATGATGTATCATATCATAGGTGTTGACGCTCAATTCCTGGATTGCACTTAGTCCCTCAAATCATCAGTAGTACAGCAGCAGTGGTGAGTTCTTATCATTCGAGGACAGATTATATTACTTTATGTCTTTATCTCAGTAGTTAGTAGAGTTAGTTGGGGCCTGTCCTATCAACTCACAGTATTCAGTTTAAAGGCTCTTCAGACACTACAGTTAGCTATTCAGATTTTAGTATTTTGCCAGATTCATAATTTAGTAGTCGTTTTATTATTAAAACCTTATGGCATTTTATTTATTCTTTCGTATTCATGATTATATTATTCAGTGCTCACAATAGGTACCAACCCAAGGGTTAACTTGTGGTCCCTCAAGATTGTAAGCATCGTGTAACGACTAGGGTGTAGTCTCGGGTCGTTACAGTTATCACCAAGATCCAGTGTTAAGATTAAAAAAGGAACAAAAGTCTTGGAAATGCAGAGTAGGTACGACTAACAAGGATATTTCCAAAGATAGGTGCAATAAAACTTAGTTAAAAATGATGATTAAGAAACTATTTTAGAAATTGTATATTCAAAAACTTTTCACAGGGTTGAAATGCTACACGATCATTATATCTTTTTTCTCATTTCCTTAAAGTATCCTTTTCAAGGTCCATGCACATTTTTATGCACATTTAAGAGTATATAAGAAAACTAGGGATGAAGCATGTCAACTTTAATACTAATGGGAAGATCTATTTTTTATGGAAGATAATATAGATATAGACATATTATTAACTATAGAATAACAAATAACTCTCAAACTATACATGTAAGACCTAGGGAAGTACATAATTGCCACACTAGTTGGTGCAAAATGTGATGCACTAGAAAGACTTGAAATATGGGATAATCTTCATGATCTTGCAAATCACATTACCGATTAATGGCTTCTTTTGGGGATACTTTAATGAAGTAATGAATGTGTCACAACCTAAACCTATTGCCAGTGGCACCCATAGTATATCTTCAATGGGAGAATTAAATAACCCAAATACCCATCTATTCCACCTAATTGATTTTAAAAGAAACTAAAAATTTCATTAATAAATCCAATATTGTCCAAATATTCTAAAAATAATGTCAATGCAAAAAATATAAGAACATCTAAAATACCCCCCAATAATTGAAAGTCATTACACCAAAAACGCATATAATTGTCAACAACGGCTTCAACCCAAAATGAAATAAAAATACATGTCCAAAATAAGTGGAAAATAACTAAGATACATGATACATGGCTACCTAGAAGATGTACTCACCCTTGAGTCTATATGTGTCTGTGTATAAAATTGATGTCTTGATGTAGTCATTGGAAGATGCATTGCACTCAACAAAAAGAAGAGCACGTGTAATATCGGTACAAAATCACAATGTACCCTAACCTTGTAAACAAGTACAACCATGATCACCTAACAATTACCTTTACCCAAATTACATACCACTCAGCCTTTCACAATGACATCAAAGAATTCAATCAAGTGTAAGTTAGTATGGACAAAATACCAAGTCAAGACCATGACTACCAACAATAGACCAAGTCAACAAAACTATGAGTCACAACAATAAGTTTCACCTTCTATCAAATAAATAAGTAATGTATCAATAGAAGTTATACAATTTATTTGTAATCCTGGCCTGGACCTCTCAAGGATATAATATAACAACGATAATATCAATTGGTTGACTCAATAAACCCAAAAATATCAATTACTACAAACCCGGACCACTCAAGGACCTGTTAAACTTACCAATAGCTTGTACATACATTCTTGGGGTCTTATGGTTGCCCACTAGCCATGACCTGCAGGGGATGATCTCGTGTCCATATACCAAACATCCCAGATATCTAGTGTCTTCCATTCTTATCCCAAATAAATCCTACGATAATGTCCTTTACCGTCTTATCTCACAAAATAACGAATCCCTTGATAATATTTTTTATCAAATCATCTCACAATAACAATGATATCACAACAAACACAATGAGAATAATACAACCACACTTATACAACCAATAAAAATTTAGTATAACCTCATTAAATGCAATTAACACTTAGGATATCATTCAACAATTACTCTTCTTAAAGATGCATTGTAATAAGTATACGAAGAATAGTTAATACACATATATAAATTAAGCTAGATTTTAACTATATTTAACCATCACTTACTTCAATTCAAGCCTTTCAGCTCTCTAAAAAACTTGAGCCTTACCTTTTCTTGTAATCTCAGCTTGGTTATGGTCTAAAAATAACAATGTAAACATAGTTCAAAAAAGAATCTAACAATTTCAAGGATTATAACCTAATCCCACAATCCTAAGTCAAATTTATGATTATTTCCTCATTCTAGGGTTTTTCTACTATCATTCCACTTCAATTATCCCAATTTCATGACTAAAAAGATTAATTTAAAGCATGCAATCATAATTAAATAACCCTTGACTAAAACCCAAAGATTTTCAATCCAAAATCATCTAGTTGAACCAAAAATTCACCTAGGTTAAGTTCAATCCTTCCCCATGCCAAAAAACTAGTGATTCTAAGAATTAATCATCAAATAACTAGGTAGAAAAATGGATTTACTTACCTTAATGAAAGAAATTGGTAGAAAATTGTTGAAATTTGTACAAATTCTCCCTCTCCAACCCTTAACCATATTTGGAATGAAAAATGCATTTTTAGGCTATTTTCTACATTAACCAGCGAACTTGTTATAGTGAGATAATTTCTGCTATAGCAAAATTCACCCTCTAATGACAAAATTGAACTACTCTAACTCCTGCTATAATGAGAATATTCCTACTATAGCAAGCTAGTGTTAGTGGTGTACCTTTCCCTATAGAGTCCTAGGCAAAGGAAAAAGTCCATCAACCTATGAAACATGCCCATTTCACAACACGCTTTTGGTTATGACATCCCAACTATCCCCATGACATCAAATTTGATATCCAAAGTTCTACTAACCTAAATTCATTTCTGAAAGTTTCTATGAATTACCTAGTGCTTTAGCTATCATAAACAACCAAATAACTTAACTATTAACTAATACATTATTAGATTATCTTAGACCACACCACATTTGATTTTTGTCCAAGATTTTCTAGTAAAAAATTTCTAACTCATTATTAAGGTAGAAACTTAGCTAAAACTTTGGCACACTAGAGGTCACCATGTTGATGGAAAAGGGTTATTAAAATAGATTCCACTTTACCCATCGTTCATCCCTAAATAAACAAATAAGAAAAATGAGATAAGAAGGAAATAAAGAAGACTTAAATCCTCAAAAAAGTAAGGGTACATTTCTCATATGTCCTTATTAAAAAGTGGCCTCCTCAATGGGACAGTGTTTCTACTGAACTTTTACAGACTAGATTTCCTTAGTTCTCAACTTTGAAACATCCCAATCAAGATTTACAATCTTCTCTTCTTTATATAAAAGATTCTTTCATACCAAAATAGAGTCCCATTTGATAATATAGTCACCATCATCATGGTATTTCTTGAGCATAGAAGCATGAAATACAAGGTTGACCCTTGACAGGCTTGGTAGCATTGCCAGTCTGTAAGCTACTTGACCCACATCATTAAGGCACCTCAAATAGAGCAATGAATCAAGGGTTAATCTTACTATTTTTTCCAAATTTCATCCCTTTATAGGATATATCTTTAGTAGTACACACTAATCGAGTTTGAAGAATATATTTTTACCTTGCAATCTGCATATTTATTATATATACATGCTACCAATTGCTTCTCCTGAATGAACCTCACCGCTCTTGAGCTTTCTTTACCAAGTCTGTATCTAAAGGTTTTACATCACCAACCTCAAATCAACCTATGGGTGATCTATACCTTCTCTAATAGAGTGCTTTGAATGGGAACATGTCGATACTAGAATGGTAACAATTGTTGTTTGAGAACTTACACAAAGATAAGAACTTATCCAAATAACCACCAAAATCAGCCAAACATACCCGTAATATATCCATAATCACTGAATGCTCTTCTTAGACTACCTAACAGTTTGCGAATGAAATGCAGTTCTAAGGTCAATCTTGGTGCTTAACTCTTCAAGCACCTTGTGCTAAAGGCTAAAGGTGAATATAGTACCATTATAGAAAATGATGGAAACTTTCACCTCATGCAGTCTCAAGATATCCTTGGCATAAATCTTGGATAACTACTTTAGATCATTTTTACCTTACTTGAGGTGAAATGAGTGTACATGTTTAGCTTGTCCACTATGATACAATAAGTATCATGTTTCCCCAAGGTTTTAAAAAGAGCTACCTAAAAATCCATAGCTATCCTCTCCCACTTCCACTCAAAAATAGGCATCCCCTAACCTACCAAGAAATCCATGTATATCCTCTCCCACTTTCACTCAAAAATTGGCATCCCTTTAAGCAAACTCATAGGTTGTTGATGTTCATTATTCACTTGCTGATAGTTATGGCAATTGGCCACATACTTTATTATCTCTATATTTATTTATGGTAAAAAGTAAATATATCTCAAGTCACAATACATCCTGGTTTTACCTAGATGAATAGAGTAGCAATTACGTCTCATAAATGGCATTTTATCACTATTTGAGCAAAACTTTAACTTTTAGCTTCCCAGGACTCTCTCCCATGATACTTATGAGGATACATACAGTGGTCGTAAGTGGCACGTATGGACTACGGGTGGTCTCATAAGTAATGCTTTCAGCACAATTCAACTATTTTTCTTGTCTTAAGCTCCAAAAACCTAGTTTCCTGCAAAACAAACACAAAAACACATCATAGCTAACAAAATAGACCTAAGTACTTGCACATATTAAAGTTTTAAGCATCAAAAGTTTCATGAAACCATGACATATCAACACCCTCAACTTAGAACATTTGCATGTCCTCAGGCAATAAACATATAAAAAAATAAGAAAACAATGCTTAACCACGAGAAAACTAAGGTACCTATGGCTGCCAACTTAATTTTGGCTCAAAACACATCACCTGCTCCTATTAACTTTTTAAATACCAATTGTGTTGATATATGTAGCCTAATAATGCAACACAAAGAAATCAAGGTATGACATTACATTATTAATAAACAACCAAGTGGATATGAAAGTTGCACTACCCAAATAGATAAACAGCTAACAACAAAACCCATGTACCCTTACAACAAATAAGTCTCCTTCTCACAATATAATCATGCATGTTAATACTGGGATGATATCGAGACATACACACTCACAAAAAAGTTTGAATCAATTTGCATAGAATACCATAGGCTTGCCCTTATTTTCATTATCTTAGTTTTTTGGATAGTCGAACTAGGATCACTATAGGACTTTATTCGGCTTGTAACATAAGCTTGAGGACTGGTATAGTATATTTGGGAATTTGTGACTAACTTTTCTTGACATTATAAATACATTTGCGGTCCATTTCTCAACCATAATTCTCTTTTATTTCTCCCTTATTTATCCTTTATTTCTTAGTTAGGTTGGGTGTAGTTTCTTTTATTCTTTTTCAATTTTATCTTATTTTGATTTTTTTTCCATTTTATTTTTTTCTTTTACTTTTACCACACCCAGGCCTACTTTCTTTTCTCTAATTCAAACCCTTCTTTATACCCAATTTTGAACTACACACCCCTATGATATATATCCTTAACTTAGACAATTTGCTTGAGTTGAGGTGCACAATGTCCAAGGAAAGACCAGGGCCAAAACAGGTTTATTGTAACTAAATTGGAAGGTGAAAGATGAAAACAAGAAATAGGTCTATGTAGGCTCAACTAAGGGATCAAGGGATACTTTTGCACATTTGGGTGGTTATTTAGGCTAAGAGTGGAATAAATTAAGAACGGACTATGATCATATCCTAACCAACTATCCTACAATCTGGGCAAGACTAATCAGGAAAAATATAAATTAAATGCACAAAGTGAACTAAGTAAGCATCTCTCACACACATGGCACAAGGTTGTATTACCAACTACTACCTATCCGATTCATCCAAATTATAAGATTTGAGTATTTTTTCTCTAATCCTAATTCCATAAAAAAATTCACAATGGTCATACATATAAACACATCACACAGTTCAAAACAAACTTTTTGGAGGGGTATATTTTTTCTCAAAATACTTGATCACAATCAAAATACATCAACTGCCTTTAGATTCCATAACTTTTCCTAGCTAAACATAGAAAAATATAACACATATATGAAACAAAACAACCTAAACATGTCAGTTTTATTAAGATACTGCAGTCGACAGGAAAAGAAACACGACAAGAAAAAACCCTCGACTGTGGTACATCCCCACCCCCAATAAAAAAACTCTGCAGTATCCCTAGTGTATAACTACAATCCTAAAAAAAAGGAAGATGACATACCTAGGATGCTCTAGGCATCCATTTTAGACTCGCCCCCATCTGGGGTACGAGATGGCTTAGCTAACGGAAGTAGTGGTAGGGTACGACCAGAAGATGCACCCGTTGTTATCACAGTATGTCTCCACTTATAAACCATTCAAGACATCCTTGAATTAATGGTTTCCCTTTGTAGGACCTGATCAAATAGTATGGTGGGGTCATTAGATCCTTCTCTTAACTCTTCTTGGTCCCAATAGTTGCGACCTTGTCCTTCTCACAAAATAAATCAAATTACATATTTTGATATAAAGGCAAAAACTATGTGAATGAGTGGATGATTAGGGGAATAACCAAAACCTATCTCTCTACAAGAGAATGTACCTCAGTACGTAAGGTGGTCATCTCCTCTCGAATCTCAGATCGATCTAGAGCCTGTACCTCACTAAATTGTGCACTCACTCAACCCTAAAAGTCATCGATCCAAGAATGCAACTCACTCATAAACTCTATCATCTCATCCCTAATCCAAGCCTCGGTATTTTGTAGAGTAGTTCTGACCTAAGGCCAGATTTATGCATACAATATGGAAACTGAGTCTCTGTATTAGTAAGGCAGACTATCAACTCATCCTTTGCTCCTCTAAATATTGTAAAAACTCTCATGTCTCCCCAATAATACTAGTAGCAGTTAGATAAAGGGGCAAAGGGGCTGCCGTAGTTAGCTCAGATATAAAAGCCGAGGATGAAGTAGTTGTAGTCAAGGGGTCTCCTTCTTAGTAGAAATCTTAAGATCAAAACTCTTCTCTCCCATATTTATATCATCACATATATCTAGCCCCTCAATAGGCTTAACTAAAATTGGAGGTCCCTCAAAATATACCAGAATTACTATAGAGGTGGTTGAGCTCTCTATGCAAGGACTGGATTTTTTGGATCATTGATCAAACTAATATATGTTGTGCTCATTACCTCAATCCTATGATCAACATCTAGAATGTCTAGAACCCTAGCAGTATTAGAAATCTCCTGGATCAAGCAAGGAAAAGGGAGAGTAGTGTCTCACTAAATGCCCTAACATAGATCTCTAGCTGAATTAGTACTGCAAAATCTATCTCATAACCAACAGGCATAATGAAAACCAATGTGGCTCTCTTCCGTGTAAGAATATTATCCAACATAGTCAGGGTCAACTTGAAAGATACCACAGTCCACCAAAATTTTGTTGTAAAATGCAGCACTTCTTTCTTTTTTTCTCTCTTACCCTCAAACCAGGGGGCATAGTGCCCAAGTTGTATACATATGTATACATATAGCCAAGTTTATTCTTTACCATGTGAAGTTAATATTATTCATGAAATATTTGTCCCGCACTAGTCTTATCCTAAATCAAACTCTGTCTTCGACACCGATATCACATACTCTGGCCCTAATAATACTATGGAGTGGCTACTATAGAAATGTTTACTCTGACCCCTCAGACTAAATTATGCTCCAGCAGGAGCTGCTCTACAGCTCTACCACCTCATAGAGTAATAAAATAGATCATAGAGATGTAAGTGGAATAAAACTTCAAAACTATAGTTGTACTGTATGGTCCTTAGGCACCAGTCATCCACCCCAACTAATAATGGTAAAAAGAGGACCATAGGTCTAGTGCCTTTTCTATCCCTATCAGACAATCCTCGTCTCATCTATAATACCATCTTAGGTTGACCATGCTTCGTGATAAGGTTGTCCCTATCAAATATATGTTACATTCCATATACACATCCTCTTAGGTTTATCCCAGCTATGGGCATAGCTGAGACGTGTGTAGAGTCAGACTTTGGGCTGCATGTGGTGGAATAGAAGGTTTGGTCTCCTGTGCAACCGACAGAGCATCCTATGCTAAGATAAAGAAATCTCCTATGGGACCTAGTTTGCACCCTCATCACACTGTGGTGCAACTAGGCACAAATTTGACTTATTTTCCAATCCTAATACATCCTCTGGCCCCTCCTCAAACTAGGAGTGTTAGACCCTTAAAATTTCCATCATTTTATTTTTGACCTTCAAGTGTTCATAATATTGACTTTTGATTTAAATTGTATTTAGGGGTGTTAAAGGGTAATTCGAAAGAGTTTTATAATTTTTAAAAAGGGGTTTGGGGATATATTAGGACCCTGAGGCAGTAGGGTTTTGCGATATCAATGTGCCATGAAGGTTAACCTCCATATTTCGGTCATGTCATAGAAAGTAGCCTTCATGATAGTAGTGTGGCATAGATGATAGTCCCCGTGATATTGGCATGCCCCACCAAGTCATAATTTTTATACAGTTTTTAGTTTTCTCACTTGGAGTGAGGGGATTTTGGGTCTTTTTACTCTTGAACAGCCCTTAAATATAAAATAAGCTCATTTCCTATAATTTTGAAAGATCAAATTACTCCTTTTCACTATCAAACTCAAAACCCAAGAAAAATTCAAGGGTTACATAGACAATTCATCATCTGAGCTCTAAGCTTCAAATTAATTACAAAAATTTTTGTGCTTCAGCATGTATCTCTTTCCTAAATTAATGTAATGTAAAAGCATATATTTAACTGCTATCTATGTGGTTTAATTGATGGATTTTTAATATAGGTTGAGAGGTTTGGAAAGGTTATTACAAGAATTGAATCTCCATGGTTTTGAATTAATTGTTTATGCTTTATTCTCATGATTTTGAACTAAATAAATGCATGGGTGTGGAAATTAGAATAGGGAACATAGGTTTCCGCATATTTTATCGTACAATGGTTTAGAATTGGCTTTAACCTCAACCCAACCTATGAAATTGGTTTGAAACATGCATATATACATAAATAACTTCACTTTTGAAATTTTGCATTGCATAAAAGGTTAATGAAACATAAATGATTTTGAAAGGACTCAAAGCCCATGGATTGATTTTAAATTAGATATTGGGAGTCAAATGGGGGTCATTGATTCCCCCAACTTAGATAGGCGAATGGGGGTCATGGATTCCCCCATCTTATATGATTTAGCTTGCAAGCCTAATTGGTATGACAATACCAAACTTTTAACGCCTTGATAAAAGACTCCTTAGTTAAATGGATAGGTTTATGTGCAAGCATTTTAACTAGGGTTAAAGGTAGTTTGTGTAGCTTGTCGTGGAAGGTGGAGGTCTGGGGGATCGATACTGGAAACCATATTTGTTGGTGTAGGGGTCTTCATAACCATGTCATAGTTCACTCTTGATATATATGTACCTTGGATTGGCATGGGTTTGTTGATTCCCTTGCCTTTCCTTGGACTTCTCTGGTTCATGCGGCTAGCACACACTGGGGTCCTTCTGATGGGTGAAGCCAAACCCATATAGCCCATAGGTGTTTTTAGGATGATTGGAGCTACATAGTCCAGGTTAATGATTTTAAAATCTCATACTTAAACTTTGTTTGATATACCTGTATCATATATATATATATGTATATAAATGTGTGCAGTATGGTTTTGACTAATTTTTGGAAATAGCATTATGTTACCATATCCCCTAAGTTACATGCTAGTGCTCACGCATATTACCATGTTTTGAATGAATAAATAAGACATATTTGTGATTGAATTCACTAATATCCATATTTTGCAGGCATACATTTGATGAGATAGAAAGATATGGATTGGAGCTGAAAATGATCAAAAGAAAGCAAGAAAGTGCTGTTGAAGACTTGGAGTAGGACATAGCCTCCGGTACCGCAATCACGGTTTGAGTACCGCGATTGCGGCAGTCAAGAAAGTCAACAAGGCATGATTTCATAAGTCTAGCTCTTTCACGGTATCGCGGTCGTGGCCAAGTCTATGCAGTCACGGCAAGATGGAAAAATATAGCCCAAGGGCATAATTGTAAATACATGCAGCTGATCCTAACTTTGACAAAAAGAATACTCAAACCATATTATTAGAGATATTCCATCTTCCCTAATTTTGAATATTGTTCTAGGGTTGTAGCCTCCATACTAAGAGAAGAAAATATTGCTAAAGTTTGGGTGAAGAATATTTTAGAGCCACCTCTAAGTGAAGAATAAGTGAGCTCCCACTGAAAATTTGTTAGATCTCATAGGTTGGAGTAACATTCAATTAGATTTTCCCAAGTCAAATCAATGGAGATGTTGGGCAAAATCATTATTTATTTATCTTATGAGTAGCTAGTTTTTACTCTTGGTATTATGCTAGAATAGGGTGTAAATATGTGTGAGATATGACTTGTTTGTGCATTTGCTAGTTTGTGGTGTTGGATTCTATTATTGCTTGAGTAAATTGATTGGGATTTGTCGGTGAAAAGCCTAAATACCCAAATGGGTTTGATGAATGAAGATCCCAAACTCTTGAAATCACAAACCATCATTGAAAGAAGGATTTGGGTGACCTTTAGGAATCCACATCATCCTTGAAAGAAGGATTTCGGAACCAAGGCACTAGTAAACAATTTATTAGCATGGTTGACTAATTTTTCACAATCTTAGACATAAGGTTGATTGTGAGGTTAACTATACTTTAGGCCCTATCCTAGAAATAGGGGTGGTTAATTGAGGTATTTGGTGGTTTTGATCGAAGCACTCATTAGGTACTCGAAAGGGTCAATGAGTGACACCCTTGGGGTTTTGTTGACAAACTAGCCTCAAGAATTCCAAACATAGACTACCACATCGCCAACATTTAGAATTTTCATCAAGTTATAACACACTCATGCATAAGTCACCCCTACGAAATCATAATCACAAGATTCGTGCCTAGTTTCCTAGACTATAATTATTCGTAGCCCCGAATTAATACTAGAAAATCCCAAAAAGAAATACTAAGTGTGATACCTTTCAAAACCCCACCCCCCATTTTTATCCTTTTGTACTATTGGTTTGAATTTAGCTAGTATCTATCATTTTAAGAATATTTAATCGCCACTCACATTGTTCCTCATAGATTCGACCCCGACTCCAAAGTTGCGTAAATATATTGAAAATGACTGCCTTGCAATTAAGTTCATGTAAGTTGAGCATTATAAAAAAATGGCATTGTTACCAAGGAACAATTTGGCGTAGTGAGTTAGTTTGGAATTCTATCTTTCTTGCTTAAATTCAACCTTGTTTATAATTATTAGTGATTTTCTTTTATTTCTTGTGTTAGGTAGTTTTTTGTTTCTGTTTTACTTTCATCTATGGCATCTTCCAAAAAATATGATTTTGGTAGTTGAAAGTCCTATCTGACGATCCATTTCCATGTTGTGATGGACCATACTTTGGAAGATATTGGACATATGCTCCTCGGAGAAAAATGAGAACACCATCTCAATCCAATTAGGGGTATGCTTGTTTTGGGTGTGGTGGCCAAGATGGACATTGGAGTGATTGCCCAAATTCCCCCTTCCCTTATTATGATAACCTAGTTGATAGTTCTTCTTATGAGTTTGTTAGGTCCTATGATGAGGTAAAGGAAGAGCAACATACCAGACCCAATAGTCTTGAAGCAATGCTTCAAACTATTTTGGATCGGGTAACTTCAATGGGGGAGAATGTACAATAAATACATCAATCCAATTAGGCATTCGGAAGCGAACTTATAAAGTTAGAGGAAATGGGAAAGGAATCAAATCTCACAAACATCTTTACCTTTCCCATTTCCCAAGAGAAGGATAATCAAGAAGAGAAACCAAGCTATAATGATAAGCTTTATAGTGAAGAATCCTCGGTGATTTCCCAATCAATCGAATCAAATGATGTGGAAGATGTCTAAATAAAGGAAATGGTACTAGATTCAAAAGAAGAATCAAAGCCAATTTCATATGACGACTCTAGTTCATTTTAGGGTGAAAGTGATACGGAGGAGGCAATTTTGGAATTAGGGATTCGACCTCATTCAACCAACCTTTCAACATTGTGCTTAGAGGATTTGATGAGAATCTATCTACCTAGGCAAATGATGGATTGTAAGGAGAAGGAGTACAACCCCTACATTATGGGATTTGACAATCGAAGTGAGCACGTGGAAACCCCACTATCAATTGCCAAGGACTTCAACTTCCGATGTGCACATAGTGGCCTATTGATGTCCTCAACTTTTCCCAAGTATCCAAACTAAAAATTTGATGTGAAATTGGGTAAAAGGTTTAAGTATTTAAAAGGCGAGATCGAAGCTCCCTCGTCATTTACTCACTTCTTCTAAGTTTCATCTTGGAAGATTTAAATCTTCTATCCCTATTCACTCATTGTACAATGAACAAAATTTGGGACGGAGATTCAAATCTTCTAAGTGGAAGCACAAAAAGAAGTGGAGGAGGCATCATGCTAAGACTTTAAACTAATCAATCGATGGGAGGCAACCCATCAAGGCATGAAAATTGGCCCATATCATTTTATTTTATGAATGATAGAGTATATTTTATTTTTGTATTTGTTCATGCATAATCCACGAAAAGACGGTGCTAGGAGAATCTTAATTAAAATTGAAAAAAGGAGCTATGAAAGTTATATGTTGGACTGAACAGAGAGTGTAGAGATCTAGATTTTTGGTCTCAGTTACCATGACCGTAGTCTATTTCATTGTAATCACAGAGGCTGTGTGATGGCAATCGCGGTCAAATCAGGTTAAATGATGATTCGACTGCCATTCTTCAAACACACCTTTCTCGAATTCTCTCAAATTTTTGGCATTGTTTAGAGTATCCAAGTGTGACTTAAATCCATTTTCATCATCATACTTGGTATTGTCTCAATACCTTGTTTTTAATGTAATTACATACTTAGAACTTGTACTTTAGGTAAAGGCCTGAAATATCATTTTCATTACAAACTATATGCTTGTTGATGATTATTGTTATTGTTAGCTGTTGTAGTTGGTGTACACATTAGTAGAAAAGTCTTGAGTACCAAAATATAGGCCTTAAATGGTTAAAATTAATGTGTACATCATGTGTTTAATTCAATGCCCAACGAGTTTGGGTTATGATCATGCATCCTGGGCTTAAGTTCATTGTTGTCGATGTTTATGTGCCTAGTTGGAACATAAAATCTGGGTTAAAATTAGGTGTTTCTATAGATGTGGAGACTGTAGACTATGGTATCATGTACCAATATTATGGCATTACTATCACGGTCATTGATCCGCGATCACCATATCTGAGGGCAGTGTTTGCAGACACCAAATTTTTGCACATCTATTTCTCACCTCAGAACCT
Source organism: Capsicum annuum (assembly GCF_002878395.1). Classification (NCBI taxonomy): domain Eukaryota; kingdom Viridiplantae; phylum Streptophyta; class Magnoliopsida; order Solanales; family Solanaceae; genus Capsicum; species Capsicum annuum. The sequence goes on from NC_061116.1 coordinate 71,873,832, forward strand.
GCTATGACACTTCCACATGAGGTTGATTATTCAATATTGCATGCTTTTGGATATGATAGTGCTAATGATTGTCTGCTATGTATTGCTTACAGGTACTAAGCTACAAGAATGGGAAATTTTAACAACACCAGATTCATGGCCGCTCAATGCCAAACCTCTATTATGCTTACTTTCCTAGGATAAAGTTGCTCCCTGAGAGGGGTATCATCTTGGACAAAGTAGAGGAGAATCTCCCAGGTTTCTATTCCAGACTCACTGCTACCGAGTGGAGGTGTTTTTACCGAACCCCTACTATGCTAATGAGCAGTGGGTACGTAAGCTCTACGCGAACCTCAGCATAGTTTCTCTAATAAACCCAGTGATGACAATACGAGGTAAGCAAGTGAACTTCAGAGCGAAGTAGATAAATGAGGTGTATGGGCTCTTGGATGCTGACATGGGGTAGTTCTATGCAAAAGCATGAAAACCAGGTACCTGTATAGCGAACATTATTTATTCTAACAAAGATATTCCCTAGGCCACCACCAAGAAAAGACATTTTGATGAATGATTTCACAATTGAGGCCAGGCTTTGGTTGAATATCATCTGTATAAGAGTATCATCATGCACTCATATGACCATTATTAAAGACTTGAAAGCTTGGGTTGTGGCTTGTATCCTATCTAGCATTGAACTCAATGTGGGAGAGATTGTGCTCTCGGAGTGGAGTGTAACAACCCAAAATTGCCTCCCAGGACGTCACACGGTGCTTAAGGCTACAAGCTAACCCTTTGAGCCTGCTTCTACTAATAACACTCATTTCATGATGAAATAATTCAAACACTAGCATAGTCATATCATATGAAAAGAAATATAGAGAGAATGTTTGGTCCAAATGACCAAGCAATATCGGAAAATCTCAACACAACCACAATTTGATAACTAGTCTGACAAAGCCTCTACTAATCCATGAACTAGAGAGCCATTGGGACAGGTCCCCAACTGACTCGAAATGAACTCGAAATAAAAAATAGTCTCTCAAAATATGAAGATGTCTGAGTATAGGTCCTCAAACCATAAAGACTCACCACTGTAGAAATGTAGGTAGAGGTACTCAAAAATCACAGACGAGGTTGGGACTGAGAACCTAAACCCACATTATAAGACAATGTAGCACATAGATGTATATATATATGGATCAGTACTTAAGAATGTACTGAGTATGTGGGCGTGCATGCATTTATATAAAACAACATCAATACTCTTTAATCAAATCATGTATGTAATAAGTAATGACTCACATGGCTTGAATAAGTATAAAATGCAAAGCTCATGAATCATGTAAAATGGAATATGTAACATAATCTCATGAGTTATTTTACTTTTAGCTTTGAAATTTGAACTCTCCTCTTATTCTCATTACTCAAAGCTAAAGGAAACCTTAAGCAATACTTTCAACTCATGCATATGTCTTATGGAGAGTAAAACTTCTTCAATTTTCAAGAACTCATAACTCTTTTGAACTCAAATACTTGAAATTCGGATTCATATAACTTTTGAACATACTTGAAGGCATTTCATTCACGTTAAGAAAATATCTCATTTCAAGATTTAGGGAAAAATACTCATATCAAGGGAAAGTATTTTATTTTTAAAGGAAAATATCTTATCTCAAAGCTTTAGTTTTAAGGGAAAAATATTCTATCTTAATGAAAAATACTTTAGTTTAGGGAGGTTCTCTTAACCGACATAAACCATTTGAGCTACATGGATTCCAACGTCTTGTTCTCCTAAAGAAGAAACCTCATGTTGGGGAAAGGCGTCATACTCTTGCAAAGGAGTATAACCTCAACTCAGTGATCACTTATCTTGGACTCAGGCCCAATATCTCAGCCTTCGGCCTAACAATCATCTTGGCCTTAGGCCCAACCTATGGTGGCATGTATTTCTCGGGTAAGAAACCATGGTAACTTACCCAACTCGGTGCTAAATACTACTCCCTATAGTTTATCTATCTCATCCCATGAAAATCCACTTTAGATTAATCTCATGGTTTAATAAGAACCCAATAATCAAATTTGTAATCTCATGTAGTAGAGTGGATTTCAAAACTCAATGACCATTAGGTCAAAACATTTCTCAACAATCTCAGAATACTCAAATCATGGGTGCTTATAGCACAAGAGTTCGTAAAATCTCAAGTTTCAAGTAGGGCTTAGTAACCCATAATTCAATCTCAAGTTAAAACTCATCAAAAGCATAATAGATAGCATATAGATTCATAACTCATGTAGAAATCTGAAAATTTCAGCAATTTATCTCAAAATTTCAACATACTCGTATACTTTAATATCTCAAACATTTCAAATATTAACTTCTCAAGGATTAAAATCATGGGGTGTAGACCCATCTATAATTTCTTAAGAAAACATGTAAAAATTATGCCATTAGACTCTCAATTTATGGGAAACATCAAAAGCTTGTAACCAATAACACTGGGTGAAAAACCCCAATTCAATTTCATGTAAAATCTCATAAATTGCAGAGAAATTGTAGTTTAAATGATCCTTTGGGCAAAAAGGTGAAACTATTACCTTTGTTCAAAACCGCACATACCTTAGATTATGAAATTGGATGAACAAGTTTGTTATAAGATCTTCTTATTACTCTTGAGAGAGAGTTCATGCAACCTTTGAACTTGGGGAACTCAAATCTCAACTTAATTTGTAGAATCCATGGTGAGTTCTTGGATTTCTTGGAGAAGGGTTTTATATTTGCTCTTGAGGGAGAAACCCTAGCCTTTGGATATCTTGGGAGATAATGAAACTATCAAGTTCGTTTGGAATATATCAGGGTATAAAAGAGTAGAAAGGACCAAAAAACCCTTTTAAAAATGAGATAAAAATACTGAATAGGGTCTGCAATGATTGGAGCAATAGTTCATCGCAAGTCTGATGGTTCATCGGGTCGTCCATCACACGGTGACCAAAAAAGGGGACATACTGCCTCGATGTGATGGTCGGATCAATGGTCCATCACAGGTCTGATGGTCCATTGGATTATCCATCATACAATGGCCAAGATGAGACTACACTTCTTTAGTGGTGATGGTCTCAACGATGATCCATCGCAGCCTTGATGGTCCATCGTCCTGACCATCGCACTTGGGCTAGGAAAAGGAGTTTTTTCTATGGTCATAATGGTCTAAGAAATGGTCCATCGTAGACTTGATGGTCCATCGGATCGTCCATCACACCTGGGCGGTTCCAATAACTCTTAGTAAAATGGCCATAACTTCTCACCCCGATGCCAGATTTGGATGAAATTGGTCTCGTTAGAAAGCTAATTCAATTTTGTACATGACAAAAAGTCAAATTTTAAGAAAATTCTATATGGTTGAAACACCAATCACTTAAGAAGTCACTTCCCAATCTTTTAGGGATGAAATTACACTTTGCTTAACATGCTCTAAGGCTTAGATTACGAGGGAACTTTGTGGGGTCTTACATGGAGGTACTTTAATAACCATAGAGGTACACATCTTCTCATCACATCCCTTATTACTGGGCTATGTAAGAGAGAAAAGGTGGAGAAGTTTACAGCAGATACATGGGTACTCCCAGGTCCTTGCATCCTTCCACTTAAATTTTAGGGTGAGGGTGCCCCAGGTCAGAATAACAAAAGGTAGATGGACTCAGGAAAGTTGACCCAAGAGGGAATAAATTCTTATAGACCCTTATCAACCAGCCCCTTCAATAACATCTCAGTTCAGATATGGGAGGTTAGAGAGCTAGTATCTAATTGCCTTAGGGATTAGAAGAGTCATCTACTGCTCGTCATTCATATGTGACTCGGTCAGATTATGACATATGCTAGAAGGATCAGAAGAAGAAGGAAGCCACTATTGCTATGTTGGAGAGAGCCTATTCATCCTTAGCCTGATCATAGAGAGACCTCAAGGACTCCCATGAGAAGATAAAGAAGAGGGAGAAGAAGAGAGATAAATTCTTTTTCAAGATATTGAAAGGGGTAAAGGATATGAAAGGTCCTAAAAACCCATAATATATTATAATCTTCCTAAGTAGAGAGTGATGATAAGACCTCAAGAGATTAGTTTGCTGATGATGCCGGTGGTGATGATGCTGGTGATGATGATGCAGAGTCAGTAGGAGAGAGCATCTCCTGATGTAGATCCAGGAAGAACCCTTACTTTTGCTTATACTTTATTTATCATGAAGTGGGGACATTTCTAGCTTCTCAATTGGGGGTATTTTTTCCCTAGATTTGTATTGTTTTAATTATTGCTGGATGTTTTGGATGACATTTTAGATATTATTTTATTTTGTATTTTAATACAATATTTGGGCACTTTGAGCATGCCTATATTTTCATGGATTGTCATGTAGTTTTATTGAGTATGATGATGCATGACTAGTCTTGATGTATGATAGATTGAATAACAATATTCTTAAGGGTACAGCATCGTGTTTGGGTTTTGAGCCATAGATATAAGGGAATTCGGAGTACCCATGATATCTAAGAAACTAATTCAAGAGAAGTCTGAGTATCTGTGGCATTGTAAATTTGGGGTCCTATTGTGCACCATTGGCAAGGTCTGAGTAGCCATATGATTGCTTTGCCCATATTGAGCCAAAATATAAGACTAAGGCTTCGGTTGTTGCCATGTTTAGCAAATTATGCATAGTGCTAATGCCAAATAAATGGCCCCATCTATCCAAAACTTTTCAAAAATAAAGGGCATGGACGTGAGCTACTTTGTAACAAAATGTTTTCTCTTTTTGTGGCTTCATAAATTTTTGATTTGTGAATAGTGATAGATACTCCCATTTTGTCTCTAATGGGAGGGGAAATTAATCCTCTTTGTTAAATTTTGGCATGCCATTTGTGATGAGCTAATCGCATTTATCTCTTGTATACTTGTGTTATCTAGAACTTGCCCTATTAGTCTCTGAAGACTAATTTTGATTGTATTCGGTTGGAGAAATGATCTTTTTCTATCCTTGTGATTTTTTAAGCCACTTCATCCCAAAAAGCCTACCCAAGCATAAAATTAATCTCTAGTTACCCATTTTGAACCATCGAACCTTTCATTGACAAACACATTACAATCCATGAACCATTCTTTTTATCCCACTTTTGACCCATACCCTACTTGAACTTAAAAATGCAACTTGAGGCTAAAAACCTATGTTGGGGTTGGTGAAAATTGATAGAAGTAAGTGTGGGTCCACAAAGTTGAAAGTGAAATGCCTAAATGCCTAGCCATAGAAAATAAATGAATAAAAAAGAGAGGATCCAAAAAAGAAATGAATTGCACAAAAGTTACAAGAAAAAAAAAAGAAAGTGAGCGAACAAATAAAGCAAAATCTAGGCATATGAAAAAAGAGAAAAAAAAAGGAGTGGCCCATAGTCAAAAGGTAGATTAAATAAGTGTGATGTACATATTCAAGGAAGGGTGTAGCTATGTTTTTTCAAAATAATATCCTATCTTAACCCGAACCTATGTTACAAGCTCAAAAATTCCTTTGAGATCTCCAACCATTTACTTTCTTTGTAGTGGCAATTGAAAATACGGGAAATCCTATGGTATGACACTTGTTAACATAGAAAATTCTTTTGAGGGAGAGAGTTTTTCACTTAAATTTCTTGCTGCATTTTTGGTAGCTTGGTGTGTGGAATTTTCTTTCTTGTGAGAAGCCATGTGAATGAGTTGAGGTGGGTGATTTTGCCACCTTCTAATCAATAAGCCAAATGGAGTATAGCTTAGTTTTGGTTAAAAGTGAGTAACTTCTAGAGTAATGGTTATTGTTGCTTGGTTGCTCTTGGAAGTCTTGTGCATCCTTAGATATTGTATTTTATATTGAGGGGAGCAATAAAAAATTGCTTAGCCCATATGTAAAGAGATACTTGCGGTAATGACCAAGCTTGGAGTCATTGGGATCTTTGAAGCATAAAGTTGGGCATAGATAATTGTGTCTCATGGTAAGAGGTAATGTTTCTTAAGGACAAGCAAGATATGTAAGTTGGGGGTGTTGATAAATGGTGATTTTACCACTCATTTGCCCTTAACATTTGGGCACATTACCATGTTTTTAATGAATAAATGAGACATAATTGTGATTGAATGCACTAATATCCGCATTTTGTAGGAACATAGTTAATGAGATAAAAAGATGTGGATTGAAGCTAAAAATGATTAAAAGGAAGCAAAAAAGTGCAGCTGAAGACTTGGACCAGGACATAACCTTAGATACCGCAGTTGCGGTGTGAGGACCGCTATCGTGGTAGTCAAGCAAGTCAAAAAGGTATGATCACATGAGTCTAACTCGGTCACGGTACCATGATCATAGTCAAGTCTCTGCGTTTGCATTATGGCAAAAAAATTCAGCCCAAGGGAAGAACTATAAATTCCGTAGCTGATCCCAAGTTTGACTAAAAGAAGACTCAAACCCTATTACTAAAGATATTCCATCTTCCCTAATTTTGAATATTGTTCTAGGGTTTGTATCCTCCTTACATGGAGAGTAAAATATATTTATAAAATTTGGGTGAAGAATATTTTAGAGCCACTTCCAAGTGAAGAATAAGTGAGCTCTCATTGAAGATTTGTTAGATCTCATGGGTTTAAGTAATATTCACTTAGATTTTCTCAAATCAAATCAATGGAGATATTGGGTAAAATCTTTACTTATTTATCATATGAGTAGCTAGTTTTTCCTCTTGATATTATGCTAGAATAGTGTGTAAATATGAGTGAGATGTGACTTGTTTGTGAATTTGCTAGTTTGTGATATTGGATTGTATTATTGCTTGAGTAACTTGGTTGGGATTTGTTGGTAAAAACTCTAAATATCCAAATGGTTTTGATAGATGAAGATCCCAAACTCTTGAAAGCTCGAACCATCCTTAAAAGAATGGTTTGGGTAAATATTAGGAACCCGCATCATCCTTGAAAGAGGGATGTGGGAACCAAGGAACTAGGAAATAATTTATTAGCATGGTCAACTAATTTTTCACAATATTAGACATGAGGGTGATTGTGAGGTTGACTATACTTTACGCCCCATCCTAAAATAGGGGTATTTAATTGAGGTATTAAGTGGTTTCGATCAAAGTACTCATTAGGTACTCAAAAGGGTCAATGAGTGACACCTTTGGAGTTCTGTTGACAAACAAGCCTCAAGGTTTCTAACCAATCCTACCACATCACTAACATTTAGAATTTGAATCAAGTTATCAGACACTTATGCATATGTAGCCCCTAGGAAAGCATAATCTCAAGATTCGTACCTAGTTGCTTAGACTCTAATTATTCGTAGCCCTAAATTAATACTAGAAAATCCCAAAAAGAAATACTAAGTGTGATACCTTTCAAACCCCCACCCCCCATTTTCATCCTTTTGTACTATTGATTTAAATTTAGCTAGTATCTATCATATTAAACTAATTTAATCGCCACTTATATTATTCCTTGTAGATTTAACCCCGACTCTAAAGTTGGGTAAATATATTGACGAAGACTGCCTTGCACTTAAGTTGACGTGTAAATTGAGCCTTATAAAAAAATGGCATCGTTGCCGGGGAATAATTTGGTTTATTAAGTTAGTTTGAAATTCTAGCTTACTTGCTTGAATTCAATCTTGTGTATAATTGTTCTTGATTTTGTTTTGTTTTTTCTGTTAGGTAGATTTTTGTTTTTTTTTTACTTTCCTCTATGGCATCTTTTGACAAATACGATTTTGGTAGCTGGGATTTCTATCTTGATGATCCATGTCTATATTATGACGGACTGCACTTTGGAAGAGATTGCACATATTCTTCTCAGAGAGAGATGATAACACCATCTCAATTTAAGAGGGGGTATACTTGTTCTTGGTGTGGTGGTCGAGATGGACATTGGAGTAATTGCCCAAATGCCCCCTTCCCTTATTGTGCTAACCGAGTTGCTAATTTTTTTTATGAGTTTGATAGGTCTTATGATGAGGAAAAGGAAGAGCAACATGCCGGACCCAATAGTCTTGAAGTAATGCATCAAACTATTTCAGATTAAGTAACTACAACGGGGGAGAATGTACATGAAATACATCAATACAAAGAGGCAGTCGGAAGGGAAATTACCAAGATAGAGGAAATAGGCAAGGAATAAATTCTTGCAAACATCACTACCTTTCCCATTTCCCAAGAGGAGGCTAATCATGAAGAGAAACCAAGATATAACGATGAACTTGGAAGTGAAGAATCCCAAGTAATTTCCCAATCAACCAAATCAAATAATGTGGAAGATGTCCAAATAAAGGATATGTTACTAGAGTCAAAAGAACAATCAAAGCCAATTTTGTATGACGTCTCTATTTCATTTTGGGGTGTAAGTGCTATGGAGGAGGCAATTCTAGAATTCAGGTTCGATCTCATTCAACCCACTTTTCAATATTGTGCTTAGAGGATGTGATAAGAATCGATATACCTAGGCAAATAGTGGATTGTAAGGAGAAGGAGTACAATCCCTACATTATGGAATTTGACAATCCAAGTGAGCACGTGGAAACCCCACCATCAATGGCGAAGGACTTCAACTTCAAATGTAACATAGTGGCTTTTTGATATCCTTACCTTTGACCAAAGATCCAAACCCAAAATTTGATGTGAAATTGGGTAAAAGGTTTAAGTCTTCAAAATGGTGAGATAAAAACTCCCTCATCATTTACTCTCTTCTTCAAAGTTTCATCTTAGAAGATCTGAATTTTCTATCCTTCTGCCGCTCATTGCACAATGAATGAAAGTTGGGACGGAGATTCAAATCTTCTAAGTGAAAGCACAAAAGGAAGTATGGGAGGAACCATTCTAAGATGTTAAACTAAGTTCTCGATGGGAGTCACCCTATCAAGCCACGAAAAGTGGCTTGTATCATTTTATTTTACGCATGATAGAGTAGATTTTATTTTTGCATTTGTTTATGTATAATCCATGAAAAGGCAGTGATAGGAGAAATCTTTATTAAAATTGAAAAAGGGAGCTATGAAGTGGTATGTTGGACTAAATAGAGAAGTGCAGAGACCTAGATTTTGGTCTCAATTACTGCAACCGTGGTCTGTGCCATTCCAATTGCGGAGGACGCATGACTACAATCACGGTCAAATCAACTTAAATGACCATCCGACTATCATTTATTCACACGTACCTTTCTAAAATTCTCTCAAAACAATTTTCATTGTTTAGAGTATCCAAGTGTAATTTTAATCCATTTACATTATCATACTTGGTATGTTGTCTCAATTCCCTTGTTTTTAAAGTAATTACATGCTTAGAACATGTAGTTTAGGGAAAGGCGTGAAATGTCATTTTCATTACAAAATGCATGCTTGTTGATAATTATTGTTATGGTTAGATATTGTAGCTAGTGTACACATTAGTTGGGAAGTCTTGAGTACCAAAATTTAGGCCTTAAATGGTTAAAATTAATGGGTAATTCGTGTGTTCGATTCAATGCCACAATGAAATCAATGTAAGTTCCCTCGTGCTTGGGGCTATGATCATGCATCCCAGGCTAAAGTTTATTGTTGTAGAAGTTTATGTGCCTAGTTGGAACATAAAATCAGGGTTAAAATTATGTATTTTGAGAGATACGTAGACTGTCGACTATGTTCCTAGGTACCATGATTGTGGTCCCAATGATCGCGATTGTGGCATCGTGATCGGTATCATTGGTCCACGATCACCATATCTAAGGGAAGTGTCTGCAGACGCCAAAATTTATGCACATCCATTTCTCACCCCAGAACCTGCTATAACACTTCCACATGAGGTTGATTGATCAATCTAGCATGGTTTTTTATATAATAGTGATAATTATGGTCTGTCATGTATTTCTTATAGGTACTAAGCCATAAGAATGGGAGATTTTGACAACACCAGATTCATGGATGCTCAATGCCAAAACTACTACTATGCAGAATTTCCTAGGACAAAGCTTCTCCCTAAGAGGGGTATCAACTGTGATAAAGTAGAGGAGAAGATCCCAGGTTTCTATGACAGACTCACTGCTACGGGGTGGAGGTGCTTTGCCCCCGAACACCCACCATGCTAATGAGTAGTGGGTATATGAGTAGTTTCTCTCATAAAACCAGTGATGACAATATGGAGTAAGCAAGTGAACTTTAGAGAAGATCAGATAAATGAGGTGTATGGGCTCCCATATGCTGACATGGAGTAGTTCCATACAAAAGCATGCAAGCCAATGAACTGGATGGCGAACATTTTATATCCTAACAAAGAGGTTCCCTAGCCTACCACCAAGAAATACATTTTGATGAATGATTTCACAGCTGCAGCTAGAATTTAGCTGAATACCATCTATAGCAGAGTATCGTTGTGCACTCACATGACCATTGTCATAGACTTGCGAACTCAGGTTGTGTCTTGTATCCTATCTAGCATTGCACTCAATGTAGGCGAGATTGTGCTCTCAGAGTGGAGGTACTTCAAAAACCATGGAGGTACACATATTCTCTTAATATCCCTTATTATTAAGCTATGTAAGAGAGCACAGGTGGAGAAGTATATTGCAGATACATGGGTACTCCCAGGTCCTTATATCTTCCGACTCAAATTTTAGGGTGAGAGTTCCCCAGGTTAGAGCAAGAAAAGGAAGATGAACTCAGGAAAGTCGACCCTAAAGGGTATAGATTCTTGTAGACCTTCATCAGCCATCCCCTTTGGTGACATCTCAGGTTAGATGTGGGAGGTTAGGGAGCTAGTTTCCAGATTGCCTCAGGGACCAGAAGAGTCCTCCATCGCTCTCCATTCATCTATGACTCGGTCGAATTATGACATATATCAAGAAGAGCAGAAGAAGCAAGAAGCCACTATTTCCAGGTTGGAGAGAGCCTACTTAGCCTTAGTCGGATCACACAGAGACCTCAGGGACTCCTATGAGAATATGAAGAAGAGGGAGAAGAAGAGTGACAAATTTTTCAGCAAGATGTGAAAAGTATAATCCCAAGATTTGTGCCTAGTTGCCTAGAGTGACAACCTTAGGGGTTTGTTGATAAACTAGACTCAAGGATTTCTGACCTAGCCTACCACATCATTAACATTTAGAATTTGCATCAAGTTAGCACACACTCACGTATATGTTGCCCCTATGAAAGTATAATCCCAAGATTCGTGCCTAGTTGCCTAGACTATAATTATTCATAGACCCGAATTAATAATAGAAAATCCCAAAAAGAAATACTAAGTGTGATATCTTTCAAACCCCCACCTCTATTTTTATCTTTTTTTACTATTGGTTTGAATTTAGCTAGTATCTATCATTTTAAACTAATTTAATTGCCACTTATTTTTTTCCTCGTGGATTTGACCCCGACTCCAAAGTAGGGTAAATATATTGATGACGACCGCCTTGCACTTAAGTTGACATATAAGTTGAGCATTATAAAAAAATAGCATCGTTGTCGAGGAACAATTTGGCGTATTGAGTTAGTTTGGAATTCTGGATTACTTGCTTGAATTCAACCTTGTATATAATTGTTTATGATTTTATTTTGTTTCTTGTGTTAGGTAGATATTTATTTTTGTTTTACTTTTCTCTATGGTATCTTCCGACAAATATGATTTTGGTAGTTGGAAGTATAATCTTGACGATCCATGTCCATATTATAACGGACCATACTTTGGAAGAGAGTGAACATATGCTCCTCGAAGAGTGATGAGAACACCATCTCGATCTAATTGAGGGTGTGCTTGATCTTGGTGTGGTGGTCGATATGGACATTGGAGTGATTACCCAAATGCCCTCTCCCCGTATTATGTTAACCGAGTTTCTAGTTCTTTTTATGAGTTTGATAGGCCTTATGATAAGGAGAAGGAAGAGCAACATACCAAACCCAATAGTCTTAAAGAAATGCTTCAAATTATTTTAGATCGGGTAACAACAACAGGGGAGAATGTATTAGAAATATATCAATCAAATGAGGCATTTAGAAGGGAAATTGTCAAGATAGAGAAAATTATCAAGGAATCAAATCTTGCAAAAATAACTACCTTGCCCATTTCCCAAGAGGAGGCTAATCAAGAAGAGAAACCAAGTTATGATGATGATCTTGGTAGTGAAGAATCCTCGGTGATTTCCCAATCAATAGAATCAAATAATGTGGAAGATGTTCAAATAAAGGAAATGGTACTAGAGTCAAAAAAAGAATCAAAGCCAATTATGTATGATGGCTCTAGTTCATTTTAGGGAGAAAATGCTATGGAGGAGGCAATTCCAGAATTAGGGGTTCGACCTCATTCAACCCACTTTTCAATATTATGCTTAGAGGATATGATGAGAATCCATCTACCTAGGCAAATGGTGGATTATGAGAAGAAGGAGTACAATCCCTACATTATGGGATTTGACCATCCAAGTAAGCACGTGGAAAGCCCACTATAATTGGCCAAGGACTTCAACTTCTGATGTGCACATAGTGGCCTATTGATGTCCTCAATTTTCGCCAAAGAGCCAAACCAAAAATTTGATGTGAAATTGCGTAAAAGGTTTAAGTCTTCAAAATGGTAAGATCAAAACTCGCTAATTATTTCCTTGCTTTTTTGAAGTTTCATCTTTGAAGATCTAAATCTTTTGTCCCTTTTTCACTCATTGTACAATGAACAAAAGTTGGGATGGACATTTAAATCTTCTAAGTGAAAGCACAACAGGAAATAACGGAGGCATCATGCAAAAACATTAATCTAAGCGCTCGATGGGAAGCACTCCATCAAGCCCTAAAAAGTGGCCCATATCATTTTATTTTACACATGATTGAGTAGATTTTATTTTGCATTTGATCATGCATAATCCATGAAAATACGGTGCTAGAAGAAATCTTGATTAAAATCGAAAAAGGGAGCTGTGAAAGTGGTATGTTGGACTGAATAGAGAAGTTAGAGACCTAGATTTTGCTATAAGTTACATCGACCGCAGTCCGTGCCATTATGATTGCAGAGGCGGCGCGAATGCAATTGCAAAACTAGGACTGCAATCACGGTCAAATCAGCTTAAACGACCATCTGACTACCATTTCTTCATATGTACCTTTCTCAAATTCTCTAAAATATATTGGCATTTTTTAGAGTATCCAAGTTTCATTTCAATCCATTTGCATCTTCATACTTGGTATGTTGTCTCAATTCCCTTGTTTTTAATGTAATTACATGCTTAGAACTTATAGTTTAGGGAAAGACCTGAAATGTCATTTTCATTACTAAATGCATTCTTGTTGACGATTATTGTTGTTGTTAGCTGTTGTAGTTGGTGTACACATTAATGCAGAAGTCTTGAGTACCAAAATTTAGGCCTTAAATGGTTAAAATTAACGTGTACACCATGTGTTCAATTCAATACCCCAATGAATTCAATGTGAATTCCTTTGAGTTTGGGGCTATGATCATGCATCCTAGGCTTAAGTTCATTGTTGTAGATGTTTATATGCCTAGTTGGAACACAAAATTTGAGTTAAAATCATGTATTTTTAGAGATGTACAGACTGTCGACTATGTTCCTATGTACCGCGATCGCAGTCCCGATGATTGCTATTGCAGCATCGTGATCGGGGTCATTGCTCCATAATAACCATAGCTAAGGGAAGTGTCTACTGACACTAAAATTTCTGCACATCTATTTCTCACCCAGAAACTGCTATAACACTTCCACATGAGGTTGATTGATCAATCTAGTATGCATTTGGATATGATAGTGCTAATGATGGTTTTTCATGTATTCCTTATAGGTACTAAGCCACGATAATGAGAGATTTTGACAACACCAGATTCATGCATACTCAGTGCCAAAATCTCTACTATGTTGGCTTGCATAAGACAAAGCTTCTCCCTTAGAGGAGTATCATCTTGGACAAAGTAGAGAATAAGCTCCCAGGTTTCTATGCCAAACTCACTTCTACCAGGTAGAAGTGCTTTTTCTCGAACCCCTGCCATGCTAATGAGCAGTGGGTATGTGAGTCCTACTCGAACCTCAACGTAGTTTCTCTCACAAACCCAGTGATGACAATAAGGGGTAAGCAAGTAAACCTCAGAGCAGAGAGGATCAATGATGTGTATAGGCTCCTGGATGCTGACATGGAGCAATTCCATGCAAAAGTATGTGAGCCGGGGATCTGGATGGTGAACATTTTATGTCCTAACAAAGAGGTTCCCTAGGCCACCACCAAGGAAGGTATTTCGATGAATGATTTCCTAGATGAGGCTAGGATTTGGTTGAACATCATCTGTAGTAGAGTATCATTATGCACTCACATGACCATTATCACAGACTTGTAAGCTCGGGTTGTGGCTTGTATCCTATCTGGCATTACACTTAATGTAGGCGAGATTGTGCTCTCAGAGTTGATATACTTCAAGAACCATGGGGTACATATCTTCTCTTCATATCCCTTATTACTAAGCTATGTAGGATAGCACAGGTGGAGGAGTATGTCGCAGATACATGGGTACTCCCAGCTCCCCGCATCTTCCCACTAAAATTTTAGGTGAGGGTGTCCCAGGTCAGAGTAAGAAAAGAAAGATGGACTCAGGAAAGTCAACCCAAAAAAGCATAGATTCTTGTAGACCTTCATCAGCTAACCCCTTCAATAACATCTCAGGTCAGATGCTGGAGGTTAGGGAGCTAGTGTCTAGATTACCTCAGGGACCAGGAGAGTCCTCCATCTCTCGCCATTCATATATGACTCAATCAGATTATGACATATATCAGGAGTAGCAGAAGAAGAAGAAAGCCACTATTACCAGGTTGGAAGATCCTACTCAGCCTTAGCTGGATTAGATAGAGACCTCAGGGACTCCTATACGAAGATGAAGACTAGGGAGAAAAAGAGGGACAAATTCTTTAGCAAGATGTGGAAAGGGGTAAAGGGCCTACAGAAAGTCCTAACCCCATGATATATTGCCTTATCCCCAGGTAGAGAGTAATGATGAGGCCCTTGGAGATTGGTCCAATGATGATGCCAGTGGAGATAATGCAGAGTCATCGGGAGAAAGCATCTCCTATTGGAAATCCAAGGAGAACCCTTACATTTTACTTATGCTTTATTGATCATGCAGTGGGGACACTGCTAGCTTCTTATTTGGGGGTGTTTTTCCCTAGATTTGTTTTATTTTGATTGTTACTGGACATTTTGGATGACATTTTGGGTATTATTTTATTTATTTTTTTGGATGCTATATTTGGGCACTCTTTAGTTTTTATTTTTACTTTAGTTTTATTTTAAGTATGATGATGCATGACTATCCTTGCCCTATGATTGATTGAGTGATGACATTCCTAAGGGTAAAGTGCCATGTTTGGGTTGTGAGCCATAGATGCATGGGAATTCTAAGTACCCATGTCATCTAAGTCATTAATGCAAGGAAAGTCTGAGTACCTTTGGCATTGTAAGTTTTTGGTTCCTAGTGTACATCATTGGCGAGGTCTGAGTAGCCATATGGTTGGTTTGCCCATGTTGAGCCAAAATGTGAGACTAAGGATTCGATTGTTGTCATGTTTTACAAATTGTATGTAGTTCTAATGCAAAATAAATAGCACTCTCCATCCAAAACTTTTCAAAAATCAAGGGCTAGGACATGAGCAACTTTGTAACTAAATTTTTTCTCTTTTTGTAGCTCTGCAAATTTTTGACTTGTATTTAGTGATAGATACTCCTATTTTGTCTCTTGCCGGAGGGGAAATTGAGCTTCCTTGGCAAATTGTGGCATGTCATGTGTGGTGAGATATTTGCATTCATATCTTGTATACTTATGTTATCTAGAACTTGCCCCTTTAGTCTGTCAAGGCTAATTTTGATTGTATTCAATTGGAGAAATGATCGTAGGCTATCCTTATGATTTTTGAAGCCACTTCATCCTAAAAATCCTACCAAAGAGAAAAAGCAATCCCTAGTTACCCACTCTGAACCATTAGACCTTTCTTTATAAAACACATTACAAGCCATGAACCATTCTTTTTATCCCTCTTTTAAACCATACCCTCCTTGAACGTGAAAAATTTAACTTGACGCTAAAAGCCTATGTTGGGGGTGGTGAAGATTGATGAAAGTAAGTGTGGGTCCACGATGTTTTAAGTGAAATACCTAAATTCCTAGCCAATGAAAACAAATGAATTATAAAAGAGAATATCCAACAAAGGAATGAATCTCATGAAAGTTGCAAGAAAAAAAATTAAAGAAAGTGGGTTAACAAAGGAAGCAAAATGTAGGCATGTGAAAAGAGAGAAAAACATAGAGTAGTGGCCCATAGTCAAAAGACGTATTAAATAAGTGTGATGTAGATGTTCAAGGAAGGGTGTAGCTATGTTATTCCCTCTAGCTCGATTCTGGTACCACGATCGCGGCCAAGCTTGTGCGTTCGCGATATGGTTGAAAAATACAGCCCAAGGGTAGAACTGTAAATGCACGTAGTTGATCCCAACTTTGACAAAAAGAAGAATCAAAACCTATTATTAAAGATATTCCATCTTCCCCAATTTTGAATATTGTTCTAAGGTTTGTATCCTCCATACTTGGAGAAGAAAATATTGGTTTAAGTTTGTTTGAAAAATATTTTAGAGCCACTTCCAAGTGAAGAATTAGTAAGCTCCCATTGAAGATTTGTTGGATATCATAAGTTGAAGTAACATTCACTTAGATTTTCTCAAATTAAATCAATCGAGATGTTGAGTAAAATCTTTACTTATTTATCTTACGAGTAGCTAGTTTTTCCTCTTGGGATTATGCTAGAATAGGTTGTAAATATGTGTGAGATGTGACTTGTTTATGAATTTGCTAGTTTGTGATGTTGGATTCTATTATTACTTGAGTAAATTGATTGGGAAATGTGGATGAAACCCCTAAATACCCAAATAGGATTGATGGACGAAGATCTCAAACTCTTGAAATCTCAAACCAACCTTGTAATAGGGGTTTGGGTGAACTTTAGGAATCTATATCATCCTTGAAAGAGGGATATGGAAACATAGAAACTAGTAAACAATTTATGAGCATGGTCAGCTAATTTGTAACTATCTTATACATAAGGGTCATTGTGAGATTGACTATACTTTAGGCACTATCCTACAAATAGGGGTGTTTAATTGAGGTATTAGGTGGTGTTGATCGAAGCACTCATTAGGTATTCAAGAGGGTCAATAAGTGACACCCTTGGGGTTTTGTTGACAAACTAGCCTAAAAAATTTCTAACCTAGCCTACCACATCACCAACATTTAGAATTTGCATCAAGTTATCACACACTCATGCATATGTGCCCCTAGAAAAGCATAATCCTAAGATTTGTGCCTAGTTTCCTTGACTCTAATTATTCGTAGCCCCAAATTAATACTAGAAAATCCCAGAAAGAAATACTAAGTGTGATACAGTTAACCCCTCCTCTTCCCCCATTTTTATCTTTTTTTACTATTGGTCTTAATTTTTAAAGCTAATTTAATAGCCCCTCACATTGTTCCTCATGGATTCGACCCCGTGTAATACCCCGAGACTACCCCATGGATGTCACATAGAGCTTTAGACCACAACTGATCCTAAGCTAACCCTTATACTAGTATAACTCATGAGCAACTAAATAAGATACATTAATCTAAAAGAAACAAGCGGAAGAGATATCTTTGCGAAGATGTTCAAAACCAAAACTATCAAAAGGGATTACAAATCTGGTCATACAAAACAAAACTTAAATTAAATACATCAACTATACTGACTGTTTATGAAGCCTCTACTAATATTGACTATAGGTAGCCGGTACATGACCCCCAGCTATCTCTAATAAATACAACTGAATAAAAGAGTAAAACTGAGACTATAGTTGACTCGAGTCCTCGAATCAAAAGAACTTATTACCCATTGCTGGAAGCTGCAAACTGTCTGACTATGATGTGCTACAACTGGTACCTATATTATCAGACAATGTAGCACATAGACATGTATATGAATCAGCACTTCTGGAATGTATGAGCATTTAGGGGTGAATGGATGAGTAAAACAATAACTTAATATTCTTATAAACTTTCAAATAATGCATGCTATGTATAGATGATGCACCTTGAGCTTGAATAAAATAAAAGTTGTAAAATCATAAACATGAGTAATGAAGCATAAAGATAAACTTTGTGAGTCATAACACTTGGTTCTAAAAGCTTTACTTTTACTCTTTATTTTGGGAGGTTTTTCTAATCGACATAAACCATGTGATCTATCTTGGAGTCCAACATCTTACCCACGTTGGGGAGAGTTGTTCTACCCTTGCCATCGAAATAGAACCTTAGCGTAAGTGATCACTATACTTAACCCACTTTGGGACTTAAACCTACAGTGGCACATAGTTCTGGGGAATGTGACCTTGGACTCATACCCAACTTGAATCTAAATACTACCCCCATGCTACTTATATGCCCATACTTTAGGAAATACACCTTAAAATAGCATAAGGATTTATAGCGTGAAAACCAGTTATGCTTCTCTTTCTTTAAATCATAATCAGGATAAACAAATGTGGATGCCATATCTTATCTTAAGATCAAAAGATCAATCTTTACTTTAAATCTTGGTATAAACTTACCAAAGAAGCTTAAGAGCATAATCTTATTAAAATTTCAAAACTTGTAATTAGGACTTACAATGCATACTTAAATTCTTAGAAATTCATAACAAAACTTCATACTCAATAATCTTCTCGAAATACTTCAATAATTTCAGTCAAGATAATTAAATCAAAATTACAATATGAATCTTATAAATCAAAACACGCGCATATGTAGTCTACATGCACTTAAAGCCTTTGAATCTCATGCCTTCTTTCATATAACTTGTAACACAATATAGTGCTTAAAACTCAATTGAAAATCTTTAATCAATGTCTCAAATCATACTCATGGTGTTGAAATCATAAAAGAGAATTCTTTAAGTCAAGACAAATATGCACTTTAATACTTCAATCACTTTATAAATCAATAAGTTCAAAACAAAATAATTTGGGTATAAACCCTAATTGCAAATCTTATAACTTTAATTTTAAAATAAATTTTGGTCACAAGGATGAAAGAATATCCTTGTTCATAACCCACATTCCTTAATTTTCTTAACTTGTGAAGAAAGTATGAATATTGGGAATTGGATGATGAACTTGTGAAGGAAACCCTATTCTTGATGTTTCTTGAAGATTTTCTTGAACTTGTAAGCTTGAATTCTTGGATTCTTGCTAAGAGAAAACTTGAATTTTTTATTCTTGGGAAGAAACCCTAATCTTTTGTTCTTAAGAGTGCAAGAAGAAATAACGTGTTAAGTGATTGAGGATGGGGGAATAATAACGCCATCTTATGTTTTAAGTTGTGTGGGTAGGGTTTGAGGTTAGGAAAAGACCAAAATACCCCTAGGGAAACTAAGTAAAAATTGTAGAAATTTTCAGTTGATGACTTAGTTGATAGCTTGTCAAGTAGTTGATGGCTTATCAACTAAGTCGTCAACCCATAGATGGACTTGGACCCTTGCTGTTTAAGGGTGATGGCGAGGTTGATAGCTCATTACTTAGTTTGATGGCTTATCACCACAAGTTGTCACTATGTAGCTAGGATGGTTAAGGTTGACGACGAGGTTGATAGATCATCACTTAGTTGATGGCTTATCACACCAAGTAATCACCTTGTAGTGGGAGTTGATCATATTCTGGTTAAGGATGATGATGAGGTTTATAGCTCATCACTTAGTTGACGGCTTATAACCTCAAGTCGTCACCTTGTTGATAGATGGATTTACTAAGGGAAAATGATCGTAACTTTCCACTCTAATATCGAATTAAGGTGAGACCAGATGCGTTGGAAAGCTGACTGTATGATATTTCATTTGATATATAGTAGGGAACCTGAATCGATATATTATGGGAGATACACTAGTTTAAAGTTGACCCTTGTAGAATCAAATACAAAAACTTGGTCGATAAAAGTGTTCTCAACTCGACTTTGCTCTAAGTGCTTCCTATAAACATTTTTATTACCTCGTAAGCACTATTCTCACTAGGATAATGATCATAACACATGTATTAAAATATAAATCATGGGATTAGAGTTTATACAGGTAGGAATTACGTTCAAATTCTAGCGTGAAAATACAAAGGAATACATTATCTCCCCTTTGAAATCATTCGTCCCTGAATGATACTGGCTTGGCAGAAATACTATGTAAAGGCTGAGATGAGGTTTGGAATACTTACAAGTTGAATAATGACTTAATATCTGAATCAAAAACTGATGCATGATGCATGAACTGAGTTGAATTCATAATTTGCATGAGTACGAACATTTTACCTGATGGAATGGCCTTACTCGCAAAGCCTTAGGTAGTAAGACTAAATGGAAAGTTAAAAATCTATAAGAGCATATCTGCTTGATTGTTAAACTGGATCGCAAGCTATATAGACTGGACCGTACTGACTGCCCATACTCAAATGGAGTATTTCTTCAACTCTCTTCTAAGAAATTCTAATAATATTAGGGAGCAACGAATTTTGGGTATGAACTGAACAAGACATCTGAATAAGGAATCACAACATTGATACAACTCTATAGCATGGAACATAGACATATAAAACATAAGCTAGGTTAGAATTACTAGGCCTTAGGCAGTGCAACTTCTTACTTTCAAGCTTAGAAACACTTCTCAATTACTCCCTCAACTATACTATTCTGCTTAAATACCATACTCATTTGATTCAACTTATAATTCACACATGGGCCTTGATAAATCCATCTACTAAAGTCTAAACTGAACTAAATTCTCTTACCATGATCAAGCCTAACTCAAAATCACAAGGTACAATATGCCACACCATAATACTTGGCTAAACCACATGAATCAATCTTCTATGTCTCTTTTAGAGTTCACACCCTAAGCATAACTTGCCTTACCACTTCAATGACTAACTCTAAACTCTTACTATGGATTTACTAGTGCATATTGCATTCATCCACTTACACCCCAACATGACATTCAAGCCTATCCTTATAATAATATATGAACTTCAAGGCAAACAACCATAAAGGCATACTTCTCATATTCTCTAAACCTCTATCAATAACAACTTTCTTGAACTATTCATAAGAATACATACCCAAAATTCTCAACTAACTATGACATATACCAAAGATTTACCTTAATACTCCTTAATCCTTTAGCCTTAGATAGAAAAAGCATAAATAATCTTTCTTAATGAAGGTCATAAACTCTCTCTCACATAAACCATTGCTTATCCATTATCTTCACCCCTATCTTAACATAAGAAGAGGTTATTGAAGGGCTAACGCATATGTAATGACCCAAAATGGATCCTGCGATGCCACACGATACATAAGACTACGAATAGCTTTAGCTAACCCTGTAAGCCATCTAATAGATCTAAAACTCATAATAGGGAAGTATAGATATATAATCAAACTAAAATACAAAATTCTACATGAGCTAAACTGAAACTATCTGAATATAATATCTAAAAAATACTAACCTTAGGAGTCAGATCAATTAATATCGAAAATCTAAATCATTATCTAGCAGTTTGACAAGCCTCTACTACTAATGCTTGAGAGTCACTGGGACAAACCCCCAGTTGACTCGACCTGTCTGAAAATAATGAATTACCTAGACTAATAAGCTGAAAAAATTGAATGACTAAGTCTCTGAACTATGAGGACTCACCAACTGTTAGAATATAGATAAAGATGCTTGAAATCACTCATGTTGCTGAAACTGAGCATCTGAACCTACATATGAGACAATGTATCACATAGACGTATATATGGATCGGTACTTCTAGATTATACTGAATATATGGGGTGAATGCACAAGTAAATTAATAGCTCGATATTATCATAAATTTGTAAAAGATTGCATGTTGAATGCAGATGACTCACATAAGCTGGAATATCTAAAAACTAAAAATCATAATCATGAATAGTAAAACATGTTGCATAGATATAGTGAGTCATAACATTTAGTTATAAAAGTTGTACTTATATTCTATCTTTAAATCATGTTGTCTAAGTGTAGAACGACTTTTCTATCTGAAATATCATAGCTAATATCATATGTAAAAGCAATATCTGAATAAAATTGTGAGCCTTTACACTTGGTTCTCTAAAAGATTTTTTATTATTCTTTACTCTTTCTTGTAAGTTATAGGGAAATACTTTTAAAAATTATTCTGTAAGTCTTTACTATTAGGAAGGTTCTTCTAAGTGACATACACTGTGTGAGCTATCATAGTGTCCAACGTCTAGTTCCCTTATTGGAAAACCTCACGTTGGGGAGAGGTGTCATACTCTTGCCAAATATCATAACCTAATATAAGTGATCACATCTATATCTATCATCCATATAGAAATGGGAATAATCTGGTAATCCTAACCTACGTTGGCTCATAGTTTTGGGGTATGTAAGCATACCCAACTCGGTGCTAAATACTACTCCCTTTAATCTGTTTACTTATTCTATTGAAAATTCACTTCTAAAAACTAATATAAGGGTATATAATGAAAACCTCTTGTAAATCTTTTTACTGTAAACTGTAGCTAAATCTGTAAAGTAGATTTCATATCTAAGTTGAGATCAAAAGATCAAATCTTTGTTTAAAATCTGAATATAACAATTCATGGGATGCTTAAAAGCACAATCTTCTTGAAATAACAACATTCAAACTAGGGCTAATAACCCATGCATCTATTTCATATCAAATCATTATAAAATTCATGCTAGATAATGAAAATATTGATAATTTAAATCTAAATCTGGAAATTACTGCAATACTCATGAAAATACAAAAATAAACATGCAAATTCATCATCTAAATCACTTCAAATCTCATAACCCTTCAATTAGCAATATTGGGTATGAACCTTAATTTGAAACTCATGTAATTTTCATACGAAATCAACTTTAAAATAATTTTTGGGCACAAGGATGAAAGGATTATCCTTGTTGAAAAATCCCACATACCTTAATTGATGAGAACACTTGATTTTGGAATCCTATTTGTGCTCTTGAAGATGTATTCTTGATTATCATGAATTGGAAACCTTGAATTTTGAGTTTTCTTGGAGAAAAAATGGTGGAATTTAGATTTATTGGGAATTAAGTTTTAATGTTCTAGGGTTTCTTTGAGGAAAAATTGATGAAAAGCATGCATATAATTCTTAGAATAGGATTAATTCAGTATTATTCATGAATTGGGGCTGGAGAAAAGACTAGATTGCCTTTTTAAAATTCAACTCAAAAATTGGAATCTCGATTTTGCACACCATCGTGACACGCCAATATCGCAATGGCTTACTGGAAAAGGGACGAGTGCTAATTTTGGCTCTGGAATGATACGGTGAAATCGCGTTGCACCAATGGAAAAGGACGAGTATCATTTTGCACTCCAACGTGATGCGGTGGCTGACCATTTAAGAATTTTGATGCGACAAGGGAAAATCACGATGAGCTACTGGAAAAAGATGAATGGGAACTGGAACTCCATTATGATGGAAACTAATTGTGATGGTCTATTGGAACTCTGACAATTACGATTTTGTCCTTCACCGCGATGCAGTGCTTGTCTAAATGTCATACTTCTTTTACTAAAAATGCCATAACTTCTCAATCGAGTATCGGATTGAGGCAAAATTAGTATTATTGGAAAGATGATTAAATTATCTACACATTGGTGGGTCTAGAATTGGAAAATTATGTATGCATAAAGAGTTATATATTTTTAAAGCTAACCCTTGACACTCTAGAAGCTTAGAAGCTAAGCCGAGCAAGGAAAAAGTGTAGGTTATTACAATATCTTTCCCTTAGGAACATTTGTCCTCGAATGTTGATAGTTAAACTAAAAAAACTATGTAACTAAGGCTATATGCTAACATGATCAACTAAAAAAATTTCTTGACTAAATCTAAAACATGCTGAGCTACTGAACTAATCTGCGAGTGTATGAATTTATAAGAAGATAGTTATATGGATGAATCTGAGACTGGAAAAGAACTGAATTAAGGAAGACTGTTACCTTTGCCTAAACACTTGGTATACATGTCTGCTTTTTCTTCCCAAGCAGCACCTCAACAAACTTATTTTGCCATAAAACTTTGACCAAGGGAACTTCTTTGTTCCTTAGTCTATGGAACTGATGATTAAGAATCTCAACTGGAACTTCTTCGTATGAGAGGCTATTATGAATATATATGCTTTCTAGAGGGACTAAAATATCATCCATGCACTTCTACAATAAGGAAACATGGAACACTAGATAAACTGATGACAAGTTTATAGGTAGCTCAAGCTCATATGCTACTTTCCCAACATGACTCAAAATCCTGTAAGGGCCTACATATCAGGGACTAAGCTTCCCCATTATGACAAATCTCTTCAACCCCTTCATGGTTTAAACTTTCAAGTACATAAGGCGATCTACTTTAAACTCAAAATCTCTCCTTCTTACATCTGCATAAGATTTCGGACGACTCTGAGCAGCTTTTAATATCTCTCAAATCAATTAAACTTTCTCCATGGCTTCAAAAACCTTATCTAGCCTAATCAAAGTGACCTCACCCACTTTAAATCAACCGACTGGTGATCTATATCTCCACCCATAAAGGGCCTCAAATGGGGCCATCTAAATACTAGTGTAACACCCTATATTCTGTGTGTACTAGTTCTACTTATGTAGAGATTGATATAGACTTACAGGATAGGCAATGGTCTCTGTATCCTATATGATATAGACTTATGGGATAGATAATGGGCTCAAAATTTCTACATATATTTAAATGTCGTACGATCAAGTTACCGTCGACAATCGTATTTAAACTTGGGCCCGTAAGTAAGTATTTGAGTCTAAATAATGAGGTGACCCACTGTATATAAGTTTTAAGTTTAACTAAAAGTATTTTTATCTTAAAAGGGAATAAAACATTAAGGTGCTTGCTTGTCTTATTTAAGCTGGTAGGTAAGTCACCTATTTGAGCCATGTGGATCAAGTTACTGGGGGACCAGATTTAGGGCCTACATTAATGGGCTAATTTAAGGCCCCAAACTAAGTAAAATAATTGTTGAATAGAATGATCAGCCCAATACCAAATCTATCCCAAAAACCCAATACATTAAAAGCCTATTTTAGACTTGAATAAAGTAAGTAGGTACATCACCTACTTTGACCTTTTGACTAACCTAAGACCTAAGTAGGTTCACCTATTAAGGCTCCCTTGACCAGCTTATTGGGCCAAATACACTACCACCTACTTAAACTAATTTAAGCCCAAATTAAAAAAGAGAAAAGGAGAAGAACGGGCAACCAAGGTCTAATAGTTTTTGATCCATAAAGGTCGAATTATATGCATCACCTACTTGACAAATTATGGTCCAAAAATGGACAAGAAAGTCGGCCAAGATCAGCTCTCTTTAAAGGGATTAAAACCAACTTCTTTAGCTCATTTTAACATAAACAAAAAAATAGCTTTCTAGGTTTTCTCTCTTGTTCTCTCTTATCTATACAGCAGCCCTATAATTCCACTAGGGTTCTTGGGATTTACCTTTCTTTCAAGATAAAGGAATCAAACTATTGAAAAGGTATACATTAGAGAATAAACTACCATAGAAATTAAGGTATGGCTACTGTCTATTTTTTCCTTTTCCTATATACGTGTGTTGGTAGAATATTGTGTATATATTGTTGTTAAGAACCCAAAGGATGGTGTGTTCAATTTTTGGTTTCTATATTAAGGGATATTTGGGGCTGTTTTGGATCTGTTTTATGTATATATGTTGGGGGTTGCTTAGTTAATATTGAGGGAAAGGTGTAAATAGTTTTCATTGAAAGGTAGAAGAAGGGTATAGTGGTACACCTCCGAATTGAACGTCGAGTAAGTTTACTACCCACACCGTTTGATATATCATTTTGAGAGTACAATAAAGACAAAACTATTAAGGGGGATCTTATAAGAAGTTACATTGCATGTGAATGTAATTGGAGAAGAACGAGGTTGAAAGAACACCCTTGGATTAGTTAATTATGGTTTACTACCCGGTTGCTATTTTGACAAGTTTAAATGACGTGAATGTGTTAATTAACTACTAATACTAGTTTTATGCTATTGTAGATTATTAATCTAAATGGGAGGATATTTAGTAATAGTATGATCAGTTGTGCAGAAAGGTATGTATGAATTATCGATCTTATACTCTTTGGCATGAATCTAACTTCCTTGTTACAAAGTAATCTTCCTAAGCGTTCTTCCTTTCAAATTATGTTTAAATGCAGCGTACAACCTCCAAGGTGGCTAACAACCTTATTCTAACTTATTATGTTGTTAAAGCTCCTAAAGATGTGTTTGTTACTAGATCTGTCCATTTTTCCTTCTAAATACTAGTATGATATAGGTGTTTTTAGCAATAAGCTTTATGAGTAGTTCTCTTAGTCAACATGACCTATAGTTTTAGTTAAGATCTTATGTGTTATATTCCTATTACTATTGTATCCTACCTCATTGCTACTGCATCTAGTGCATATTTGTATACCTTTTGCTACTGGTCCAAAGTTCCAAATCTAATTCATCACCACTAAAACAACAATTTTAAAGATTAAAAGAATGATCTAAAGTGATTCTATATATTTTTGGGTGGTATCTCAAGAGTAGAAGAAACACCTAGCATGGGTAGATCCCAACATTACGGGTGGTATCCCAGGGGTGAAAAGAAAGCCTAGCATGGGCTGATCCCAATTTATGTACTTATGAGGACTGTATCTTAGGGGTTAAAATGCCTAGCATGGGCCATCCTCTTTTACCACTGATCAGCTGGTTATTCGTATCATGCCTTATAATTTTATAAAGTAAAGAGGAATAAAACAAAGTAAAGGATATAATGTACATGATCCCATAAGTACAAGCAAAGTTGGTATTCTATCCTTATCTTTATAGTTATATATTGATAACTAATTTTGCTGAGTTCTTGTCTTATTTATAGTCACTTTATGTCATACATACTCAGTACACTCCCTGTATTAACGTCCCTCGTGAGGGAACTATGTTTCATGCCGCAGGTACAGGTACTCCAGCTAGTAGGCCACCTCGTAGGAGCACAGGACATCCAGCGGCTATTGGTGAGCTCCAAGTTGATTCGAAGCTTTTCGAGTCTGTTTTATGTATTTTGGTATTGTATAATAGTTATGAGCAAGGCGGGGGATTCTTTCGACCTTAACTAAGTCCATGTGTCTTTTAGAGGTTTTGCAGACTAATGTAAAGTTAAGTGTGGTAGCATTGTGTTCTTTTAATGTTGTGGCCGCAATGGCCAAGTCTTGTATATGTAGGTTTGGACTTACTTACATTGTTTATTTTTATCAATGCATCGTATCCATACTAGTAGGACCTTAGAATGTCATAGTTACATGCATGAAAAGTACAAGGTTATGAGTTAGTTCTCCCAGGCTACTACGGCTACGGGTGATTGTCCGTCCCAATTGGATTTGGGGCATGAAAAAGATGGTATCTGAGCAGGTCATCCTAGGGAGTCGTCTGCAAAGCTGTGTCTATATGGAGTCTTGTTTATGGATGTGTTGTGCACCATATCTCTAAGTAGGAGATTACGAGGCCTTTAGGAGTTGTTTCTTTTTCTTCATTCATTAAATCGTGCTATAGCGCTATAATGTAGGCTGATTTGTATTTAACCTTAAAGATTTTTTTTCTCAATATAGTAAAGATGTCAATTACAAGAAGGAGTAAGAGTAAATAAGTAGATGTGGCTGCCGGAGAAGGGATAAGTAAAACACCACCTAGACATGTTGATCAAAGTAAGGCTTAAGGTGAGTTTACATCACAAACTTCTTTTACTCCTTCATATCCAGAAGAGCTAAAGAGGAGAGGAATGCCTCTAGAATCACCTATTAATGCTACTAAGCATGATTTGAGGAATGTGATGCAATTATTAACACATATAGTTGTTGGACAAGGTCAAAGATAAGCCGGTCTAACTGTAGGTACCAGTGGTATGGATAGGGCAGCTAATCTTCGGACACAGAATTTCTTTAAATTGGACCCTCCTCAATTCACTGGGTCAGATTCTAATAAAGATCCATAATACTTTATTGATTAGATTCAAAGAGCTTTAGATGTTATGTACGTATTTGGTAAAGAGATAGTTAAGTTAGTAGCATATTAATTAAAGAGGGTAGCTATATTGTGCTATGAAGCTTGGAAAAAATCAAGGGGTATAGGTGCACCTTCAGCTAGTTGGGAAGAGTTCAAAACAACATTTCTTGATCATTATATTCCATTCGAGATTCAGGAGACCCGTGTAGATCAGTTCTTAAATCTTCGCCAAGGTAACATGAGTGTGAGGAAGTACAGTCTTCAATTTAATTCTTTGGCCAGGTATTCTCCTAATGTAGTGGCTATTATGAAGGATAGAGTTCATCAATATGTCGATATATTGGAACCATATTTGATTAGAGATTGTACTATTGCTGCCTTGAATAAGGACATGGATATAGAAAGAATACAAGCTTTTGCACAAAAAGTAGAGGACAAAAGGAAAAGAAGGGAGATCTATGGGAAAATTTTCTCCATTTCAAAGTGAATTCAGGACTTGATTTTTCAATAGACCTCCTATACCATCACCTTCCTACTCCAAAACAAGTGTTCTACCCTGATCCCAAGGGTTTAGGGGAAGTCAACTCGAGCAAAGAAGAGAGAGTCAAGGTCCACAAGTAGCAAGGTATCGAGAGTAGGGAAGTACAATCCAATCAAGACCTCGTACAATCCAATCAAGACCTCCTAGACAGATTTGTATGCATTATGGAAGGAATAATTTAGGTGCATTTAGGTTTGTTATAGATGCTTTTTATTGGTGTGGAACACTGGGACACATAATGAGAGATTGCCCAAAAAGGGGCATGGCTGGTATGGCATGACCTACTGGATCTACTGTTGCATCATCATCCTCGATTCCTTATTTTGGTAGGGGTCAACAGATGCCTACTAGTCGTGGTAGGGGGTTTAAGGGAGCTATTTCTAGTGGTGTTTAGAATCGTACATATGCTCTAACGGGTCAGCAAAATTTGGAGGCTTCTCTTGGCGTGGTTACAGGTACATTGCCCATCTTTTCACATAAGGTATATGCGTTAATTGATCCAGGATCTACATTATCATATGTTACTCCATTAATTGTTGGAAATTTTAAAAAAACACTAGAGTCACTAGCTAATCCATTCAAGGTGTCTACACCAATTGGCGAGTCTATTATAGCTAGAAGAATTTATCAAAACTGTATAGTAACTGTTTGTGATCGTGATACATTAGCTAACCTTTTGGAGCTAGAAATGGTAGATTTTGATGTTATAATGGGTATGGTTGGTTGTCTTCTTGTTATGCCTCAGTGTATAGTCGATCCAAGGGGGTGCATTTCCATTTTCCAAGGAAAACAGTCCTTGAGTGGAGGGGTAATATTGGGGCACCAAGGGGTAAGTTTATTTATTATATTAAGGCAAAGAAGATGTCCAAAGGATACATATTTCATCTACTACGGGTGAAAGATATAGAGGCAGAGTCGCCGACTCTTCAATCTATCTCAGTAGTAAATAAATTTCTTGACGTATTTTCTAAAGAGCTTCTGGGTTTACCTCCAAAAAGAGAAGTAGAGCTTGGTGTTGATATGATCCCAGGTACTCAACCGATTTCTATTCCCCCATATAGAATGGCCCCTACAAAATTATATGAATTAAAGGAACAATTAAAAGATTTGTTGGAAAAGGGTTTCATAAGGCCTAGTATTTCTCCTTGGGGCTCACCCGTGTTATTTGTATGAAAGAAAGATGGAACATTAAGAATGTGTGTTGATTACCGACAATTGAATAAGGTGACAATTAAGAAAAAATATCCCCTTCCTAGATTTGATGATTTGTTTGATCAGTTACAAGGTACTAAGTGCTTCTGAAATATCAACTTGAGGTCAGGTTATCACCAACTGAGAGTGAAGGAGAAAGATATACCTAAAATGTCTTTTCAAACATGATATGGTCATTTTGAGTTTTTAGTTATGTCATATGGGATAACTAATACACCAGCAGCTTTCATGGATTTGATGAATAGAGTATTTAAGCCATTCTTGGATGTATTTTTTATCGTATTTATAGATGATACTCTGGTGTATTCAAGAGTGGAAGAAGACCATGCTAATCATTTGCAACAGGTGTTATAAATCCTTCACGGTCGTAAGTTATATGCAAAGTTCTCCAAATGTGAGTTCTGGTTAAAATCGGTAGCCTTCTTGGGTTATATTGTACCTGATGAAGGAATAAGAGTTGATTCTCAAAAGATAGAAATAGTGAAGAAATGGGAAAGACCCACAACACCTACAGAGGTTTGTAGTTTCCTAGGCTTAGCAGGTTATTATAGAAGGTTTATTGAGGGGTTTTCTTCCATTTCTGTACCTCTAACAAAGCTAACACATAAAGAAGCCAAGTTTCAATGGGATGAAACATATTAAACAAGTTTTC
This sequence comes from Capsicum annuum, assembly GCF_002878395.1. Lineage (NCBI taxonomy): Eukaryota > Viridiplantae > Streptophyta > Magnoliopsida > Solanales > Solanaceae > Capsicum > Capsicum annuum. The sequence goes on from NC_061116.1 coordinate 71,904,383, forward strand.
AAGATCTAAAGAATAAGTTGCCTTCTACATTATATTGGTACTTTCGAAAGGCACAGAAGGCTACTCGGTACATTGTGATGCTTCAGGAGTTGGCTTAGGATGTGTTTTGATGCAACATGGTAAAGTAATAGCTTATGCCTCAAGACAGTTGCAGCCACATGAGAAGAATTATCCTACACATGATCTTAAGCTAGCAGCGGTTATATTTTCTTTTAAAATATGGCGCCACTACTCGTCTGGGGTTTATGTTGATATATATACCGACCATAAGGGTCTACTGTACCTCTTTAACAAAGGGACCTAAATTTGCGGCAGTGAAGGTGTCTTGAACTGTTAAAATACTATGATGTTGCTATCTTATATCATTCAGGGAAAGCAAATATGGTAGCCGATGCGCTAAGTCATAAGGCTATGGAAAGTAATTATAGGCAGCCCACAGAAAGGCAAGGGATAACTAAACATCTACACCAATTAGCTAGCTTGGGGATTCGCCTTCTTAAATCTTCAGACAAAGGCATTAGTATGCAAAATGCAGAAGAATCCTCATTAGTATCTGAAGTTAAAGAGAAGCAATACATAGATCCTATTCTTTACAGCTTAAGGAGAATGTAAAACAAGGTAAGACAAAGGCATTTGAGCTTACAGAAGAGGGAATACTTTTGTGCTAAAACAGATTATGTGTACCTAATGTAGGTGGGCAAAGATAATAGATTATGACAGAGGTGCATCATTCAAGATATTATATTCATCCTGGTTCAACTAAAATGTATCATGGTTTGAAAGAGGTGTATTGGTGCGGTGACATGAAGAAGAATTGCTGAATTTATAGCTGAATGTCGAAATTGTCAACAAATTAAGGTAGAACACCAAAAGCCAGGAGGTTATATGCAGCTTATGGATCTCCCTACTTGGAATTGGGATATGATAAACATGGATTTCATCGTTGGTTTACCTCACTCCTCTCGAAAGTTTGATTCTATATGGGTAATAGTTTATAGACTCACCAAATCAGCACACTTCCTACCAGCTAAGACTACTTACATGACTGAAGAGTATGCAAAATTATATATTAAAGAGATAGTTCGGCTACATGGAGTCCCAATCTCTATTATATCTGATAGGGGAGCTCAATTTACTGCATATTTTTGGAGGTCATTCCAAAAGAGTTTGGGAGTGCAAGTGAGCTTAAGCACAGTATTTCAACCTCAAATGGATGTCCAGGAAAAACGTACAATCCAAACACTAGAGGATATGTTTCGAACTTGTGTATTCTACGGACATGAAGATCATCATGAGGGGATTTGAGATGATCTAGTTAACTTGAGAAGCTACCAACTGAGCCAACATATGAATAGAGTGATAAAAACTCTATATTTATCACATCGGCCAAAGGAGCTCAAAGAGGGATAGAGGGAATAGGTGGAACTCCAGGAGGGAAATCAGGAACTGGATCCATAGACCGAGTCTGAACCCCGTAAGAAGGGTGTGTCCCATCAATAGTGTCCCTAAGTAGAATAGAGGAGTCTCCATAAGCTTCAGATCATCTGGGAGGAATGATCTGAAAAAGTGAGCAAATGGGAATTAGATTAATCCAAGACCTTAGACTCTATAGCTTGAAGTAAGACAATAAGAAAAGAAAATATTCCTAAATGTCTCGTAGCCTCTCTCTTATAAGTGTGGTGCACTACACACCCATAAAAGAGACTCTTCTTGCCATGGCTTTATAGACACCTAATTGACCATGAACCTGGCTCGATACCACCTTAGTCACGACCCGAACTAGGGCCTAGCCATTATTGGTATCATAAGTCCCACATGGACCAGAGATTACCCACTCCACCTAACCTAGTAAACACAACAACCTCAAGTGTGGAATGAATTTCGAACATATAGGAAGATTGTGTAAGCTAAGACTTGTATCAATTCATGAGATATCTAAACCAGTCACCAATAATTGGACAACCATTCATCACCGAGCCAATCCACCAAAGCAACACACCCAAGTCCACAGTAATCCAATAAAGCCTCTACAAACCAAAGTCAATAAAAATTGGGACATGACCCCAACAATAGCCAAAAATGTAGTCGAAACAAAGTATAAGACATAAGTAATAAAGACCATGAAGTAAAACCTTTTGAAGTATAGAAGCTCACCACTTAAATGTCAACTAACAAACTAACTCGAGCACCTGATCACAATGCTAGAAAAGTAAAAGAAGTTATGGTACCTATATCGCATGGGTACATAGCGTTCGAAGATGGTTAGCGGTTGGAGAGCTAGCATATAACACAAGGATAGATGATTAAAGTAATACCACTATTCAAAACCAATCAAATAAACATATGCAATCACATGTACTCATATATATATCATGTCGGGATATGGAACAAGACTTAGCATGAACTTTGTAAACCTTAACCTGGGTTGTGTAGTATAACCGTTATATAAAAAGGCACCCTCAGGCTATATGAACCCAGATCTCCCCTAGCTGTAAGGGCCTAGTACTTACAGCCACATGAACTAGAGTCCATAACTGTATATGTGTTAATGGGGGACTCAAACCTCCCAGCACAATCAAGGTGACTTAAGCACCAATGTGCATAATATGGGGTACTCAAACTTGCCACTCGTATATTTATTCGAGGGACTCAAACCTCCCGGTCATATAGATAGTCGCACTGGCCAACACTGTTTCCTGTGTTAATACCTCAGACTTTACTTTCATTGCCTAGCTACATATCCTGCTTTAAAGGCTAATCTAAACATTCATTTTACATATACAACCATAAGTTCAATGACTTACCAAATGCATCCCATTGGTATCGTCATACCAACCCTACTTGCAAGTGTACAACATGCCATAACCATTATCAATTAACTTGAAACTCGAACCCATTGTCTAAACAAAGGCATAAATGCAATTCAACATTTAGGGACTCGAACCCATTTAGTAAATTAAACCACCAAGGTTAAAATTTAAATCATGCATGTCCAACAAGGCCTTCGTGAAACCATTTCTCAATCATTAACATTATTTAAGCCAATGCCTTAGCTTAAAACATAATTCAACATGTGACAAGATTATTCTCTTTGAGAATTTCACGAACAGGTTGAGGGCATTCCATTATCAAACCATTATTCAAGGCAAAAACCATCAATTTATGGTTAAATATGACCCCTTCATTTAAAATACAATTCCCAAGCACCCACATGTGCAAAACCATTATTAAAATATGCATAAACACAATTTAAATCATGAGAATTCAATGTTCGACAATATGCAACCAAAACCTCAACCTTGGTTTTCAAAACCACTATTTATGATTCATGAACAAAGCTTTAAACATATGATTTTTGTGAATTAACAATGAAAGAAGAGTCACATGCCTGAGCTATGAAGATTCAAGTAGAGAATTTGATCTTTAATTCCTTTGATGACCACTTTGAAGAAACCCTAGTCCAATCTTTCTTGAGAGGTTTTAGAGAGAGTTAGAGAGTGTTTTAATCTTGATAAGTGTAGAATAAATACCCCATTGGTGTTATAAGACGTGGTGTTTTAAGGGCTTGGTGTGGGAAATGTCCAAAATACCCTCAGCTTAAAAACTATAGAAACCTGCAGGTGGGTACGAGTTGACCCTCTAACTCGTCACCACATCATATGATTGGTACTATCAAGTCATCACTAGAACAAAAGGTTAGACACCACACTCTGTCCAACTTATGACTCTCTTGCCCAACTCATCACTAGATAATATGACTGGCAAGGTCTAGTTGTATCCATGATAGAACATTAAGGTCTAGACACTAGAAAATATACGATTGGACCTTACCCTCTTATCACATAACCATACGACTCATATAGAATCTCTCGTATACAGGACAAAACTTGCCAACAACACAATGACCAACATATGACTAGGGTCCCTAGATTGTCACCATACCATATGACTTATGGTATGAGTCGTATAATGAACAAAAAGTTCAAAACTCAAGAAATTTGCAAGGGCCAAAGTTTGGGGCATTTTATAGTAGGAGCCAAGAACTATAGCTTAATTTGCATTTGATGGAAATAGAAAGTTGGATAAGTTTGAAGAAACATTCACTTTGATCTTTTGTGTGTGCAAGTGATGGAAATATGAGAGATTCTTGCATTTTATGAAGTTAATAGGGAGGTGGAGAGTTTGCTATGAAAGATTATTGCCCTTTATGGAGTTAATAGGGAGGTGGAGAGTTTGAAATTAAGAGAGAGGTTACAAAATCTGAGAAAGTGGGGTAAATGAATCGGGTTTTAGGGTTCTAAGGCCTTTGGTTAGCCGGATCGGGACTAATCCACTTGGGTCCAACCCAGATTTCAAAATTTTAGACCCTTTATTTTTCGGCCACTTATATCCCATAAGTGGTCCATCGTAAGTGGCCAAAAAATTTTGTACCCCTCTTAATTTAATCTCTGGTTTCAACGACCCACTTATAGGGTCATAAGTGATACTTACAACCCCCGTAAGTGGTTCATAAATAAACTTCAGAAACCCTAAAATTCTCAAATTTTCACTGTAACATCTACTGCATCACCTACCTGACATAGGTAGGACTTATGACCCCATAAGTTGGTAGTAAGTCCCCTTACCTAGAATTTTCTAAATTCTGACATTTTTTGCCATGTTCCAGTTGTTTTGTCATGCTTTACACCTACAAAATCAAAACAAAGTGAACACTTAAATATTGAATTGACTCCCAACTAGCGCTTATTTAACATCGCGGAACAATATGGCTATATTATTTACTCAGACTTTACCAATGAGCCCATGGCTTGCCTCCCATGAAGTTTTTGATTTGACATCATAGCACAACTTAGTTTCCTTGGCTACTCAGACTTCACCAAGGCCTACATCAATAGAAACTTTCACTTCATCAGTATTTTATATATAGTGATTGGCATGTTGCCTATTCACCTTAAACAGGGCTTCACTATCTTGTTTCAACTCATTAGTACCATGTATGAACACTCTAAGCAAAGTGAGTGGTCCATACCACCTAGACTTCAACTTTCCAAGAAACAAGAAAAGTCTTAAATTATACAACAGGACCACTCACTAGGCTCAAACACCCTTTTCTTGATCTTTTTGTCATGATATAGCTTCATTTTCTCCTTGTATAAAGATGAACACTCATAAGCTTGAAGCTAAAATTCATTCAACTCATTCACCTTTCTTATCCTCAAATTATCTGCATCACTTCACTTAAAGTTAAGCTTTTTCAATGCCTATGGTTCCTTGTGCTCTGGTTAAACAGGCAAGTGGCATGTCTTATCATACACAAGCTGATATGGAGAGGCACCTATATGGGTATTAATAGATATAACGTAGGCCCAAAGTGCATCATCTAATCTTCTTGACCAATTAGTCCTGTTGGCACTCACAGTCTTTGCCAATATGGACTTAATCTCATGATTGAAGACCTCAACCTGCCCACTCGTTTAAGGATGGTTAGGTGGTGCCACCTTTGTTTCATACCATATTTTTGTAGTAGGTCCTTAAAAAGATGATGATAAAAGTGGGACCACCACCATTAATAATAAAGAGTGTCAATTCATGAAAAGATGTTCTTTTTCAAAAATATGGTGACACTTCTCCTTCATTGTTGGAAAGCACAACCGCCTCCACACATTTAGAGACATAGTAAACTGCCACCAATATATATTTTATCCTATAATATCTCACAAATAGACCCATGAAATTAATTCCCTATACATCAAACAACTCAAACTCCATGATAGATGTCATGGGGAGTTCATATTTCCATGAAATATTACCTTACCACTAACAATGATCATGGGCTCAAGAAAAATTATGGGCAACCTTGTAAATAGTTGGCCAACAGTACCCACACTGCAGAATTTTTTGGATCGTACAAGTATCATCATGACGACACCCAACTGGTGATAAATGACAAGCCTCAAGGATACTCATCATCTCCACTCAAGAATACATCTCCAAATAACTCCATTAATACAAATCTAAAAAAGATAAGGCTCATCCCAGAAAAACTTTCTCACCTCATGCATGAACCACTTACGCTGCTTAAATGATAAATCTTCTAGAATAAGATCACTTGCCAAAAAGTTGGCAAAATTCATAAATCAGTGGATTAAGTCTTAAGATGCTACCAAGACCTATTCATCTTGAAAAGTATCATCTATATTAATCCCATCCATTAATTTTAACATTGCCTCCTCTTCGAGGCAAGATAAGTGATCTGCAACCTAGTTTTTTATGCCTTTCTAGTCTTTCACCCCAAAGTCAAATTCCTGCAGCAAGAGTACCCAAAGAATCAGCCTAATCTTAGCATCTTTCTTCCACATCATATACATCAATGTTGCATGATCGGTATGAACAATTATTTTGGTCCCTATTAACTAGGATTAGAATTTCTCAAAAGAAAAAACCACCGGGAGTAATTCCTGTTCAATAACTATATAATTCTATTACACAGGTTTTAATGATTTATTGGCATAGTAGATAAGGTAAAGGATCTTTTCATGATGTTGGCCTAGGAAATCTTCCAAGGACATACCACTAGCATCGCATATCACCTCAAAAGGTAAGGACCAATCGGAGACACAATAATAAGAACCGAGATTAACTGCTCCTTAAGGCACTCAAATACCTTGAATCACGCATCATCAAATATGAACTTCACCTTCTTATCTAAAATATTGAATAATGGATTAGAAATTTTAGATAAGTCCTTGATAAATCTCCTATAAAACCCAGAATAACCCGTGAAACTTCTAATACCTTTGACTAAAATAAAAGGTAATTTTTCAATCACCTCTATCTTCACCTTATCAACCTCAATACCTCTCTTAAAAATCTTGTGTCTAAGAATGATCCCTTCTTTTACCATAAAGTGGCACTTTTCCTAATTCAACACCAAATTGCACTCCTCACTGAAGTGCATTGGCCAAATGGGCCAGATATCAAAATAGTCCCCAATAACTAAAAAATCATCCATAAAGACCTCTATATTATCCTTAACCATATCAAAAATATTGGCATCATATAATGTTGAAAGGTGGTTGGAACATTGCAAAGTCTGAAACACATCCTCTTGAATACAAGAGTACCATATGAGCAAGTAAAATTCGTCTTTTACTGGACTTCCGGGGCAATAAAAACTGATTATACCTCTAATAACCATCAAGAAAATAGTACCATCCCCTACCTGCAATTCTATCTAGTATCTGATCCATGAATGGCATAGTGTAGACACCTAATTTCGTCCTTTCCCGATATCATTTTTACCCATTTTTTATTTTATCCTACCGTGTACCCTCACCCATGTAATTATACCCCACAAAAATACAAAAATAACAAAAATTTAATAAATCCCTAAACTTATCCTAACAAAATTTATCCAAACCACCTCACCACCCCATACCCCTAACCTTTAACCCCGCCCTCCATATTTTCTTTTCAAGAGAAAAGCAAAAGAATACAAATAGGGAGCTCAAAGAACTAAAAAGGGGTCTTCTTCTTCACTGGGTGGAGATACACAAAAAAAGCCATTATCTCTCAATTTTTCTCTTCTTTCTGGATCCTAACGAGAGCACACACACACTCCATTCATCTTTTCTTCATGTTATACACACATACACTCAAAAATTGAGAGAGGGAGAGAGCTAAAATCGAGGGAGAAATCAAGGGATATTGAGATAGAGATGGCGAGAAGAGCGTGAGAGATCAGAGAGAGGCAATAGTTTGAGCGAGAGAGGAGGAGAGGAAGAGAGAAAGGGCGAGAGAGACATTTTCAGTGAGATATCACCAGAAAATGCTACAGTCATTTGCTTTTCTCCCATTTGTCATCAATACCGAGCTCACCGGAGCTCCGGTGTAGTGAAAACAGGAAGTCCAGCCCCATTCTCACCCTAATTTACGTCAATCCGTTACTTTTTGGGGGGTTTTCAGTTGGATCCCACCAGAAAACATTTGTTCTGAGTTCACCGGTCATCTAAATCATCAAAAATGGCATCCAACACCCAAAATAGATCCATTCTCCGCTGACCCTGCTGAAAAACAAATAATACAGCAACGTCGTGCGCGGTTTTGGGTACGGTCTTCTTTTATTTGATGATTTTTGGGTCTGGGTTGGTGAAAAATACAAACAAAGGTATAGATCAAAGTTGGACGAGTTCGTTTGTTCGAGGTTCCATTTGAGGTTTCTAGTGCGAACTCTGTTTAATTGAATAACACAATTTGAAAGTCCCAATTTTTACCTTTCGCACTTATTTTCTCAAAAACATCAAAAAGATTTTTCTTTTGTTCCTTTACCATACATTCATAATTTGAAATTTAAAAAAAAATGGAGCTTTTTATAAAGAAAAAATGCAAAAAAAGATGGTAGAAGTTTTGTACATTTCATATAACTAAAATACCCAAAAAAAAAAATTTCTTTCATAATTGTTAGTGTCAATATTTTGTGAAGTATCAAATTTAAAAACTCAAAAAGATTATATTGACGTCTTTCCTCATCTGTCTGTAATCGCATCTCTCAGGTCATCTTAGTTTGTTCTTTAATCCTTAATTGTCCAATCTGAACAAACTATGCACCCCTAATTCTCCTCTTTCGGGATGTGAGATACGTAGGCAACCTATTGTTGGTTCGGGGATCTTATTTCAATAAATATTTCCTTCACTCTTTATTTAGAGTAGGTGTTTCATATACATCTTTAAAAGAAAACTACAAAAAGATTTTTCTTTACTAGGTTCAAGTTTCATTTTCACATGAAATTCAAAAATCAAAAACCCAAAAAGATTTTTCTTTGATCATAGGTTTCATTTTGTATAGGGATGTTAAACCTGAAAAATTCAAAAAGACTTTTGTTATTTTCTTTTCTTCTTAAAGTTTAAAGATAAAGAGTTTAATTGGCCATTTTGGCAAGACTTCATGAACTACGTACACCTGATTCTCCTCTTTCGGGATGTGAGATACGTAGGCGCCCTTCTTGGGTTCGATGATCTTTTATAAAAGAAAAAAAAGGTTTTAAAGAAAATGTTGAACTCTAACATATTTGTTGCCTCTTGTTCAGTTAGTTTAAGGAAGTGAGTTTGTGGCATCCTAGCTGGTCCTCCACATCACACCAAATCTAAAAAAGGTTTAGCTGTGCTCAACAAGGATATGGAGAGTGACCTCATGGATCAAACAAAGAGGCAGGAAAATGAGAGTTTAAAGGAAGAGAATTTGAGACTAAGACAACAAATGATGAAAATGTATCGAGCTTGGGCTAGTTGGCTACCTTCTCCTCCATTCCCCACTATTGATCCTGCCAATATCTTGAGTTTTCTATCACAATTGCAAAAGTCAGTTCCCTATTGTTGATTGATGCACCACAATATGGCTCAAAATTCATGCCATGTCAACTACATCTCAATACATCCACCACTCATTCTCTAGCTCCTCGGGTCACAGTGTTGAAGGTTGTAGTGCTTTGAAATGGAAAGGTTGATTCAAGAAAATTTGATCATAGTGTAAAACATTGACACTGGGAAGGTCACACAGAATTCTACACCCACACACGGTAATGCATGATATGATATATGGGAAGAAATGAGTCAAGCACAGAGATCCAGAACTTATTTATTGAAGAAAATGTGTCTAACAGTGGTGGAAGCTCTAGTCATGCTGATATACAAATCAGTGGCTAAGTTGTCAGGCTGAGCAATTGAGAAGTCGCCCCTCTCCCTACTAAAAAGAGGTCTGGTATTTTTTTGTATTATTTTTTTTATCCGAATTATTTTAGAGTTGTAGTTCGGGATCTACATTGTTTTGTTTCTCTGTCGTCTTTGTTTAAACCCTTTTATCTTTTCTTTTAATGAAATATGGTGTCCCTTGTCATTTTGTCTCATTTTAAGTCATTTGTTTATTTTCTTTACATAGTACATTTTTATGTTGGCTCTAGTGATATGACATACTGACGGAACTTTCAGCTAGATTTTCAAATCTACTTTGAGCATGAACTTTGAATCAGAGGGCTAAAGTTAGAAAAAACATCTGAGAAAATATGTAGAGTGCTGAGACATTTGGTGACAAGTTGAAGCCTTCTTCAAAAATTAAGGCAATTGCTTTGAGAATCACTTGGTCATCAATTGAAAGACATGTCTCAATTAGGTCAAATAGTGTCTGCATGAACAGAAAGAAATTCAGCTCCACAAAATCATGAGTCATTCAAGGTGAGAAATGTACAACGAAAGTGGAGTTGTATGCTAGAAAATGCAGAAGAAGTAGTGACGCATAGACTCAGTCTAAGTTAATGCTTAAAAGATGTCACAAATGATCTTCATCTTTCATTTTCATATTACATGATGTGTACTGGTATTTTCAAGGATTGATAAGACGAAGGTATTTCATTCTGTTATTCAAACATTGTGTTATCCTTTGTTTACCCCATTTGAGCCTTAGTGTTATTTTTTTTCATACCCCTCTTTTGAAATGAAGATAGAGTCAGCAAAACTCAAAAAAAAAAGTGTCGAGCAAAATAATAGAGTCAGAAAAATTAAAAAAAAAAAATTAGATCAAAAGAAAGAACAAGCTACCGAACTATGCATGACCTGATTCTCCTCTTTCTGGGGTGAGATACGTAGGCTTCCTTACCCGGGGCTCAGTCCAACCAAATAAACAATTTAGAGTCACCCATTCAGAAGAAATTGGGGCATGAGTTAATCCTCATTGTTTGAGTCTATTTCAAAAGTTATAAGTCCTATCCCACTTTAAGTGTTATTTGGGCCCCATGTCATCCTTTCTTTCTAACCCTATCCAAAAGCCAAGTTTCAATCAAAGAAAGGCCTTCAAATCAATCTTTAAGAATGTTAAGGTTAAGCATGCAATGGATGTGATGATGCATTTTGGGAACTACTTGTCTTCCTCAGCAATAAGAATCGGGAGAGAAATAAAAATAAGAGTCTTATTGGTGAAAAATCTCACGGGCACCATAAGGCAATAGTAAGTTGAGAGAAATAAAAATGAGAGAGTCTTATTAGTGAAAACCCTCACAGGCACCATAAGACAACTCTGAGTTGAGAGAAATGAAAATAAGAGAGTCTCATTGGTGAAAAACCCTCACATACATAAAGACAATGGTGAGCTGAGAGAAAGAAAGAGGCTTGTTTGTGAAATCCCTTCAAGGCGCCACTAGCCGAATGGGGTTTTAAATAAAATTGACCTAAGAAAGCAACTCAGTTTCAAGGCCTTTAATTTAACAACAATAGGTAGAAAGTTTGGATAAAAAGATCAAGCTGCTTAATCCAAAATGCATGGCATAATCATTAGTGTTGACTGCCATTTTTAGATGAATTTTTCATTTCTTTGTTTCAAAAGGGGACATTCATTGTCTTTTCTTTCTTCTTTTTATTTTTATTTTGTCTTTCTTGAGTCAGTTATCCAAACAAAAATCGTCATTCTTTTTTTTTGTTTTGTCTTTAAGTCAAGTTCGTGTCAAAACAAGTGAGAAAAGATTTCAAAACTGGCTACCAGCTTCTTTAATTGCACAAAGAAAGGCAAAAGAGACATACAAAATACATGATTGTGAGCCGAAATAAGGCATACAGGAAGTTCTATAAACAGACAAGTCTGGGCACTCATGGTAATACCAAAGTTCAAAGGGTTTATCTGAAGAGCATGGCAAAGCAAAGACACTGTATTTGCTTCAAAGTCACTCTTAATAATCTGAGTTTGGGTCAATGATGCATCAAGTCAATGATATATGTAATGGTTGGAAGCAAGGTTAAATGTGATGATGGCAGGAGCGTTTTCCACAAAAGCGAAAGCCATAAACTACCTCCATGTTTTTAAACTCACAACTTTTCTTTGCATGAAACAGGAACACATGTCTCCTTCAAATCAAGGATTTCAAAGCCTAAACATCAAGGCGCCTAATTTCTCGCTTTTACAAATGTAGGAAGCAATGTTTATGCACAAGTTTGATAATTAAATCATGGTAAAAATTCATCATCTTATATCCCTCGGAGACACACTTTCCTATCCAGGGATTTTAATTTTCATTTGTTGGGTGATACACTTCTAAAATTGAACCTTCACTCCTAGAAGACATACTTTTTAGTGTCATCCCCCTTGATTCCTATAAGACTACCTTTTAGTTGAGTCATCCCCCTTTATTCCTATAAGACGTACCTTTTAGTCTAGTCAATCCCCTTGACCCCTAAAAGACGTACCTTTTAGTCGAGTCAGCCCCTTTAATTTCTATAAGACGTATCTTTTAGTCAAGTCATCTCCCTTTAATTCCTATAATACATATAAGACATAATTTTTAGTTGAGTCATCCCCCTTGATTCATATAAGATGTACCTTTTAGTCGAGTCATCCCCCTTGATTCCTATAAGATGTACCTTTTAGTCCATTCATTCCCCTTGACCCCTAGAAGATGTACCTTTTAGTCGAGTCAGCCCCTTTAATTCCTATAAGACGTACCTTTTAGTCGAGTCCTTCCCCTTGACCCCTAAAAGACGTACCTTTTAGTTGAGTCAGCCCCCTTGATTCCTTTAAGGCATACCTTTTAGTCGAGTCATTTCCCTAGATTCCTATAAGACGTACCTTTTAGTCAATTCACCCTTCTTGATTCCTATAAGATGTACCTTTTAGTCGTGTCATCTCCCTTTGATTCTTATAAGGCATACCTTTTAGTTGAGTCATTTCCCTAGATTCCTATAAGACATACCTTTTAGTCAAGTCAATTCCTTTGATTCCTATCAGACATACCTTATAGTCAAGTCATTCTCCTTGATTCCTATAATGATGTGACTTTTGCAAAAGTCCTTTGATGATAAACTAGGGCAAAATTTAATTTTTGTGTTGGAACTTTACTTTTCTGGCAAATGAAACCTCTTTATAGTAATCTTTGTTTGGGATAAGTTCTTTTTTAGTTTTAATGTGATTTCAGGAGCCCGCCTGAAGAGCAGGACGAATAAATGAAAATTCAAGCAACATGGTGAAGAAGTTGAAATTCAAGAAACATGGTGAAAAGTTGAAAGTTAACAGATTGATGAAATAGCAAGTCAAGAGCCCGCCTGAAGAACAGGGTGATAAAATTGCAAGTCAGGAGTCTGCCTGAAGAATAGGGTGATAAAATTGCAAGACAAGAGCCTGCCTGAAGAACAGGATGATGAAATGGCAAGTCAAAAGCCCGCCCGAAGCACAGGGTGAATAAATGGAAAGTTAAGCAACAAGGTAAAGCAATTGAAGACCAAGCAACAAGTGATGAAATTGCAAGTCATGAGCCCTCCTAAAGAATAGGGTGATGAAACTTAAGTTAGGAGTCCAACAGAATCTGTATAGATAGGATTTTGTAATTTCATTTATGTTTTTACTTGTAATTTTCATTTTGATGTAATGATAGACCCGTAGAATGAAACCTCGATGGAACCTCACTTGACTCTACAGCTCGGTATAGTCCATTTCCTTCCAATCCTTTGAGACACCATCACTTTATTCCTCCATAACTTTGGTGGGTAGGATGGCTTAAGTCAGAACTCGATTGTTCTTCTTCTTTCTATTTCTGCCTTTGAATAATGGTCGGGACAAAATTCTGTCTTATTTTCTACTTCTTTGTTTGAAAACACTTCTTGTTTACATTCAAAGGGGGCATGATGTAGACACCTAATTTCGTCCCTCCCCGATACCATTTTTACCCATTTTTTACTTTATACTATCGTGTACCCTCACCCATGTAATTAAACTCCACAAAAATACAAAAATAACAAAAATTCAATAAATCCCTAACCTTATCCTAACAAACATTATCCCAACCACCTCACCGCCCCATACCCCTACCCTTTAACCCCACCCCTCACATTTCTTTTTCAAGAGAAAAGCAAAAGAATACAAAGGAGGAGCTCAAAAAAAATGAAAAGGGGTCTTCTTCTTCACTAGGCAAAGATAAACAAAAAAAGCCATTATCTCTCAATTTTTCTCTTCTTTATGGTTCCTAACGAGAGAACACACACACTCCATTCATCTCTTCTTCATGTTATACACACACACGCTTAGAAATCGAGAGAGAAAGCTAAAATTAAGGGAGAAATCAAAGGATATTGAGACAGAAATGGTGAGAAGAGAGTAAGACATTGGAGAGAGGCAATAGTTTGAGTGAGAGAGGAAGAGACAAAGGGAGAGAGAGACGTTTCTGATGAGATATCATCGTAAAGTGCTACATCCATCTGCTTTTCTCCCATTTGTCGTTAATACTGAACTCACCGGAGCTCTGGTATAGTGAAAACAGGAAGTCCAGCCCCATTCTCGCCCTAATCTACGTCAACCCCTTACTTTTGGGGGGTTTTCAGTTGGATCCCACCGAAAAACGTTAGTTCTAAGCCCACCGGTCGTCTAAATCATCAAAATGGCATCCAACACCCAGAATAGATTCGTTCTTCGCTAACCCTGCCAGAAAACCATCGAAAAATGTATGATACAGTAATGTCGTGCGTGGTTTTGGGTATGGTCTTCTTTTATTTGATGATTTTTGGGTTTGTGTTGGTGAAAAATACAAAAAAAGGTATAGATCAAAGTTGGACGAGTTTGTTTGTTCGAGGTTCCATTTGAGGTTTCTCATGCGGACTCCATTCAATTAAATAACACAGTTTGAAATTCCCAATTTAAGGTCCAATTCTATCTTCTCTTTATCTAATTTTACATAATCGAGAATGATTTGCGTGTTCGGTATGTGTGAATCTTTATTGTGTATTGTTTGATGTTGGAGTTGAATGTTGAAAACTTGAATTGATAATAGAAGCATGTGATAATTTGGTTAATGGATTGGGGGATCAAAATTTGATAAAAGATTAAAAAATTAGTTGTTTCGATTCATTGTTATTATTACTTGGCGTCTAATTGTAATTCAATAGTATCATGATAGGTTGAATTGGATAGGCAAAATATTTAGGTTCGGGTAGGCAAAATTTAGGAGTGATGCATTGTTGAATGCGTCAAATATTTAAATATGTGTGTTGAATATTTTCTAGTGTTATTGTATTTCATTGAATGTATTCATTTATCCAGGGAATGCCCTAAGGCTCATTGTATTTATTCATCGGGGAATGCCCCGAGTATTATGTTGGCGGAGGATGTTCGTGATCAAGGGCCGAGGAATTGGGTAAAACATTGAAGCTTAGTCTAGGATTAGTTTAGAATAGGATTTATATTTTTTGCATTTTATATTTTGGACTGTATAATTGGACTGGATACTACATTTTGAATCGGTTTTGTTTTGTGTGCTTGCTTGTTTGTTTTATGTATTTTGTGTGGTTTATTTATTCGAAGTGTCAAAATTAGCCGATACGCTCCACCAAACTATCATGGTCAAACCACGAGACTGAGGGGTGCCTAACACCTTCCCCTCATTCAACAAAATTCCTTAGTCGGAATCTATGTTTGCAAACCAGTATTAAAGAGTCAAATCGTTTTGAAAAGGATCTTTCAAAGGTGACTTGGCATACTGGATTATGTCAAGTGGAGACTCCGAATAAAAAATGTAAATAGTCCTTTTTGAAACAAATTTTTATTTTTTTTCATTTTGATAATAGAACCCTTTCGAACTTTAAAATTGAAATCTTTTTGGTTAAAAAAGGGGTGTGACACATAAAAATGGTCCTTTTTGTCCAAGTGTTCAACTTTCAGTAATCCATGCACACTCTCTATCCAGTAATAGGTCTCATGGGCACTGACTCATTCTTCTCATGTGGGACCTTAGTAATCCTACCCTTCTTAGGTACATATTAAAATGAGCTCACCCACTTGCTGTCAGTAATGGGATAAACCACACCCACATATAACCACTTTATGATCCCTTTCTTCAACACCTCTTGCATAGGTGGGTTCAAATTATGTTGATGATCATTGTGGGAACACTATCTAGTTCAAGCTGAATTGAGTACAAATCCCAGGTGGAATCCTCACAATATCTGTAATAGTTCATTTGATTGCCCTCTTAAATCTCTACAGTACTAAAATAAATGGCTCAACCTATGAATCCAATCACTCAGCAACAATAATGATTGACAAGGTATTTCCAGCCCTCAAAAATACATAGTGCAAGTGAGATGGGAGGGTCTTTAATTACAAGATCAATGGCTCCTTAATAGATGGTCGAGATGATAGAGTAGCTCTATTCTTTAATTCAAGATATAAATTCTTCAGAGCATAAGAATAAGAAGCTCACCATACAATGTGCTCACTCTCTTATTATATTCATCGATACCATCACTATCAATATTCATGATAACTGTCGCTAGTGCCTCAACCCCAAGCCTCTCCTCAATAGAGACAAGCAATGCATCATCATCAATTGTAACTATCACAGACACCACCCATATATCCTTTGGTTTCCACATCGACTGACATACATTAACGGTCACCTGTTCGTCATTGAGTTTGAACTTCATCTGGCACATCTCCATATCAACCAATGCCCTACCCATAGCTAGGAAGGTCCTTCCAAAGATAATAGTAACTTCAGAGTTGACCTCACTATTAAGGATCACAAAATCAGTTAGAAATATAAAAGATGCCACCTTCACCAACACATCACATAAGATACCCACTGGTTTCTTCACAGTGCGGTCGACCGTCAACAACCTCATAGATGTTAGTTTGGGTTCCCCCAACCCTAACTACTTGTACACCACCAATGACATTAGATTGATACTATCTCCCAAATCACATAAAGATCGGGAGAAGTTAAAAAATCCAATAGTACATAGAATAGTAAAGGCTTTGGGGTCCTCTTTCTTCTCTAAGAAAGATCAGGAAGCAATAGCACTACAATGGTGCATATTATTAGTAGGCTCAAAAGTCACTGTTTGATTCTTGGTAACCAAATCTTTCATGAACTTTGCATAGCCTGGCATCTTCTCTAATGCCTTCATAAGAGAAATATTAATAGAAAGCTCCTTAAGCACCGACATGAACTTCTGATACTTCCTTCCTCTTACTTCTTCTTTAATATCTATAGAAAAGGTGGGGGAGGTTGTGGAATGGTCTTCAATATAGGCCCAACTTCCTTCCCCTTCCCTTTATCCTTATAAACTCGCTTATCCATACTTATCAATTTTTGTGATGAATCACCATTAGTCACCAACTTTTTATATTCCTCTTTGGGTGCATCATCAATATCAATAATACTATCCCTAATCTTATCGACTACAGGCATAGGGGAATCAATACTATCCTTATAACTCCAAGTGGTGATGGCCAAATAATAACTATCATTCTTTTGATTCTGGACAGAGTTACTTGGAAGAGTGACAGGCTGACGTTGATTCAAAGTTAGCGGTATATGACCAAATTGCTGCTCAAGTTACTTAATCACAGTAGAATGTGATTTTACTTTTTGGCTAAAACCTGAAATATCTACCATAATCTCATTAATAAAACTCTCTTGATTCTCTGAACCCTTAACCAGCTTAGTAAGCAACACCTTCATCCTTGAATTAGTATAACGATTCCCTGATGGAACATATGCACCACTCTTCTCCTTATAATCAACCTTATGCCTCTAGTCACCATCTCTCTCTCTTCTCTGATCCCTATATTGGTCTCCATAATAGTTCCAACCTTAATTCCTCTGCCTCTAGTTCTAAGTGTATTGAGTAGACCCTTAGCCCTTGGCTCAGAAATCCACTATCATTCTATCTAGATACTTTGCCTCTTCATCCACATCAAAATTATATAACCCAGGAGCTTTACCATGTGTGCCCATAGCATTCACATTCTCAAAATTCATAGTTACAAATTGCTTCATCAGTAACCTAATCTTCATAGCTATTGAACTTCTTTGAGCCACTTGTCGTCTATGATTTTTTCTTCACTAGAAGCATCAATATCATAAGTACCAGTGCCTCTTTTTTCCTCTCGAGTATGCCACCCTTGGTTGGTAAGAGAGACCCGATCTAAGATTTCCAATGCTAACTCCCAATGTAGGCTAATGAAAGCTCCACCAATAATAGTATATGCAACAGCTTGGGCATTGACATTTTGGGCTCAATATAATATTTCAAGCAAATTTCTCTCCAAAATTTTGTGATTAGGAACCATCATCAACTTCTTCTTAAACCACAACCATCCTCATACTATGGTTTAGAATATAATTTTCTTAAATTATGGATCTCTTCCTTCAACTGCAGCATTCTATAAGGCAGGAAGAATTGGTCCAAGAACTATTTTCGCAACTCGTTCTAATTAGTAATGGACCCACGAAGTAGTTCCCCTAACCATAATATTGCTCACCGATTAGAGAGAATGGGAACAACCTGAGTCTCAAAACTTCCTGACTCACCCAGCTATATTATATGAAATGCAGATCCCAACAAAATTCATGATGTGCATGTTTGCTTCATCAGTCGGCAAACCCACAAATACACCCTTAAGATTTAGCAGTTGAATCATAGCACTGGTATTATTGAACTTTATCCCCGAGGTAATTTAGGAGGAATGATGACTCCTGTCTTGATAGGATCAATATACCCCAGGCCATCTATTGGATCATCATATGCTGGCAAGTACTGAAAAGCTGGGAGCACTTGAGCTTTATCTCTTTTACCTCTATCAATTTTTTCTCGATGCTCTGCTTTTTGTCTCTGTCTGTCTTCTTGAGTAGAACAATAGATAGCCTCATTATCCCTTCTTATATTTCCTTTTGCTAGTAATCGCATAGTAATTTGTGCAGCTATCTTCTAAACATTATGCAGAGGTAGGAGAGATAAGTTGACTAGATCATCTCAAAACCCCTTGTGATGATCTTCATGACCGTGTTTCAATATCTTACAATTCTAGCTTAGGGTTCATTCAAGCTCTGGATCAACATACACCATGCATATGGCCATAAAATTGGCCACATCTCTCTTTATATTGTCCTACCAATAAATCTTCTTAAGATTATGATACATCTTTGTCAAACCAGGATGAATAGTATAATGCGATTCATGACCCTCAGCCAAGCGCATTCCATCTATGTTGGGAACACATAATTTGCCTTGGTAAATTAATATACCATCACCACCGGTATCAAAAGCTACTACCTTATGCTGACCTACATCTCCCTTAATCTTTACCAAGGTAGGATCCAATACCTGCTTCTCTTTTATTTCAGCAACAAGGGATGACTTTGCCACCTCTTGCACAAACATGCCACCATCCTCAGAATCCAAGAGATAAACTCCAAGATTAGCCAAATGGTGAATATCTTTCTTCAATTCTCATTTTTCCTAATCCACATTAGCTAGACTCCCCATGGATAACCTGTTTAGAGCCTCAGATACCATATTAGTTTTACTTTGGTGGTAGTAGAGACTCATGTCATAGTCATTCAGCAACTCAAGCTATCTTCTTTGCCTGAGTTTCAACTTTTTCTGGTTGAATACATATTGAAGGCTTTTATTATCAGAAAAGATATCTATATGGACTCCATACAAATAATGTCACCAGATCTTTAATGCAAACACCACAGCGTAAACTCCAAGTCATAAGTTGGATAAATCTTCTCATGCACTTTTAACTGCCTAGAAGCATAGGCCAGCACCCTACCATGTTGCATCAACACACAACTAAGTCCAACAGGAAAATTATTGCCTTCAGGCAGAGTCAAAATTGGAGTTAAAGTCAATTTATGTTTTATCTTCTCGAAACTAACCTCGCAAGCATCAAACCACGAGAATTTCACCTTCTTCAAAGTCAATTTAGTCAAAGAGGCTGCAATAGAAGAGAAACTTTCCACAAACCTTCTGTAATAACTAGCTAAACCCAAGAAGCTCTGAATGTTTGTTAAATTCATGGGTCTAGCATATTTCTTAACCACTACAACCTTCTGTGATCCAAATGATCCCCTCACTTGACACAACGTGACCCAAGAAAGTAACAACATTCAACCAGAATTTACATTTCAAAAATTTGGCATACAACTACTGATCTTTCAAGATATGTAACATAATGCAAAGGTAATCGGCATGATCTGTCTCACTTTTGGAGTACACCAAAAATCATCAATGAAGACAATCACAAACAAATCCAAAAACTGATGAAAGACCCTATCATCAAGTCCATGAATGTCGTCGAGGCATTGGTCAACCCAAAAGACATCACCAAAAATATAAAATGATTGCATCCTATTCTGAAGGCAGTCTTAGGGATATTTGTCTCCTTAATCTTTAATTGGTGATGCCGAGATCGAAGGTCTATCTTGAAGGAAAACTTAGCACCCTGTAACTTGTCGAACAAATCATCTATCCTTGGAAAAGGATACTTATTCCTTATTATCACTTTATTCAATTACCAGTAGTCAATACACATCCAAAGGTAACCACCCTCTTACACACAAATAAACTAGTGCACTTTATGGGGACACGCTAGAATAGATGAATACTTTGTCCAGAAGGTCCTTTAACTGCTCTTTAAGCTCCTTTAACTCTGTTGAAGCCATTCTATATGGGCGAATAGAGATCGAACAAGTCTTCGAAAAAAGATAAATCCTAAAATCAATCTCCCTATCGGGAGGGACACCAGGAAGGTCATCAGGGAAGACCTCAGGGAATTTATTTACTATGAGGATGGAATGTAAGGAAGGACCCTTTGAGTTAAAATCCTTAACATAGACAAAATAATAGATAAACCCCTTAGAAATTACTATTTTGGCTCTAAGAAATGATATAAACCTTTTCTTAGGTACCAGGGAAATCCTCTCGCATACGATAACCGGCAAATTAGGGAATTTAAAAAAGACTTTATGGGTCTAATAGTCTAAATAAGCATAGCACGAGTGCAACTAATCCATCCTCACTATGACATCAAAATTATCCATGTCTAATTCTATCAAATCTACCAAATTTTCTCTGCCACCCACAGACACCACAATACCCCTGTAGACTTTTCTAGCAACCCCAGAGTTACCCACCAAAAAAGAAATAGAAAAGGGGTCTGAAATACACTCGGGATCAAAACCAAAATGCACAGCCATACATGGGGTCACATAAGAAAGTGTGGACCCCAGATCAAGTAAATAGTATAATCATGGTAAAAGAGTTTCAACATACTAGTAATGAAATTTGGAGATGCCTCAGACTCCTGATCGGTAGTGAGAGAATAAAGATCGTTTTAACCAGGGCCTGAGCCAGAAAGGGCACCCTGTGGTGTAGGAGCTAATGAGAAGGCAACAAGAACCTTGTTAACTCCAGAATCAACCTTACCTATGGGATAATTCCTTAGCATATGCCATAGCTGGACATATTTGAAACATCTATCCCTCCCTTCATTATAAAATCCATAATGTAATTGACCATAAAACCTACAGGAGGGATATAATGGAGCGAACTGAGCCCTACTGGCCTGATATTAGGCACCCTGTACCATAATCCCACTATCATGCTAACAATGACAATCACCCAACGGCTTTGGATAGGTAGCACTAGGCACAGAGTAGGATCCTAAACTCCCACACTTCTTCTGAGACCACTTTCTACCATCCCTACCACTCTGCTGCTAACCTCTACCCTGATTAGAAAATCTAAACTTCTTGTTCAGCCTCTACCCTATCTCCACCTGTTTTATATTATTTTCCTCAACCTACTGTATATACATAACCAATCTGGAGATGTCTATATCTTTTTTAACAAGGCAGCCTTACTCTCTAGAATCAAATCACAGGACAACCCAAAAGAAAATTTCCTTATCTTAGCTCTCATGCTAGACACTAACTCTAAAGCATACCAAGACAACTAATAAAACCTTAAAGAGTACTCCTTGACTGATATCTTACCTTGTATCATTTTAACAAACTCATCCACATTCACCTCCCTCAACTCTAGAGAAAAGAAGCAGTTTAGAAAAGAACTAGAGAAATTATCCCATAAAGCAAACTTGGTATCATTGCCCCTAGACTGGTTTCATTCCTTGTACCATTGGTATGCCATATCTTTTAGTTAGTAAGCGGTAAACTCCATGCCCTCCACATTAGTGGCATGCATCACACAAAAGAACTTGAGTGAGTACCCCTTCACACTTATGTTACCTTGCTTTAAATTTATAAACTCCTGCAACTTAGCCTCTCTTAACTTGAGTGGGCAGAATTTGTCTAAGAAAGCTGTAGAAAACTTATCCCACTCTATAGACCTTGCCTCAATATCTCTGTCCTTCTTCCACTTTTTGAACCAAGTATGATCCAATCCTTTTGTAATGCCTCGAATTTGGTACCCGAAATGCTACACGGTGTTCATAACCCTAAAGGACCATAAGCTAATCCATGACTAATATTTGTAACTGAGCATTGAATAATATACTGTAAATATGCAGAATATAAGGTGTAAGGCCATAAGGTTCAAAGCTGAACTAATACGAAAATAGAATAATGTCAGTAATGGGGTATAATAATACCTAAAACTAAAATAAAACTATCTGAAAACATACTGTAGTCTGAAAACACTCTAGTCTAAAAGCCTCTAAAATGTCTAAAAATAGTGGAGTTGATGGGACATGTCCCCAACTAACTCCAAACTAATGAAATAATTATGTAATAAAATAATCATGTTATCCTCAACTGATGAGGAATCATTACTAGTCTGCCTGCTGAACGTCTGATCAACTAAGGATGCTCGGGAGCTTGTGCTTCTAAACCTATGGTATAAAACACCATAGCGCAAATGCGTCAATACTTTAAATATACTGGTATGCAAGTGAGGTAGGCTAAATCCAAAGGGTTCATATGCATGAACAATACTAAATAATTGAATAACATGAACGTGAGAATACATGCATGAATACATAACTGTAACTGAGATCATGATAACGCTAACTCAAGAATTATGATAATATGGATTTACTGATATCTGAGTACTAATACTGGGATAATGAATGGTTGAGTCTACTAAATACTGAGAGACTGATGTTATTTTACTGATAGAGAAAAGACTATTTTTGACAGTTCTGATTATGAAGAACTGGTTTGATTTACTGTATCTGACAGTCTTGAGTTTGAATACTGATAACATGAGTTTCATATAATTAATACACTATTAACTGAGTTTGTGATAACATGAAATACTAATAAATGATATAACTGATAACATAAGTGACTATATATGATAGTCCTAAATTGGGGTTGAGGCATAGTTTTGAGCACCGTAACCTCCCTTCATGCCTTCCAACTGTAATATTCCCTGAAAACACCCCAAATAATTAAAATTAATATATAAAACACTATAAAACATCAATAATTAACCTTGTATTAACTCTCAAGAAGTGCCTTAATTATAATCATGGCACGACATCGCTTGTTCCTCATTTGTGATCCTTGAATCGTAGTAACGCAACCTTAGCCACTTTAGATCTGCCAATGTGGTAATGCTTCAATATTTTCCCATTTACAAAAATCTTCTTCTTTTCATGGTATTCTAATTCAATTTCTCCTTTTAGATAGACTTTCACAACAATGATGAGCTCGACCACTTGGTTTTATGCTTTCTTGTGACAAGTTTCAACCTAGAGGTAAAGATAAGCACATCATAACCAACATAAAACTCTTGCTTCAAGGTTTTAGCATCATTCCATCTCTTCCTTTTGCTTTTATGATAGAAAATTTCTTGGAATAATGCTTTGATGTCCATTATGGTCCACCCAATAGCACAAATGAACTTCTTCACCATAGATTTTGAGGCTTTCCCTTGTCCAAGAATAGATCATCCGTAATAATAATTGGAAAAGTATTGTTCTCACCTAAGAATACATACCAAAGATATGAAGTAAATGGATTAATCTAAACTTGAGGTGATTCAACAATAGATGGTTTAGTAGGTGCACTTTCACAATTCTTCAAATCAAGATCTAACTTGCAAGGGTTTTTAGTATAGAGTCGCGACCAGTCAATGAAATTACCACTTCATAATGTTATTCAATTGCCTCACTACCTAATTTTCTTGATACACCCACTAAAGGGTCATCTACAAGATCTATTTCTATGGTTCTAGACACCTCATCACCAATTATATCAATTATTGAAACAACTTGTACATCCTTTAGTTGTTTCATGGACTTGCATACATTAAAGGACATTTCATCATCACTGACTCAAAACTTTATTTAACAATATTCAGTATCAATCAAGTCTCATTCGGTAGGTAATAATGGCCTACCAAGAATGATGGGAATCTCATGGTCCATCTTATAATCCAAGATAACAAAATTGACTTGGAAGATGAATTGGTCAACTTTCACAAGAACATCATATAGCACTTCCGCGGGCTTCTTTATTGAAGGATCCACCATTAAGAGCCTCACTGAGGTTGGTTTAGGGATATCCAAACATAACTTTTAGAACACGGCAAATGGCATCAAGTTAATGTGTGCCCCAAGATCACAAAATTCTTTTTCGCACTTGTTCCCCCTGATAGTGCAAAGAATAGTAAATGTACCTGAGTCTTCCTTATTCATCACCATTATGCTAGACATTATGGTAGTACAATTGTGGGATACCACGATAGTTTCAACTTTGATGACTCATTTTTTGTGATTCTTTCCTTTCTGAATTTATCATATCCTGGCATCTCTTATAAAGCTTCTAACAAAGGAATGTTCACTAATAGGTTGATAAATTTTATAAGAAATTACTTAAACTTTGTATCATCTTCTTTCTTTTAAGCACTTGCGGAAATAGGGGTGGAATTTTTATTTTTGACAAAGGAACAACCAAATTTTTATCTAATTTTAGGTCATTACCCTCAACCTATTTTGAGGCTTTCTTACTTTCAACCCTTTTTTCCACTACCTTCGACCTTTCAACAATCGAATCCTTGTTCTTTGGAACTGCATCATTTGACTTCTCTTGCTGTCTTCTCTTTTAATTTGCTTGTTCATCACTTCCCCTTTTATTGGGATCTTCATCAAATTCAACATCTTTACCAAGAGTCTGACCAATCCTAACGACAATTGCCATGACATGACCATCATTTTTAAGATTAGTAACCGTATTACTATGCAATCCACCCTTTGGCTTTGCATTAAGATGAGACGAGATTCATCCCAATTTGGTTTTAAGTTGTTTGATAGAGGCTTAATGAGATATGACCGTTGATTGAGCTATGAGAAATCAATTTTTAGCTCTCTCAACATCTTATTGGTTCCCTCAACACCCATTAAGATGTAAGAAAGGATATTTTCACTTTTGAACTTCTCCAGATCAATGGATTTGAACTCTTTACCCTTGGCTCTATCATGTAGGGGTATGTACCGATCATACTTTTTATCATTATCTTTCCAATTTTGGTCTCCTGATTCCTTTCATTCCAACTTTGATTCCCACCTTGCCTTTGATAGGTAGGGCAGGAACCCCCCTCCCTCCTCAATTGGTTCAACAAGAATCAAATATCTTCATCAAAAGACTTTTCTTCCTCATCACCATAGCTTCAACACTCTTAGAAGCAATAAGATTAACCACCTTTGAAGGAGCTCCCATTACATGTTTGGTGAGAAGATCAAGCTGATTCATCACTATACCCATGTTTTATCTCTTTTCTCATCCTTTTCTTTTTGCTCTTCGCCTACAAAATATGGAGAGGGGAGCCCCCACAGCACCTCGGTATATCTTGTGTGCCATCTCTACTTTGCTTGGTCACTTGATCCAATAAATTTGTTTGAGAAGAGATCCTCCGATTGCATTAAATGGTACCGTCTTATTCAATTGATCCAATGTCCTATAGAATATTAGAAGAAGCATTTTGTCTAGGGCCTCATGATTTAGGCATTGCATTATCTTATTATTGAAACATTGTGAAGCCTCATATAATGGTTGGCCATTAAGTTGGCAAAACTTGATAATTTTATCCTTTACTTGCAATATCTAAAAAGGAGGAAGTACCTATCCAAGAATGCTTCTGTGAGCTCAACCCATGAAGTGATAGATCCCACGGGTAAAGATCACAACCATAATACCACTTCTCTCTCATCAAAGAGAATGGAAAAATACACAAACGGATTGATTCTTGAGATATGTGGGCTATGTGAAATGGCGAACACACATCAATGAAATTTTTCAAGTGTAGATTAGCATCCTCATGTGCTTTACCCCTCAAACAATCTTTTTATTTGAAGCAAATGAAGCATCACGCTAGTAATGTGAAATACTTTATTTCCTTCCGCCGGTGAAATACGAGTGGAACTAGTTTGATCCACATATCTAAGGTAATCCTCATCCCCTAGATGCCCATCAAAAGTACCAGCAATCGTGTATACTATTATCCTCTTCTAAGAAAAAACAAAAACAAAAAACAATGTAATTTAAAACACTACGGCTAACCCAAAGTGACTAGAAACACTACAAGTTTGAAAACTATGTTTCACTCCCCAACAATGGCGCCAAAATCTTAATGACGCTCAAACTACTTCCTTAAGATGTAAGTTATCATTATCAATATAGTTACCCAATGGAGTTGGGATTGAATCCACAAGGAGTGAAGAAAAGGATTCCAATGCTTAAGAGTGTTTAGAAGTCAACTATTATGTCCAGAAATCCAAGGGTCATGATGGCACTTGTCGCGGCAAACCTTGACAACTAAGCCTATCACCCAAGCTGATGCACAAGAGAAAAAAGACAATAATAACCCCAGGGTAAGGCTTCTAGAATGAAGCTGAACCATCTAAGTATGATAGATGGGAAAAGAAACACAACCAACAAAAAATCCATAACTACTAAAACCTGATGTGAATGGTGTAGGAACATATCAAATACAACTCGAATATAAATGAAATGCATAAGATGTCCAAAATACAAGAGAATCTCTATCTTTGGAATAAAAGTAAAACATAGCTAATAAAGAAAGGCAGTAGAAGACATTCGGACACCTAAAAATCACCCACTACCTTGAAAGCTCCAAATACCGCTCGAATCAAGCAACGTGGGGCACACCCGAACCTGAATCTACACTAAAAGGGCATAGTAAGAGTAAGTACGATCCACTTGTACTCAATAGGTATCATAGGATGATCGAGAAAAGTAGGAAATAACAAAAATACACTAAGGGCACGTCACCTGCAACTAGAAAATATCCCATAATGGTAGCCCACACCACTTGTACTAACAGTTCTAATATATTATATATATTGCAACGACACCAGAAAAACATCACAAATATATGGTAAATCATAGAAAAGTAGGACAAAGATGAGAAACATATACAAGATTATCAAGTACTAGTAAAGAAAAATAAAACAATTAGGTAAGTGACAAGCTAAGACCTATCACAACCCAATTCCTCAAGTCATGATAGCACCTACTATGACCCACTAGTAGGCAAGCCAAACTTGTATTTTGAAATAGCTAGTAACGGACTACTCAAATAGATAAAGGAAAGAATGTGAAATATCTAAAATATAAGATCAATTACATAATATAATCCCAAGACCTGGTGGTATCAGTACAAAAGCTCCTAATATAACAAGAGTACAAGTGAAGTAAATGAATACATTGATACAATATATCTCCGAATACAACATAGAGATTAGTCTAGGACATAAGAGAGAGATGAGTAGTACTCCAAATGTTAGGAGCTCACTCTAAGTCTCTGAACCATGGTTGCTCCGCATGACACACACATAAATGGTGATAACCTATACTTATGATCTGCAGGCTGCATAACTGTAGTATGAGTACCAAACATATGGTACTCAGTAGGCAACTATCGACTTAGCTCAAAATATAAAGCAGATATATATAATATATAAACAGAATGAAAAATTACACCCAAATATCCAGCAACTATATAAGAAAACCATTGAAAAAATAAGGCTAACCTATCCTACTCATGTCTAAGAGACTTAACATATCAAGGCTAAGGAAGTAGTAAGAATACACTTTCGTAATTCTGGCCATGCTTAGGAATCCAAACACTATATTGCACATCACTGGCCAATATACAAAGTAAAGGCAGAAGGAAGTTATATATAAGTATAAAAAGCAAAGAAATAAATATAAATCTGAATCAATAAAAGAAAGAGATATACAGTAACACCATATCTAGGTATACATATATATAAGTATATAAACAAGGTCTACTCGAAGTATAGCCTATATCATTAAACTATCTATGTAAGACCTCATAATCATAGCAGAAGCAAGTACAAGAATACCCAGGGTTCTAATCCATATCAAGTCGTCAGCTGGTCAAGCATAATTATATAATCGTAAGATAAAGAGGTCAGAATCATACCTCAAGTCTTGATATCAAACCAATGACCAATCTTTCATAAACTAGCCATAACAATAATAATGATAATGTCAATAACAATGCGAATAACCAGCTAGTTCGGACAACCAAATACCTAACCAAGTTTATCACGTGCCCTCAACACCCAAGGATGGAAGGTTCAATTAACATACAACACACCACAATGGTTATTCATACACCTATATCTATGAAACTCTTACATACGAGCTGATAGATATAGGCACATACTGGTGATAGGCGATGTGCATACAAGAATGAATGCAATAGAATTCACAATAGCACAAACATCATCATTCTCATAACCATTATCATCCTCATAACCATCATCATCATCATCAACCTCATCATAATCATCCTTTGGTCTTGCCGAGTATGTATGTATATATATATTCCATAAATAGGGCTAGTCGAACTCAAACCGATCGATGTGCATATAGGCACAACAATATAATCATCCTCCAACCTTGCTAGGTATCATAACATCATCATAATATCCTCTGGCCTTGCCAGGTGTCATCAAATCATCATAATATCCAAATCAATTCAAATAATAGAAATGGATCCCCGTGAGGGCTAAAGTAAAGTGTAAGCCCCATGAAGGCTAAAGTAAATAATCATAAACATAGGACAAAGGTAGAGTACACTTTCATAATTCATCACTTATCATCAATATCACATTAGCAATATGTATATATACATAACATTAATATTACAAATTTCATTGGGTTTACCTAGAATTTATACTATCAATCCAGCATCTTCCTCCATTCCATATCGGAGAGATGTGCATCTGGATATTATAGGTCCAAGGGCTCAAGTCATGGCTAAAAGAGTGTAAATTCATAAGTTTATTACTCGAAGAGAACTTTAGGACTAAATTAATATAAAATAGTAGAAAGGGTCGAAATTTCATACGACTAGAATAATTAGTAGTATCAAATCATAGATCAAAAGTTGTCTTAGTCACATCTTTATAAACATCATTATTAACATCTTTTACATTAAGTTATTCACTGATACATACATTTATCATTATTAAGAATCCATTTTAATATAGAAAGCTTTATCCCGTAGTAGTGACAACAATAATCACATTATAATCTAATTAAAATTGTATCAATCATCGATGTAATAATCATGAATGTACCAAATCTATGCATGATATTACCGGTATTCATATAATGGAATCCTAAGAATCAATATATCAACAAACTACGATCATATCCTTTACAAGGATAGACACTTCCTGGATGGTCTACTCATATCATACTATAGCCTTAGGCCTATTAATGTGTTTGAAAAAATTATAACATCATAATCATGGCCTTTGGACCACATACTTATCCTAAACCCATACCAAAATCATATTTATAAATATCTTATTTTAAATAATCCATAGCGTAATTAAGAAGCATAACATCTCTATAATCCATAAGGCAGATCTATATCATCTTGCATATAGGAGGCATCTCGCATCTAGGAGGCGTAATACATCAGTAAGAGTCTCACATCTAGGAGGCATAATGCATTGATAAAGCATAACTCATAACTATAAGGAATATCACCTTAATAGGAAAATTATCATATCTAAAAAGAAAATAACATCTCTAAAGGCCCAATATGATATCTAAGAGGAATATCATATCAATAGGCCATTAACCATGATTTGGGAAAATTCAATACGATTTACCAAGTCCCAAAATAAACTTATTCTAGGGGTTTAATAATCTCAACTAGGGTTAACATCCACAACTAGGTTTGTAAAGGATAACACAAGTCTTAGCCTAAGGTGAGTTTAAGGCACCCGCTTCTAATTCTTAATGTCCATATTTAGGCAATTTATACCCCCAAACTAGGCTAAGGTATCTAGTTCAACTTCTAAAGGTCATGTAATCAATAACCAAATCAAAGATAGGAACTCCATCTAGAAACAAGAGCATTTAAGTCAACTCCATCTAAATTATGGTTTCAAGATCACTAGAATAGCTCCACTAAGATTAATACACAAATCATAATTCCAGCACTAAACTCACATTCCTCAACTAGCATGTTATAAAATTAAAATTCCCCAAGCTCTGGCCCTTGAAAATTTCTTGAGCTTTAAGCTCACTACCATGATGATGACTCATCATACGAGTTACATGATATGGCTACTCGTCTAGGAACCCAAGTTGTAACCAAACCAATGTGTAATTGGCTAAGTTCTTCTCTGAGTATAAGTGACTCATTACAAGTCGTACAACTATATTATGAGTGGTAGGGTTGACTCGTATATTTTCCATTATCTAATCCTTTTGGGTTCTATCTTGGATATGACTAAACCATATGATTCATATAGTCAGGTCACGAGTGGGATCATAGTCGTAGGATGGATATTTCATGGGTTTCCAACTCACTATTTAGGATACGGCTCATGGTTACAAGTTGTATGATGTGGAGTCGAGTCGATGGGTCAACTCATAACCAAGGATGACTTTTTTTACAGCTTTAAGTTAGGGGCACTTGGAAATTTCCCATTCAAAAACCTTAAGACCCCACATCCCTATAATATTTTTTGGTCATTCATTTGATACTTTATAAGATTAAAATATCCTCTTTACTCTCTCAAAATCCTCTCAAGAAAAATTGGCTAGGGTTTCTCCCAAGTGGTCATCTAAAGGTTCAAGAGTCAATTCATCTTCTTGAAACTTCATAATTCAGGCATGTGACTCTTCCCTCATTGTTAGTTTCCTAAAATAATATGTTTAAAGCATTATTCATGAATCATTAATAGTAGTTTTGAAACCAAGGTTGAGGGGTTTGAATGCATATCATTGAATATTATCTTCTATGGTTTAAATTATAATTATGTATGTTTTTAATTATGGTTTTGCACATGTGGGTGCATGGTAATAGTGATTAAACTGTGGGGTTATAGTTGAACCCCAAATTTGATAATTTTGTCTTTGATAATGGCATGCCCTCAACTTGTTAGTGAAATTATTAATGAGAAAGATGTTATCATAAGTTGAATTGTGTTTTTGAACTAAGGCATTGGCATAAGAATGATAATGATTGATGAATGAATTTGTAAAGGCCTTGGTATTCATAAAGTAAATTAAATTAAACCTTAGGGTTTGGTTGGATAAATGGGTTCAAGTTCATGCTAAGGCATGATAGTTATGCTATGCAGTCCAGGTTAAGGTTCTCGAAGTTCATGCTAAGCCTTGCACCCTATCCCAGCATGTGGTATTATATATGTATATGTATATGAATTTTATATGATACTATGCATTGAATGTTGTATTGGTTTTGAACTGTTATCATGGTATTATTTTATTCCTCTATCTCTGAGTTACTTGTTGTGCTCCAACTGCTTACTATCTTCAGACATAATATCCTCACACGATATAGGAACTGGCCATACTTCTACATCCTCTACTAAGTGACTTGGATTTGGGATCAGCTAGCGAATTAGATTGAAGTGGTGATCTTCCATCCAAAAGATCCTAGTTCATATTGTGGTTTGCTTTTTATGTTTTGACTATCTTTGGATATCGATTTTAGCTATTATAGGGGCATGTCCCGTTATTTTATTAACCTTCGATTTTGTAAAGGCTTTGTTGGATTACTGCAGATTTGGAATGGTGATTAAACTGTAGGGTCATGGTTGAACCCTAAATTTGATGATTTTGGCTTTGATAATGGCATGCCCTTAACCTGTTTGTGAAATCATTAATGAGAATGATGTTATGACAAGTTGAATTATGTTTTTGAACTAAGGCATTGGCATAAAAATGATAATCATTGATGAATGAATTTGTAAAGGCCTTGGTAGACATAAACTAAATTAAATTGAAACCTTAGGGTTTGGTTGGATAAATGGGTTCAAGTTCCAAATGTTAAATTAACTTGATGTCCTTGTCTGACAGTGGGTTCGAGTCCCGAATAATGAAATACTGTTATGGTATAATGTTTGCATACAAATGGGGTTGGTATGATGATACCAATGGAGTACCTATATATAACGGGTTTAATAAATGTTGATGCATGTTAAATGTATTAAATTAGGCTTAAGAGTGGGATGTGTATCCAGACCATGAAAGTAGGGGTCACGAAGGACTATCTTTGGAAATTTTGCTAGTCGATGTAGGTGTCTAAATGATTGGGAGGTTTGAGGACCCTATATTAAATATATTAATGGGAGGTTCGAATACCTCATATTGTAATCATTGGTGTTTAAGTCACCTTGAATAGGCTCGGAGGTTTGAGTCCCCTATAAAGGATATATGGATATAAATACTCTCTGGTTTGTGCGACTACATACAATAGGGCCCTTCCAGCTAGGGGAGAGTTGGGCCCATATTGCTTGTCGGTGCCTTGTTTTATAATGGCTATGCTACATAGCCCAGGTTAAGGTTCTCAAAGTTCATGCTAATCCTTGCACCCTACCCCAGCATGTGGTATTATATATATATATGTATTTTATATGATATTATATATTTAATACTATATTGGTTTTAAATTGTTATTATGGCATTATTTTGTTCCTCTATCCCTGAGTTACAAGCTAGAGCTCCAACCACTAACCATCTTCAGATACTGTATCCCCACGCGATGCAGGAACTGGCCATACTTCTATATCTCCTACTTAATGACTTAGATTTGGCATCAGCTAGCGAGTTAGATTGAAGTGGTGATCTTCCATTCTTCAGAATACCCCAGTTTATATTGCGGTTTCCTTTTCATGTTTTGACTATCTATAGATATTGGTTTTAGCTATTGTTGAGGTTATGTCCCAATATTTTATTGACCTTTAATTTTGTAGAGGCTTTGTTGGATTACTATGAACATGGGTAGTTTTGTTAGTGATTTGGTGATGGATGGTTGTTTAATTATTGGTGGTTGGTATAGATTTATCATGAATTGTTATTAGTTTTATTTTATGTCATTTTGTTAGATGTTCAGAATTCATCTGATATTTGAAGAAGTAGTGTTGGTTTGGTTAGGTAAAGGGGTGATCTTTCATCCACATGGGATTGAGATGCCCATCATGGCTAGCCTTGGTTTGGGTTATAACAAAGGTGGTATCAGATCCCAGGTTCATGGTCAATTGGGTGTCCATAAAGCCGTATCAAGTAGAGTCTCTTTTATGGGTGTGTAGCATGCCACACTTATAAGAGAGAGGCTATGAGATATTTAGGAATGTTTCCCTTTCTTGTTGTCTTAATTTTGGGCTATAGAGTCTAAGGTCTTGGATCTTTCTGATTTTTGTCTATCCATCTTTCAGATCATGCCTCTAAGAATATCTGATATTCGTGGAACTTCTTTCATCCTATCTGAGGACTATATGGATAGATCTCATCAACTTTTTAGGGTCCAGACCCAGTCAAGGGTTGTTGTATCTGATTTTCCTCATTGAGTTCCACCTGTCCTTACTGATCCTACTCCTGAAGGAGATACTCATACTCAGTCACCTTAAAGAGAGGTTACTAATGTAGAGTTGTGTCACTTCATTAACCTATTGACCCAGTTAGTGATATCTCAGTCACAATAGTCAGGTTCTACTGGTGCTGCTATAGGTTTATCTAAGGCCACTAGAGTTAGCTTATTTATGAGATTTCATACTCTGATGTTTACTGGTACTAAGGTTGAAGAGGATCTGCAAAGTTTCATTGATGAGATAGAGAAGATCTTTTGGGTTATGCATGCTTTGAAGGTTGAAGGTGTAGAGTATGACGCATTATCATTTAAAGGATATGGCATACCAATGGTATGAAGAGTGAGAATAGTTGAGAGGCGAAGTTATTGGTCCTGCCTTGTGGGATGATTTCACTAGTGCATTTCTAGATCGCTTCTTCCCTCAGGAGTTGAGGTAGGTAAAGATGAAAGAATTTGTTAACTTGAAAAAGGGAAGAATGAAAGCCAAAGAGTATGCCTTGAAATTTCATCAGTTGTGTATGCTCCTAATTTGGTGTCTAGCATGAGGGCTAAAATACGTAAGTTTGTTTCTGAATTATCCCTTGAGTTAATTTTTTAGAGTAAGGCTACCTTTTTTAACAAGGATATGAACATCTCCCGATGTGTATATGTAGCAGGTTGAGAAAGAAAAGAAGAACCAAGATAAAATTGGTGAGAGGCAGAGTAAGAAATCCCAATTTTCATAATAGGGTGGAGGCCAGCAGCAGAATGAAAAGTGGTCTGCAAAGAAGAGTTAAGGGAGTCCTAAATCTTATTCGACAACTAGTTCTCCTTACCCAAAGTCATCTAGTGACCGATGTTTTTAGGGTGATAATGCTTCTTGGGCAAAGGGTACCCAATCTCAGGCTAATGGAGCCCAATCAGCACCATCCTACCCTCTCTTCAAATTTTATGGTCAGCACCACCGTGGTGAGTGCGAGAAGGAGAGGAATCGATGTTTAATGTGTGGTCAAATTGGATATATACAACGGTATTGTCCCTTTAAAGTTGCTTTTGGGGCAAACAAGATTCTTGTTATCTGTTCATCAGCTCCTACACTAAAGGGTGCCACTTCTGGCTTCGACACTGGTCGGAACTGCCTTTATGCTCTCACTACTCATCATGAGTCCGAGGCATCCCCGGATGTTATTATTGGTATGTTGAAACTCTTTTCCTATGATATGTATTGTTTACTTGATTTGATGCCCACTCTTCTTATGTGACTGCATTTGTAGTTGTGCATTTTGGTTTTGGTCTTGAGTGTATATCGGACCCTTTTTCTATTTCTACCCTAGTGGGTAACTGTATGGTTTCTACAAGAGTCTATAGGGGTTGTGTGGTATCTGTGGGTGGTCGGAACTTTGATGGATCTATTTGAATTATACATGGTTGATTTTGATATCATTTTAGGGATGGATTGGTTGCACTCATGCTATGCTTCTCTAGACTTTTGGACCTGTATGGTCATGTTTAAATTCCCTAATGAGCCAATTATTGAATGGGAGAGAATTTCCCTAGAGCCTAGGGGATGTTCATATCCTATCTTAGAGCTTGAAAAATAATTTCCAAGGGTTGTCTCTATTATTTTATTTGGGTTATGGATTGTAACGACCCGAGACTACCCCCTAGTCGTCACACGGTGCTTAGAACCACAAGTGATCCCAAGCTAACCCTTGTACTGGCATATTGTTGAGCAACTAATTTAAATATGTATAAAATGACTAAGTTTACTGTGCAGAAATATAATCATTGATAAAATCTGAGAAAAATTAATACTGATACAATTTTACATTCTGCTAAAATTGAAGAGTAGAACTAAAATTGCATGACTGACGTCTGTGAAGCCTTTACTATACTGACTATAGATAGCTGGGATGCAAATCCAACTACCACTAATCAAATACATATAGATAAGAAACTAAAGTACATAAATAACATCTAACCGAAGTCCCTAAAGTAGGAGTACATATCATCTGCTGGATGGATCTATAACTGTTTGATTGTGACATAAGGACTATAACTGAGTTGGTACCTACCTTATTAAACAATGTAGCACATAGATGTATATATGGATCAGTACTTTTGGAATGTACTGATCATGTGGGGGTGAATGTATAAGTAAAAAAGTAATTCAATGCTCAAATAACTTATAATGAATATATGCTAAGTGTAAATAATTTACACTGGCTTGAATAACTGAAAGCTAAAAATCATACATCATGAGAAATAAGCATACTGCATAAATCTTGTGAGCCATAACACTTAGCTCTAAAACTTGTACTTTTACTCTTTCTGATAATGAACTAAGTAGGACTGAAGTTAAGTCTATTTTCAAATCATGCAGGCTAAGTGTAAAAAGGAGTCAACTTTATCATATGAAAACTAAAAGCTGAAAAATGATAACTAATGTCTGATGTAAGACAATATCTAAGTAAAATTTGTGAGCCTTTAGACTTAGTTTCTAATAGCTATTCTGTTATTCTTTTCTATTAGGGCTACTCTTTTCTGTAGGGAGGTTCTTCTAACCGACATAAATCATGTGAGCTATCTTGGAGTCCAACGTCTAGTTATCCTAAGGGATAAACCTCATGTTGGGGAGAGGTGTCATACTCTTTCCAGGGAGTATAACCTGAGCTAAGTGATCACAATCTGTATATGTATCCATATACAAATGGAATAATCTGAATCTGTACCTACATTGGTTTGTAGTTCTACGGAAGTAGGATGCGCTAAACCCACACTTCCTGCTTGGTGAAAAATACTACTCCCTTTAATATGTATGTTGAATCTGTGAGAAATCCACTTTACAACTAGCATAAGGGTTTATAATGAAAACCAGTTATGCATTTATTTACTGTAAAATGTAATAAAACTGCAATGTGGATTCCATATCTAAGCTGAGGATCAAAAGATCAAATCTTTTCTCAAAATCTGAATATGAACTAATCATAGGTGCTTAAACGCATTATCTTCTTGAAATCTCATTACTCAAACTAGGGCGTAGTAACCCATTCTTTAAACTCATGTTAAATTATCACCAAGTCATGCTCAATAATCAAAATCTTGAAATTCTGTAATAGTTCTAGTCAAAATAGTGAAATTCAATTCTCAATGTATATATAATCACGTCACACACATAAACATACAATATAGAGACACAATTTAAAATTTAAATCGCTTGTAACATCATAATCTTCAAATAATGATAATTAGGATGAACCTTAAATTGCAAATCATGTAAATTCAACTTTAAAACTAGTTTTGGACACAAGGATGAAAGGAGTATCCTTGTTCATAACCCCACATACCTTAATGGATTAAATTGATGAAGACACTTTCATGAAGATTGTTTCTTGAATTTCTTGAATAGGGAAACTCAAATTCTTGGTTATCTTGAAAGAGGAATGGTGGAAGTTATGGTTTCTTATAGTCTTATATTGAAGCATTGGGGTTTTCTTGGAGAGTATTTTGGTGAGGAATGAGTGTAATGTGCTTATAATAGGGTTAAATATTCTATTTTTAGGATTTAGGGGCATGGTAAAAAGACTAAGTTGCCCTGGAAATTTAAAATTTGAAACTGGAGCACCATTTATGGTGTCACTGTGATGCGTAAATGGGTCATTTGATTCCCACTATGATGTAGTCAAATTGTGGTCGAATCGCGGGGGCTCTCACTGGAATGGGACCATTATTGATTTGGGAATCACCACGACGTGCCAAGGCTTTCCCTACTATAGCCACCATGATATGCCACAATTGCGGTGACTTGCTATTTTGGAAATCCAACCATGATCCAAATCTTATCCAAAAAATCCAAAACTTACTCGAGTCATTCTCCTTACACCCCTGGATATGAATCAACTCAAAAACTATTATCTTGGAGCCCGAAAGGTCAAATTTAAATTCCTCAAAGTTAGAAGGTCTTAAAAATGGCTAAGTCCTCAACACATAGCTAAATTTTCAAGTTTTTAGCCTCTTATGCAAGCACTAAGAGATGAACTAAACTAAGAAAAGTATGTGGTATTATATGGATTCTAACTCAGAAGGCCAATTCTTATATTTTATTCCTATGGTAAATGATTCTCTGAAGTCTTCCCTGATGATGTACCTGGTGTCCCTCCTGATAGGGTGATTGATTTTGGCATTGACCTTGTTTCGAAAACTCATCCTATCTCTATTCCCCCGTATAGAATGGCTCCAGTTGATTTGAAGGAACTTAAAGAATATTTAAAGGATCTCTTAGACTCTATGGATGGTGGTGTGCTTGTGCAACCAGTAATACAATCATCTCTTGGTTCTGAAATAAAAGAGAAACAGGTATTAGACCCTCTCTTAATGAAGATCAAGGAGGATGTGGGTGAGCATAAGGTAATGTCCTTCAAGATTGGTGGTGATGGTATCTTGAGGTACCAAGGCAAGTTGTGTGCGCCTGATGTTGATAAATTGCAAGGAAGGATTTTGGCTGAAGCCCATGATTCACGCTATATGGTTCATCCCAATTCAAAAAAGATATATTGTGATCTCAAGGATATGTGTTGCTAGAATAACATGAATCAGGACGTAGCCATCTTTTTGGCTAAGTGCATGGTGTGTCAGTAAGTGAAGTAAAGCACATGAAGCCCCAGTGGGCTAATTCAAGAAGTTGAACTGTCAGTGTGGAAATGGGAGATAATTAATATGGATTTCATTATTTGCCTTCCAAAGTCAAGGAATCAGTGTGACTCTATTTGGATCATCGTGGATAGGATGACTGAGTCTGCTCACTTCTTGCCAGTGAGGACTAATTATTAGGCTGAGGACTATGCAAAAATTGCATGTTGCGCCTATCTTAATTATTTCAGATTGTGGTACTCAGTTCTCATCGCATTTTTGAAGCTCTTTTAAGCATGGTTTATGGACTAAAGTGAGTCTTAGCACCACCTTTCACCAATAGGAAAATGGGCAAGCGGAAAGAACAATTCAAACTTTAGAAGTTATGATGAAATCTTATGTAATCGACTTTGGTGGTAGTTGATATGACCACTTGCCTCTCATTTAATTTTCCTATAACAATAGTTACTATTCTAGCATTGGTATGGCTCTATTTGAGGCATTGTTTGGTAGGAGGTGTAGATCTCCTATTGGATGGTTTAAGGTTGGTGAGGCAGAGATGTTTGGATTGGATTTGGTTCACCAAGCTATGGAAAAGGTGAAGGTGATTCGGGATAGGCTTAAAATTGCCCAAATTTGCCAAAATTACTATGTGGATGTAAGGCAAATAGAGTGGATATTGAGGTTAGAGATTCGATGTTCTTAAAGCTATCTCCCATGAAGGGAGTAATGCGGTTTGAAAAGAAGGGGAGGCTCAGTCCCCGATATGTTGGCCCGTATTTGATTTTAAGAAGGGTTGTTAATGTTGCATATGAGTTGGATTCTCCATCTAGCATGAGTTCCATTCTTCTAGTATTCCTTATATCTATGTTGCAAAAATATATAGGTGATCCTGCGTTGGTTGTTCCCTTGGAGAACATTGGTATTTTGGATTCTTTGTCCTACAAGGAGGTCTCGATGAGGATCTTGGATAGACAAGTTCATCGATTTTAGATGAATGATGTGGCTTCAGTAAAGGTTTATGGCGGGACCAAAAGTTCGAGTAAGATACTTGGGAAGCCAAGGAGGACATGAAGTCCAAGTATCCATTCTTGTTCCCTCTTCTAGAAATTCGTGCTGAGGTATGTGTATATTTTTAATATCTATGTTTTCTGTCTTTGTTAAAGGAAAGGATAATTTCCTTGGAATCTTGTTTTTTAACTTAATTAAGGGTAAGAGTAGAGGTATATGGAGTCCAATCGTGCTTGTGTTGCCTTGACCCATCATTTGGGGATGAATGGTCCTAAGTAGGGGAAATTATAATGCCCCAAGCTCTGGCCCTTGAAAAATCCTTGAGCTTTGATCTCATTGCTCTGTTAACAACTCATCATATAAGTCTTATGGTATAGTTATAGGTCTAGGAACCAAAGTCGTAACCAAACCAGTGTGTAATTAGCTAAGTTCTTCTCTGAGTATGAGTGACTCATTACATGTCGTAAAACCATGTTATGAGTGTTATGGTTGAGTCATGTGTTGTCAAGTGTCTAATCCATTTGGGTTTTATCTTGGATACGACTAGACC
Organism: Capsicum annuum; assembly: GCF_002878395.1. Classification (NCBI taxonomy): domain Eukaryota; kingdom Viridiplantae; phylum Streptophyta; class Magnoliopsida; order Solanales; family Solanaceae; genus Capsicum; species Capsicum annuum. Next base: position 71,944,236 of record NC_061116.1, read on the forward strand.
GTATAAGTTGTATAGTCAGATCACGAATGGGATCATGGAGTCATGAGATGGATAGTGCATGTGTGCCCAACTCACTATTTAGGATACTACTCATGGCTATAAGTCGTATGATGTAAAGACAAGTCGATGGGTCGACTCGTAACCAAGGATGATTTTTTTTAAGTCTTAAGCTGGTGGCACTTTGGAAATTTCCCACTCAAAACCCTTAAGATCCCATGTCCCTATAACACTTTTTGGTCATTAATTTCATACTTTACAAGATTAAAACATCCTCTTTACTCTCTCAAAATCCTCTCAAGAAAAATTGGCTAGGGTTTCTCCAAAGTGGACATCTAAGGGTCCAAGAGTCAATTTCTCTTCTAGAATCTTCCTAATTCAGGCGTGTGACTCCTCCCTCATTGTTAATTTCCTAAAAGCATATGTGTAAATAATTGTTCATGATCATTAATGGTAGTTTTGAAACCAAGGTTAGGGTTTGAATGCATATCATTGAATATTGTTTTCTATGGTTTAAATTATGACTATGCATATTTTTAATTATGGTTTTGCACATGTGTGTGCATGGGAATGGTGATTTAATTGAGAGGTCATGGTTAAACCCTAAATTTGATGATTTTGACTTCAATAATGGCATGCCCTCAGCCTATTTGTGAAATTGTTAATGAGAATGATATTATCACAAGTTGAATTGTATTTTTGAACTAAGGCATTGTCATAAGAATAATAATAAGTGATGAATGAATTTGTAAAGGTCTTGGTGGCCATAAACTGAATTGAATTGAAACCCTAGGGTTTGGTTGGCTAAATTAGTTCGAGTACCAAATGTTAAATTAATCAAAGTCCTTGTCTAGACAATGTGTTCGAGTCCCAAATGATGAAATTATTGTTATGGCATAATGTACGCTTGCAAGTGAGGTTGGTATGACATACCAATGGGGTGTCTATATGTATAATAAGTTTTATAAATGTTAATGCATTTTAAATGCTTTAAATTGGGCTTAAGAGCGGGATGTGTAGCCGGTCCACGAAAGTGGGGGTCCTGAAGGACTAACACTGGATACTACGCTATCCAGTGCGGGTGTATAAATGATTGGAAGGTTCGAGTCCCCCATATTAAATATATGAATGGGAGGTTTGAGTCCTCGATACTGCACTCATTGGTGCTTAAGTCACCTTGACTATGTTCGGAGGTTCGATTCCCCTATAAAGGAATATTTGGATATTCTCTGGTTCGTGAGGTTACATGCACTGGGCCCTTCCAGCTAGGGGAGAGCTAGGCCCTTATTGCTTATGGGTGCCTTGTTTTATGACAGCTATGTTACGTAGCCCAGGTTAAGGTTCTCAAAGTTTATGCTAAGTCTTGCACCCTACCCCAGCATGTGGTATTATATATGTATATGTATTTCATATGATATTATGCATTGAATGTTGAATTGGTTTTTAATTGTTATCATGGCATTATTTTGGTCCTTTATCCCTGAGTTACATGTTAGTGCTCCAACCGCTAACTATCTTCAGACATAATATCCCTACGCGATGCAGGAACTGGCCATACTTCTACATCCCCTGCTAAGTGACTTGGATTCGGGATCAGCTAGTGAATCATATTAAAGTGGTGAGCCTCTATCCTTCGAAAGACCCTAGTTCATATTATGCTTTTCTTTTTATGTTTTGACAATCTTTGGATATTGGTTTTAGCTATTTTCAGGGGCATTTCCCATTATTTTATTGACCTTCAATTTTGTAAAGGCTTTGTTGGATTACTGTGGCTTTGGGTGGTTTAGTTGGTTGTTTGGTGACAAATGGTTGTCTGATTACCGTTGGTTGGTATAGATTTATCATGAATTTTTATGAGTTTTATTTTATGTCATCTTGTTATATGTTTGGAATTCATCACATTTGAGGATGTTGTGTTGTTTTGGTTAGCTGAAGGGGGTGATCTCCGATCCAAGTGGGACTTGAGATACCCGTCATGGCCAGTCCCTGGGTTGGGTCGTGACACAAATCCTCTATATGAATTAGTTCAATCTAGGGAAAAGGCAATAGGATTCAAAAAAGGTAGTAAGCATTTCAACTTACGGGTCAAAACCCTCATCTAATCACCAAACTTCAATATTCAATACTAAGTCATCCTACCCATAATCAAACTTAACATTCACATTCACACGTCGAACCGCAAATCCTTACATCATTAACCAAATGTCCATCTTCACTTTGCAATACCAAAATGCTATCATACTATCAAAATCATAATCTACTCATCAATATGAGAATAGCAATACCCATATTGCACCATTGTGCTTTGGGTCCTAAAATGATACCAAAACCCAAAGAGGGTCCCACTTACAGATATCATGTTTCCAAGGTCAACCAAATTCTCATACATGAACAAAGAATCATAACCCTCAAGAATAGGTAAAAACTAAGCAAATTTGAGGGTAAAATCAAGACCTCAAGTTATTTGGGGTTTTGAGTCAAGAACCAAGAAATTCATCAAGAAAGTGATGTAATCTTATCTTAATTCCAAAGATATTCTCAATAAATGATGTTAATCAAGCTCTCAAGCCACCCAAAAACTCAATTCAAGTTAGAACACCCTTTTAGGGTTTCTAGGTCTCAAGGATGAGTGAAAAATGACCAAAATGTAGTCTAAAGGGTCTTTTTATATCCATACTACGTATGGAGATGTTGTTATCGCAATCCAGGGCTTGCTATCGCAGTTGTATGATCTCCATGCACCTTGTGCAATTCCAATAGGGAAATTACAGTGGCCCCAGTGCGATCGCAATGCACCAACACTAGGAAACTTGAAAAAATTTCCAAGTTTCCAATAATGCCTAAAGGGTCATTTGGAATCTGATTTTCACAAATGAACTATGTAACCATACAAAATTTGATATTTCAAACACAATGGCGAAGTTAGATTTTTCATCTGAGGTTGTTTCAACTAAATTTGGGTCCCATACCCATATTTTTAATTTTCTAACTTTTCGACCAACAGGTCAAAATGAGCTTGGGTGCATCGGGGCCCAAACTAAAGGTCTACCTAGCCTAAAATCAATATTTCAGAGCTGCTCATAGTTACAATTTACATTCAAGGTCATTTTGCTGACATTTTTTTCCAGTGGCCATTTGGAACCTATGAAGACTCTAAGTAGGGAATTGGCTCTAAAAAACAAATGAACTTCACAATAATTGAACTGTAAGTCCCAACAAGTCATAAATGACTTGGGGAAGCTATGGGAAATACTAATGGAAGAAATAAGCAGAAATAAGAAAAATAACCTGAAGTATCATTACAAGACTAAAATACAATCACATAACAAGCATAATGAAGTAAGTACTATAAGAATGATGATGATGCGTAAGGTTGTTGCACAACCTCTGAAACTATCGCATAGTCTCTATATACACCTCAGAGATAAAGCTTCCCTACATCATACCCATGGGGGATTTGTCAACCCATATACAATTCATATATCCATATCTCCTCCCCGTCACATCCCTCGGGGAGGGTTTTGTAAGATGTCATATTTTTTGACATAAAAAAAGGGTGTTTACATTGTTTCTCAATATTTCCATGGTGGTACCATTATTTCATGAACTATTGTAAGGATACAATGTTCAAACCAACCACAATGAGTATTTTCACAACCAACCACAATGAGTATTTTCACAACCAACCAATATACCATCACGTGAGCCAAATCCACTCATTATTTCCAATCATTCATAAAATCCCACATGATTCATATGTCGGTAGAGTATGAATACATCACAATACATAATGTGTACCACAATATGCTTTTCATCAAACAAAATACAATTGTTCTCATGTATACAGGCTATCAACATCACATAGGACCCCACACAGTCACACATAACACATAATATACGAAATCCATTAATTACATCACATATAGTCCTCCACATGGGAACAACATAATAGCATGGCCATTTTTCATGATAATTCTCTCACCTTTAACATGCTTTTGTAAACAAATTAACTACCCAGCGCAGTCTAAAAGAGTTAAGTCATAACCTACCCTGAAGGTCGAAAACTAGAAAAACCTTTGCTCTAAAATTTTTATACCTCACAAATATCTTGAAATCAACTAAAATATTAATATATAGAATCTACGTATTAAAAGGAAGCTAATGACACCCATATTGCCTAGTTCCAAGCCGGGGTCAAAACGGATCCCTGAAAATAAATTTTCAAAAAAAAGGGCAAAATCATAATTTCATTTCAAAAATATGTTCCCCAGATTTTTAGGAGACTACAGCTGAAAATCCAAGCAAAAACAACTTAAAAATAAGGTCCAAATCAAATAAAAACCATTTTTAAACGTTACTAGGAAAAATCTATGAAATCCATTTAAAAATCGAGAATTGAAGTTTTTTTCAGATGAAATTGAGGAAAACTATTAATTATAGGATTAGGAATGTTATTTAAGTGAAAAAGTGTTGAATTTGGGGCTAAATTTGAATAAATACAATTTTTGTCCTTCGGGGCAAAAATTCCCAATTTTCAATTTTAAATTCTTATTAAAACAAGAATTTAATATAAAAGATGGAAGAAATCAGTTGAAATGAGTGTAATGGAACTTATCCAAGATTAAAAATAGAGAAAGTAGCATAAAAACATGAAACCCTAAGCTCCAAGTCTCAAAATAGTAAAAATGATGAGACATGGGTAATTACACTCAACAACCGCGATCGCAAACCATGGGTCGCTATCGCGGTATCTTATCTATTAGGGGTATTGTAATCGTAGACCACGGGTCATGATAGCATCATCCTAATGCTAGATCTATCATGATCGTGGCATCGTTTTGCAATCACGAGTGCACCAGATATATGGTGCATCAGCTGGGGATTTGGTTCAATCCAAGTCTCCACGGGCCCCTTGGGATTCATCCAGAATCTCATGAATGCAGACGAACTATGCAACCCAATCAAATTAAATGCTCTGGACTCAATGGCAATATTAGATTTTATAAAAAATATCATTATCACAAAGTTTACCCCCAAAACAAAAAATCATAATTTTCCAAAGCGAGGACCGAAATGAGATTTAAAAGCCATAAAATCAAACCAAATATGTTACCACCTTAACATCAATATTTCATATCTACTGGTGTAGTCTATTCTGCCATCTGTTGCATGGATCCAAATATAGCCACAGCAGTCTATAATAAGACTCTTGAAGCCACCAAAAGCCACAAATCGCATAAATGACACAGAAATACATTAGGAACCCTGTCAATCACCCCCACACCCTAGAAATACCATAATATAACTATGAGGAGGGTTAAAATATTCAAATCATACAAAAATACATATTTCACCAAAATCAGGTTGTTACAACGACTAGGAGTTGACCATATGCATAGTAAATAGACATAAAAATAATAGTTGGGGGTTTGGTTAAGAGTTTGACATTATAAATTTGTTGTTTGAGAGCACTATTCTGAAGCTAAAAATAATTAGAGATTAAAAAGTGTAGATGAGACATGGGGTTATGACTTACTAGGTGTGGGTTCATGCATGGGTATTTAATTATTTTTCCAAATTTATCTAGAAGTCATGGATAGGATAGATCTAGAGGTTTTAGTTTCAGTTTGTCAATAAACACAAAATATCATAACTGGTTCTTTCGAACACCTCATAAGTGGAATAATCTTACCAATCTATGGCCTCATTAACATCCTTATGTTTAGGATATGCTATTAAATGAACTAATTCAAGTTATTTTTACCCATTCCTCACCCATATCTCCCATGTCAAGGAAGATATGGGTTCTAAAGTAATTGGGGTTTGCAACCACAATTCTTAGTTAAAATATGGAATGAATGCAAAAACCTTATCAAATAGATAATTATGAAGACAAATAATACAAAACAAATATCAAATAGCTAATTAGGAAGAAAAATAAATAAAACTCATGCACTAATCATAAACTGTTTGTAATTCCCCGTATACTTTTAAGCTAGAAAATGAACTGTTGTTCATACATGTGAAACCTCTAATCTTGTAATTCATATTTGAGTTCACGACTTATAATGATTATCCTAGTGGTAATAAAGTATATGATGTGTAAAACATGTTCATAAGTCACTTAGAGTGATGCAAGCTAAGATCCTATGAATTCATAAAGTTTTGGTGTTTGATTTCACTAGGGTCATATTTGAACTATCAAAAATTTATGTATGTGTATGTATTATTTGGAAGATTTAGACCCACAAAATCATATATAATCGAATTATCTTTCCAACTATATTAATTTTGCCTTAATCCGATAATCAAACAAAAAGTTATGGCTTTGCAAAGGGGAGTGCATCGCCTAACACATCGCCTAAGGCTACTAGAATGCTAAGGCGATGGGCAATGTGCCGCCTATCCTAGCTTAGGCGATGGTTAATTCAACCCCCAACCTATCTTAGGTGATGGTCAAGGCGCCGCCTAGCCTAACTTAGGCGATGGGCAATGCACCGCACACCTTATGGCCCAAGTTATTTTGAGGGAAACTAAGTCTTTTGACACTCCTAAAACGTCCCTAAACATAACCTTACAAAATTAGTAGCTCTTAATAATATTAACCCTATTAATATCATAATTTCATCATCGAAGAACACAACATGAGTAAAACAACTAGGGTTGCACAATCAAGCTTGAAGGTCCAATCTTTCAACAATTTCATCACCATTAAGTTATGTGGGGTTTATGAATGATACCCTTTCATCCCTGTTCCCAAAACTCAATTTTTATTTAAGATTTCACATTTTTCCAATTAGGGTTCATACCTAATTATCATTGTTTGAAGATTTTGATGTTACAAGTGACTTAAATGTTGAATTACATGTCTATTTTCACATCTTTATGTGTGTGATATGATTTTACAGATTTCCAATTAAGTTTCTAAGCATGATATTGTGAGTTTATTTCATTACTTTGGATATTGTTGAAGTATTCCGAGAAGTATATTCAGTATGACATTTTACTATGAACTTGCATGAGTTTAAAGCATGGGTTTTACACCCCAAGTCTAAGTATAGATATCTTAAGAAGATTATCCTATTTTATGAGTTGGTTACAAAGATTTAAGAAAGAAATTGGTCTTTTGATCCTAAGCTAAGATAAGGAATCCACATTGTTCATACATTTTGAGATTTAAAGAAGAGAAGCATAATTGGTTTTTATTACAAACCATTATTCTATTTTAAGGTAGATTTTTTAAAGTTCTGAGCAAGAGAATGGGAGTAGTATTTAGCACCGAGTTGGGTATGATTCCAAGGTCTCATACCCCAGAACTACGTGCCACCATAGAATTGAGATTAAGTGCCCATAGTGGGCTAAGATAGTAATTACTTAAGATAAGGTTATACTCCTTGGCAAGAGTCTAACACCTCTCCCCAACGTGAGATTTTCCACTTAGGGGAACATAACGTTGGACTTCATGATGGATCATATGGTGTATATCGGTTAGAAGAACCTCTCAAAGTCCTTAAGTCTTAAATCAAAATGTCAGAACATTTTTGAGAAAACTAAGTGTAAAGGCTCACAAATTTATTTAGACATTGTTTTACTTAAGACTGCAATTATGAGATTTCAACTTTAAGTTTTAAGATTTATAAAAGTGAGCACTTTTCACTTAGCCTGCATGATCTGAAAGAAGAAACAAGAGTACAGTTTAATAGAACTAAATGTGGTGGCTCACAAGAACTTCTTTATGCCTTATTACTCATGTCTTATGTTTTTGTCAGTTTTTATTATTCAAGCCAAGGTGAGTCACTCATGTTTAGCATGTTGTTTTTGAAAGTTAATTGACTCATTGCATATATTTTTTTACTTATGCATTCACCCCCACATGCTCAGTACAATCCAAAAGTACTGATCCACATATATGTCTATGTGCTACATTGATTAATAATTTAGGTTCAAGTGCTCAGTCCCAACAGCGAAATTGATCGCGGGCATCTTGATCTACATCCCAATAATTGATGAGTCCTCATGGTTCAAGGGACCCATTTATTTAGACTTTCATAGTTATGTAGTATTTACTCGATTGTTTTCCATTCAATTCGAGTCAATTGGGGGTATGTCCCAGCGACTCTCTAACTATTAGAAGTAGAGGCTTGTCAGACTGTTAGTAATATTTCAGATTTCCAGTATTGGTTGTTTAGAGTTCTTAAGCCTAGTACTTTTAGACTTTATATTTATATAAATTCAGATTAGTTAAGACAATAAATGTCGTATTCATGTATTTCCATAGATTTTCCTACCAAAGTTACCTTTATTATGAGTTCCATAATTAGTAGAAGGCTAAAAGGGTTAGCTTGGGGCTACTCGTAGTCTCGAGCATCCTATGACATCTCGGGACCCATTTTCGAGGCATTACATTGTTCAAGTATAACCCTAAGAAGAAGAATTAACAACTCATAGAAAGAGAAAGTAAAGATATACAAAAAAATTTTAAATTGATCCATTGAAAGTAAAGAGAATATAATGTACAAGCTTTAATTTCAATAAATCTTTAATAAAAATCATTAATTCTTCACTTAAAAGTCTCTCCCATGTTCTTAGCTTAAGGAAAATACAAGAATAGTTCAATAATAGTGGAAATAAGATGAAACCTCCCTTTTGACCCCAATTTCACATTTTCCAAATATTACCAAAATGCCAATGCACTCTTGATCTACTTGAGCAGATTGGGTGCAAGTAGGGCGCAGATGGGACGCACCTTGGGCGTAGATGGCACTGTTTTGGCCATTTTCAACATGTTCATGTGAACTTTACTGCTCTTTTTCTTTCATATTTGACCTTCCATTGACTTAAATAGCTTGCTCATCTTCATTTTAAACCTTTACCTACACAAATGAGCATTATACATGAGATTAACACAAAATTAATGAAAAAGCATTATATTTAAGCTCAAAAGGTGATAACAAGTCGTCAAATTGATGATTTATCAATCACCCTCTAAAATCTCTCTAAATAGATTGTTCCTAATTTTACTTATTCATATTTAACATGCAATTAACCTTTCTTCCTCATCGAGTGTGTACTTCTTCGTCCTCCAAAATTTTTAAAACTCAAATCTTGGTAAAACCCAATATTACCAAGATTATTTGATCTTAAACATCAAAAATAATTCCATCAAAATACAGATGTTAATGCTTATTTTTACTCTATGATGTTTGTATATAACCTGGTATAACAATGTCATACACCAAATGATTTATAATTTTGGGGTTCAATATGTATGAAATTGATATTTCATATGTTAGCATTCTTATGAAATTATGAGAGCATATCAGATTGAATACTGAAGTTCAACACCTTTAAAGATGTTATTTATACTAAAGCCTAATTAAGGAAATAAAATAACAAAATTAATAAAATTGTATGAAATAGGTGACGCCCATGCTGACACTGCATCAAGAAGTTAACCCTCTATCACGGATGGCATCAGAGAGGCTTCAATTGCCTTCAGGTTCTGTCTTAGGCTGACGATGTGGCTGACGCTGTGTTAGGGATCTAACGGCGTATAACCAATGTCGTCAGATATCTTCTTCCCATGCTAACTTTTTGCTTAAGGATGACGCCATTCTTGATGCCTTATCACGACTTTGACGCCACATCATCAGCGTCGTTAGAATAGCTCCTCAAACTGCATCTCTCTGGCTAAGGCTGATGCCAATGCTGATAGGCTATCACGAGGCTGACGACTTATCGTGGAGGTCGTCAGACATGTTTTCTTTTATTTTTCTCAGATTTAAAACTCTTTTGCTCCATTATTGTTTATTCTCATTTCTTCAGCCTTTTTCTGCAATATCATGAGCAAACACATCAAAACAATAAGAGTTGCTTCAGAATTCACAATTATTTTAAGCTAAAAAGCATTAAATGTGTTAGCTTTTGCTCACGCATCAACACCCTTAACTTAAAACAATTGCTTGTCCTCGAGCAACCACTAACTAAGAATACAACGAACATTCAGCAGTCAACAACCAATTTAGCTCAAAACTCAGTTTACCATCTCCAAGGTCAACCAACTAAAAATTATTGTGCATTTTATTGAAAAGCAACAATGTATCACAAAGGCTTCTACCCATGGCATCAACTAAGTACCAACAACCATGCATGTATCAATGTACACTACCCAAACAAGTAAGTAGCTTAGCAAGATACTAGTATGCCCTCACAACGAAGAAATTCCCCTATTTTTCTCATGTTAGACATCAAAAATATAAACACAAGGCTCATTACAAAAACACTCACTCTCAGAATAAAGTTCAAACCAGTGTATGCCAAATACCATGTGCTTGCCCTTATCATCATTACCAAGGTTTCCAGATAGGCACGCTATGATCACTATAGGTCTTTCTTCGTCTTGTAATATAGGGTAGGGCTGGTATGATATTATACGGTATTTAGAGTGACTAACCTCTTTGGCACTACCTTAACTTGTGGGGTCCATTTATTGATCACAATTTTAGCATGGGTGCACTTATTTTTATACAAGCAAAGTTTCTTTTCTTGCTCTTTTTCACCAACACCCAATCTTTTATTCTTTTTCTTTGATTCTTTCTTGTCTACTCTACCCTTCTTCATACCTAAATTATATTACGCACCCCTATAATAGTCATCCTTAACTTAGGCTATTTGCCTATGTTAAGGTGCATAGTGTCCAAGGAGGACCAGGCCAAAATAGGTTTATTATGATTTAAAAAGGGAAGATGATAGGTAACATAGAAAGAAAAATGGTCAATTAAGGCTCAAACCAGGATCAAGGGATATCATGCATTAGAGGAAGGTCATTTAGGCTAATAGTGACATAAAATTCAAAACCGGCCTATGATCCTTTCCTAACCCCTATCTTTATACTATGGTAAGATGAACCAGGCAAGTTCTAGATTTGACACTACAAAGAGAACTCGGTATAGTCTCACACACACATGGCACACAAGCAATATCACTGGCTACTGCTTATCTGGTTCATGCAATTGTTAAGAAGTGATGATTAGGTAACTAAACTAATGTCATGACGAGATACACAGTGGTCACACTAAAGTACAATTTATGCAGTCATGCAAAACAAACCTTCAAAGAGGTGTTCAAAATCACAAAATCAGTTAACTGCCTACAGAACTTGCACTATCCTAGTTATTTACAGAATATGCTACAACAACATGCTACCCTACACCCGCAACTTAAAATCAAAATAAAATAAAACTAAGGGTTAGGATATACCTGGAGTCAATCAAGTCTTAAATCATGGGTCCTCGACCCTGCTGCAGTGTTATCCTCATCAGGAGCTTCTCTTTGCTTCGGTTCAGCCATTCTACTAGATGAGGCTCCTATAGCTCTCGCTTGCAGTGCTTCTTTCCATTTCCAGTTGTCCTCTCGGGACTCTTGCGTTGCCCTTTTTAGATCTGTTTTCTCCTATTCTATTATCTCATCATCTGCCTATTGTGTCTTCTCTGCCTTCTTCTTCTTCTTTACCTTTTTCTTAGCCTTGCTCTCATTCTCAACACCTTCTTGTTTCTTTCTCTTTCCTTTTTCAGCTTCTTTGTCTTTATTTTTTTTTTCACTAGCTCCGTAGTGAGATCTAGGATTGAAGGTTCATCCTCAGATTCCTCAGTTGTCTGCCCTACAGGCATCATAAACTGGTGTTATTGTAATACCACCATCTTAGCTTTTACCTTTTCTAGGGCCACTCTAAATTCAGCAAGCTCTGCTCCAGTCAGTTCTTGTGCCCTTGCATCAAAACAGTTTTCCAAATCTGCAACCCGTGCAAGCAAAGTAGCAAAGGGCTTAAGAGCGGCCCTAATTCTTTAATCTACAGCAACAGTAAACTGCTCAGCAAAGGCACGTAGCTGCGTCTCACACCATCTGGCCTATTTGGCCACTTTTCTGATATCAATAGGCTGGGATAAAGCTTTCGCTGGTGCTGTAGGAACTGATGGACCTGGCTCATCATCAGGCACTGAGCCTGCCTATGCAGCCTCAGAAGCTTGCACCTCAACTTCAGGTACTGAACTAGGGCCTATAACTGATGGGTTTACCTCAACCCTCAACCCTCTATTAAGTGTCAGCCTTGGCTGATTTTCCTCATAGCGAATAGGGTTGTGGGTCTTGGTGGCATACAAAGTCTTATCAATCCCAGCAATTTATGGTACCTCTACCTCTGTGCATAGCTTGGTAATCAGTAAGGGAATGGATAAGCTATGTCAGATCTCGTTACCCGAATCTTGATCTCTTCAGCAATAATCTCCCTAAAATTCAGCTTAAGGTTAGCCATAAGACATGCGACCAATATTGCTCAATCATCACCCAGAATATTATCTCCGTCGATCGGCATCAAATGGGTGCGCACAATACCCCACCAGAATTTTGCCTCTTGAGTTAAAGAAGCCTTGTAAATATGCTTACTGGGTCGAGTCAGCAATAAAGGGTCTCCCTCAGCTATAAGTGTAGCTAACCAAGGACGTTGATTATCCTTACTCTTCAGATGATGGTAGAATGCAAGTTTTATGTCATGAGGATTGAAGTTGGGTCCATGTAGAGACCTATCTATAGTCGAATCAAAAATATCTATATTTACCCTATGAACTGGAACTCTGGTCAACAAAGGCTAGTCTGCTGTGGTTTATCCACTCTTGCACATGCATTCTAATCTAGCCTGGTAGTTCGCACAGAACTCCTGGACTACTGTAAGGCAATATGGTCTACCTCCCTTAGCAGTCTATCCGATCCCATAATCTCTAAATTTCTTCTCAACTGCAGGATACCCAGGCAACCCTGTGATGATAACTCTCTTCTCTGGAAACACCGACCGTCTGGTAGATCTTCTTTTTGTTCTAATCAACCCTTTGTGGAAGATGTCTTCCGCTTCAAGGATCTGCCATCTATCACTCTCTTAAACCTCTGGATTCTTATATTATATCAAAGTTCCTCAAACTGGGGGTTCCTTCTCAGCTTGATTTTCAATCGTAGGAGTTTCAGATAATGTTTCCTCAGAATCAGCCTTCTCAGACTCAGGCTGTTCGAACTCAGTTTGCTTAGAACCTTCTTGCCCAGAAGATTCACTCTCAGCTGGGATGGTAGTCTCAGTATCATCACTATCCTCCACCGCAGTGGGTTTAGGTGGAGGAGGTGCCTTTGTACTGGGTTTCTTTGTCCTCCACCTGAGCATTGGTTCTTCATCTTTGTAATTAGAGTCTTCATCAATAAGCTTTCGAACCACTTTAGGCTTGGCAACTTTCTTTGGAGTGTTAGGATTATTGCTTTTAGGTACCATTAGAATGTTCCTGGACAATAAGACAAACACAAGTTAATGATCAAAGGTATAACAGTCAAAACATACTATTCAAGTTCACTTAGCATTATCATCCAACTTGTGACGACGTGGCTGATAAGGCATCATATTTGTGATAACCTATCGGGTAGGTCGCCAGCCTTAAACAAAGTTGGCATACTTTTTTTCAAACTTGTGATGACATTCCTGATAAGTCATCACAGTTGTGATAGCCCATCAGGTAGGTCGTCAGCCTTAAACAGTGAATGCTCCTTTTTACAAAGTTGTTGACGATGTAGCTGATAAGGCATCACGCTTGTGATAGCCTATCAGCAACGTCGTCAGCTCAAAAATTTTCCCCCACTCAGTTTTCATTCATAATTTTGGGACCAAATTCTTCGTAAAATCACATGGTATTTTTATTTTTGTACTTAGGGTTTTCAAATCTTTTGCAATTTAGGCACAACTTATCCCTAATTTCTGATTTCCATGCTATTACAACTTGAACTCAAGTTTCTTCCTTTAGAGAATCATGTTTTCAACAACTTTACCACTTCAGTGATAGGAGAACGAAGTTATGAGCATACCTGATGAGTTGACTCCACTTGATTACGCGAGAGAGAAGAAAAGATGAGAGATAGACTCTAATTTTCCTTGCAATCCCACAACTATCAGGAAGGAGGTTTCCTTGTATACTTGGGAGTGTTTTGAAAGAAAGTAAATAGCCTACTAAGGAAATAAAATAATACTTAAAGAAGGAAATAAAATAAAGCGGGAATCTGAAGGGTTTAGATCTAGGCCGGGTTGGATTCGGGTTAATTTGGGCCCAGATTTTCAAAAACAAAATGATGGCTGACGACAACTTGTGATAAGCCATCACAAATATGATAGCCTATCATGAAGTTCGTTAGCCTTAATAGATAAGGTCTTCATTGCTGGTCTTTCTAACGACATTGGTGATAATCCATCACACGGTGATAATCCATCACGAATGTCGTCAAGACCACTTGATTTGTATTCTTCAATTTTTACCTTTACCTTTTTGTACCCCTTCAGTTCCTTCCTATTACTACCTAATTGAATAAAAATAAAATGCATGAGGATAAAATTTTAGGTTGCCTCTCAACAACGCCTGATTTAGTGTCACAGCACGACTTGGTTATCTTGGCTACTCAGACCTCGTCAAGATGTTGTATCACTACCTCATTACCACATTCCTGGAATACATCCACAACCAAGAAGATGTTTATCTCCTCCAACTACTTCATATGAGGTTGCATTTTAAATCTGGCCTCCTTTTTCCCATATCTGAACTTGAGCTCATTGAGCTCCATATCAACCAATACTCTCCCCGTGGCTAATAATGGTCTACCCAAGATGATGGGTACCTCAAAATCAACATCACAATCCAATATCACAAAGTTTTTAGGCAAAATAAAGTCATCCACTTTTACCGGCACATCATGCAATACACCTACTGGTCATTTCACCGATCTGTCTGCTATAACAAGACGCATCATTGTGGGGGTAGGCTCCCCCAATTCAAGATTTTTGTAGATATCAAGCGGCATCATACTTATACTTTCTCCTAAGTCACATAAAGCCTTGGTAAACTTTATGGAACCAACTGTGCACGGTATAGTACATGCTCCAGGATCAGGTTTTTTCTGCAATAAGGATTATAAAGACACAGCACCACAGTGATGGATGTTGTCCACCGGCTCACAACTTACCTTCCACTTCTTTGTTAGCAATTCCTTCATAAATTTAGAATAGTTCGACATTTGCTCAAGTGCCTCCATCAATGTCACATTCACAGTCAGTTGTTTCATTATTGCTATGAACTTGCTAAATTTCTTATTATCTTCTTTATTTTTCAACCTCTAAGAAAATAAAGGTGGTGGTCTCAGAATTTGTTTCAATACCACTTCCTCTTTATTGTCGTCTTCTTTCTCTGACATGTCAACAAAGCTATCCAGCTTCTCAGACTCCACTAGATTACTTCCTTCTGTTTTATCAACACTTACCTCCTTCTCCACAGCTTTGCCCATAGAAGGGCCAGATAACATCTTACCACTACGAGTGGTAATTGCCATACAAGAGCCATCAGTCCACGGGTTTTGAACCATATCACTTGGTAAAGTGCCAGCTTTTCTCTGATTCAGAGTAGCTAAAAGTTAGATCATTTGTCGCTCCAACTGCTTAATAGAAGTTGAGTCTGAGCTAACCAACTGACTGAGGGTAGAAAACTCACTTTTCATATTAGTTACCCCCGAGTTGGTTGCCTCCACTCCCTTCAACAGCTTTTCCATCATGTCTTCCATGGACATCTTGCCAGAACTAGTTATTGCAGCATCCCGACTTCTAGGAGGAATATACAAACCACTACTGTCATTATTGTTTCTCCAATGTCCCTGCTCCCTATCTTTATAATCAGGCTTGTCATAGAAATTTCGACCTTTGTTCCCTTGGCTATTTCCTTAAAAACCCCCCTGATTACTCACATATTTTGCCTCAGCATCAGCACCTACAGATACAGTACCCTGAGAGTCCATAGCCTTGACCATTTCAGTCTTTTCGGATAGCAAGTGCTTAGCCAGCAAGTCCATCTGCGTCTTCAAATGGGCCATGTACTGATCTCACTCTTCATCCCTTCTATGCTGCTCTGCACTAATACCACCAGTAACAGTAGGGCAACCCACTACAGAATCCCTAGTGTACCAAGCCCGACTCTGCTTGGTTATTCTATTCAGCATATCAGAAGCATCTAGAAAAGAGAGGTCAATGAATGAACCACCTGCAGCGTTGTCGACAATTGGCTTTGTCACAGAGTTGAAAGCTCTGTACAAAGTCTCCATCAAGTGCAAGTCTGTCATATTATGGTTTGAACAATGTGCAAGTTTCTTCTTAAACCTATCCCAAGTCTCATGCAGTGCTTCAGTCGGAAGTTGTCTGAAGTTGCTAATCTCGTCCCTCAACTATACCCTTTTGGAGGATAGAAAGAACCATTCTAGGAATGCATCTTTCAACTATCTCCAGTTAGTTATAGACTCGGTATCTAACTCATTCAACCACATTGTTGCCTCTCCAGACAGAGACAATGGAAATAACCTCAACCTGATCGCATTCTGGCTTACTTCGAGATTGTCAAAGGATTTACAGATGGTGATGAAGTTCACCAAAAGGCAAGCCTCCAAATAACCCTTTCAAATTCAGGAGTTGGATAATGGTACTTGTTATGCTGAACTTTGCACCTGGTGCCAACGGTGGAGAAATGATAGCACCCGTTGCACCAGCTCTGTCCATTCCTTCATCATCTTCATCAGCCTAATATTGCATAGGCTTTTGACCATGCCTTCCTCGAACTGGATGATTTTTGTTGATGTTTTGTTACACTGGTACAGCAACTTGCTCAGCTCTCCTTGGGTTTTGAGGATTCAACAATTCCTCATCACCTAAGTCTTCATCATCAGGGTTTTAGTGACGTGCTTGTTGACCCAAATTTTGTACATTCACCTGAGCCCTGGCTAAAGCAGCTAGTTTTTTTGCTTCCTGTTGTTTAGCCATTCTCCCAATTAGTTGAGGTTCTGGATTGATTGGTAATAGAGGTTCTCCAGAACTTCTCATGCTTGGCATAAGCAACACAGTACCTACAATAAACAAAAACAACAAATAAATGTAAATCATGGAAACTTAACTATCAGCAAATTTTTGCACATAAAATTTTCAGTCTACAACCGTATTCCCCAGCAACGGCGCCATTTTTGATAACGCTCAAATTACACTCTTGAATGGGTGTAAGCGATCATTGTCAATATAAAACCCAACTAGGTTAAGGTCGAATCCCACAGGGAATAGGGTGTGGACTTCAATTTGTTTACGAAAGATTTTACTGGTAGTTTACTGCTTTCAAAAGATGGGGGTTTAGTTCACGGTGTGTTAAATATCACTTTCAATACTTCAGTGTTTGTAATCAAGATAAATGGGAAACCAGAGCTATGTTCACCAATGATTTCAGGAATTAACAGATACTAGGTGCTGCTAGAGATTCTCAGAATGAGTAGAACAGCAGAATATCCTTGACGATTATACTATCTGACTTATCTCTCGACCTCACCAGACAATTTATTATCTAATTCTCTCAAACTTAGATAACTTATCTATTTCCAAAAATATGTTATCTTAGGTAGATTAATCCAGTTACGTCATTAATCATTAAACAGAAGGTTGATAGCTTCTGAGTCCCTATTGATAATTCACGTCCTCTAGTCTATTTCTCCGTTAGAAGTAAATAAAACCTAAGGCATAACCTAATGTTTTCAACCACTAGATTTTAGTTAAAATAATAGAATCTCAAGATATTTTACTACTCTTTGAATCCATTAAACACCTAGGATAATATCAAGCCCTAATTCATGGATCCCATAACTCCGGCTAATGAAATTAGCCACTCATGATTTGTTGAACGAAATAACAAGTTGAATTCATGATTATAATGATAAACTTACGAATGTATAGAAAACAACAAGTAGTTCCTATGATTTAATCACAAGGTAGAAACCCCAAAAATAGTTGAAATGAAAACACAAGAATAATTTATGAAAGAGAGCAAAAATACGTGTCTCTCTTCTTAGAGTTGATGTCTGATAGGTGATTTATTTATTTTTTCAAAATTGTCCAGAATAGGTAACGCCCAGGCTGACGCCGCATCAAAAAGTTGACGCCCTATCACGAATGGCGTCAGAGAGGCTTCAGTTGCCTTCAGGTTCTATCTTAGGATGATGGTGTCTGCATCAGGGATCTGATGGTGTATCACCGACATTATCAGATATCCTCTTCCCATGCTAACTTTCTGCTTAAGGCCAACGCCATTCTTGACGCCTTATCATGACTTTGAACCACGTCACCGGCATCGTCAGAACAGCTCCTCAAACTGCAACTCTCTGGCTAAGGCTAACACCAATGCTGATAGGCTATCACGAGGCTGACGAATTATCACAGAGGTCGTCAGCCATATTTTCTTCTATTTTGCTCAGATTTTTAACTCTTTTGCTCCACTATTGTTTATTCTCATTTCTTCAGCCTTTTTCTGCAATATCATGAGCAAACACATCAAAACAACAAGAGTTGCTTCAGAATTCACAATTATTTTGAGCTAAAAAATATTAAATGTGTTAGCATTTGCTCACACATCACCTTCATATTTGGAGGTAGTATAATTTATCCATCCTTTGTCACATTATCTTTTTCACCTATCATTTTCTCTTCTACGCTGACAAAGCTTTCCTTGAGATTATATGCAAGCAAAAGAAAATTTTTAGCTACCCAATGTACACTTCTTGATAGATCAGACCTCTTCACAGGTATTTCTTCATCACACAGCTGGGCAAATAAAGGGTTTAAATTTGAGAAAGTAGGAGAACTAAGTACATGTTAGGTTTATGAGTGTACTATATTTTCTAGTTCTTCAGAAGAAACAAAGATTTGAGAGACTTCAGGTAATTTGGTTCTTCTAAGGAAGGAGGAATTTTGAATTGAGAAATTTCTTGTTCAATTGATAAACCAAAACCTTGATTTAGATCCTCTACTAAGGTCTATTTAGTAGAAATTTCGATAGTTGAGGGTGTTTCAACAGGGACAAACTTATTTAGGGATTCTAGAATTTGTAGAGAGGATACAAAAGGAAGAGTTGACACAGGTTCTTGTTAATGAAAGGAGAAGTCCTTTATGGTTTGGGTGTTAAGGGATCAGAAGATTTGATTTGGAATTGTTCTGATTGATTTTTTGGAGCTTTATCAACTTTAGAATTTTTAATAGTGGTTGAGGAGATGGGAATGTCTATAATTTTAAGATTTTATGAGAGAAAGTGAAAGGGACCAGTTCAGTTTAGAGATGAAGGACAATTGAATAAGATGAATTGAGTTAATTTTGGAGGAGATTAAAATAAAAAATATTTGGCTTGGTAATTAAGAAAGGTGACCGTTGTCATTTAAAAGGTGCCCTTTTTAAAATAATGTGTCAGATTTTAATAGGTGTGACTCTTCACATTGCTATGATTTGACATCTTTTGCTCAAATGAGAAAAGACATGTGGCTTTTTAGATAGAATTTTAAGTTTATAAAAGTACTCTGATTTGGTTCTAACTCAAGAGATGGGACCAGGTCACTCTCTTTCTTGAGACCCGGCAATGAAACCCAAACTTGATATTGCCTAAATTACACCTTCTAAAAAGTATAATGCGGTCATTTGTCAGATATAGAATCCAACAAAGGTTGGGGTTGAACCCATAAGGAATAGCATGAATATCTGTCAAGAACTTGCTAGGTAGTCAAAAAGTTCCGAAAGTAAATGGGGGTTTTGTATGAATTGTATTATAAATAACAATGCTTGGTCTATTTATATTGTTGTTAATATGAATCAATCACTAGGATTGTGTTCCCCCTGACTTCCTAACTCTACAGACTTATCATGCTTGTCAAACTATCTTGATTCCTCACATACAGAAGCTAACAAGTTATGTATCACCAATCATCCCTCGACCCTCTTTGGTGAATTTCACTCATCTCCTCTTGGCCTTATAGTGTCTCATTACAAACCTTTATCCTGGATCCCAAATTAACTATTTATCTTTATCCTGGAAACCAGATTAACTATCTTCTCTCTATCTTAAATTAATTAGAAGAAGGTTGGTAGCTTCAAATTATTGTTATGATATTTTTTCATAATATCAACCTTTCTCTTGAGTTAGCATCGAATATAGGAAGGTTCTTAACATCTTTAGTCATCAAGAAAGCAATCAATACAATGAAAACCATAAAACATGCTTGAAAAACAATCAAGAATGACTTTGCACTTCCTCTACTTCATTAATCCATTAGGGTTGCTACAACCCCAGTTAAGAGGTTTAGCTGCTCATGATTGAAAGAACAAACATAGAGCATAATTGAAAGCATATGAATGATCTCACAAATAAATAATAATTAAAAACAAAATTTCAACTTTATATCAAATCCTAAAAACCAAGAACAAGAATTTGAAAATCAAAAGTATATCTTAAAACTCAATATAATGTTGTAAGTATGTAAAGTGAATAAAATAATAATAAAACATCAATGGTGTATTTATAGTTACATCATATAACCTAAATATCCTATCTAAAGCAAAGTAGGAAAATAGGGTCATCATCAACCTACGACCCCACTTACGGGTTATAGGTAGTACCTATGGACCTTAGGTGGGTTAGTAGGTTTCAGAGAAAGTTGTGAGTATTTTGTTCCCTACCTACAAGGGTACCTATGGGGTCGTAGGTACCACTTAAGCCTCACAGGTTGGCCTTCATAAGTCTCAGATCAAAAATCATCTTTCAAAACACAAGTCTACAACCTTTGAAAGCTACCTACGAGCCCGTAGGTGGATCTCATAGTTAGCCTTCCTACTACACTTCATATTGTTCTCCTACTCTACTCAAAACCTTATTTTCCTACAAAAACAACACAAAAATACATCTACCAAAAAGACATAAGTACTTGACTAATTTTCTTGTTTTAAGCATTGAAAGTGCCAAGAAACTATGGCACGTCATGAAGCGTTCCACACTTATGAGTGAGAGGTTATGAAATACTTTAGGAAAAGTTTCACTTTTTTTATGTACATATCATATGATAGACTGTGAACTTTATTAAAATCTTCTTCTAACTCGTGCTCTGCACATTTATAGAATATGCCTCCCCAGAGAACTAACAGAATGAGAAGTGGCAACAAAAATGGAAATCAACAAGCACCACAAGCTCCATCAAACTCATTGAAAGAACACATTTTTTACTCTAAAATTATGACTGCTTTCATAGTGTTAGCCCAGTCCATGACCACCCAAAATAACCAATAGATTATGGTATCAGCCAACCCGATAATAAATACAATAGCATCTAGGGTCCAAGACTTCACATGGATGAATCCTTTGGTATGCTTTAGTTCTAAGTCTAAAGAAAATCCACAAGAACTTTTGAATAATATTCAAAAAGTTACTAAGATCATGGGTGTATCTCAAACTAAAACTAATGACTTGGTCACTTATCAATTGTAAGGAATGGCTCATATTTGGTACAAGCAATGGAAAATAACGTAGGTGTGGATGAAAAATTGATAAAGTGAGATGAGTTTGTTGTTTCATTTAGGGACAGATTCTTCCTACATGACAGAATGTAGGACAAGGTACAAGAATTTATTAATATGAAGTAGGGTAACATGAGTGTAAAGGATTATTCCCTTAAGTTTACTCAGCTTTCAAAATATGCTTCGTTATGTTGTGATTGAGGAGGAAACCAGACTCTGTTTCAATAATTAATAGAGGCATAACAAGATCAGAGCCAAACCATGCTAATAATAATACCAAAATCTATCATGTGTAACTATACAATATCAAGTGAGGTGACTTTCTAGGAAACTATGACTGGTCAATTACTTTATCCCCACTAGCTATGAATTTATCACCGACAGGGGTAGATATTGAGAAAAGTTTTGAGAGGATTTTGTGTCTGACACCAAAGTCTACTACTATATAGGGAGTTGCACAAGAAGTGCGGCTTCAATATCTAAAAATGCATAGACATAAATATGAAAGACATATAACATACCAGTGGCCATATCAAGAGAACCCTCAAGATTTCATCAAGTTTAAAGGGCATATAACCTGTTTTGATATTGTCCTTCAACTGCACTAGATGAGGCGCTCTGCTAGGTCGAGCGACCTACTGGAACTACTAAAGAGGTATCCCGAGTACGTCTACCAGTATCTCCTCTCTTAGCTACTAGATAATCTCGTAACTTTTGACCTAGTTTCCCATAATTAAACACCTATCTTTACCTATCAAGAACTCTTTGGGATGGTTTCTTCCATACTTCTTACACAATAGGAAAATACAACCACTAAAATCACTTAAATAAGATGGTGTCTTACACTCTAACTTTTTTATCTAGCCTGCGCTTGGGAAATGGAACACTGGCAGATGACGGTGCTGGGGATGAAGACCTTTAATGAAATTAAGAGCGATTACCACCACCCAAATTTTGTTGAGATAAATCAAAGTTTCTTATTCTAGATCATTTACTTATATTTTCATATTTTTCTTTTTCATTTCCTTAATCTTCTCATCCTCAACCTGTTGGATATAAACAATTAATGGAAAGGTAGTATCTCAGCACTTGTAGGTCAATTCATCTCTTACCTTAATGCCAAAAAATTAATCTCCAAAGGGTGCATCTATCATCTTATTTGGTTTAAGGATTCAAAATTTGAGACCTCAACTCTCGAGTTAGTTCAGGTGGTAAATGAGTTTCCAGAAGTAGTTTCAGAAGATCTACTTAGAGTTTCTCTAGAATGGGAAATTAACTTTGGAATAGATCTCGTCCCAGATATCCAACCTATTTCAACAACAACCTATAGAATGGCTCTAGTTGAGCATAAAATATTAAAGAAGAAGCTGAAAGACTTTCTAGACTAGGGCTTCATCATGCACAGTATCTCTCCATGGGGTGCTCTAGTTCTTTTTGCAAGTAAGAAGAATGATTCTCTCAGAAAATGCATAGACTACAAAGTCACAGTCATGAATAAGTATCCCATCCATAGAATTGATAACTTATTCAACCAATTTTAGGGTTCCAATTATTTCTCTAAGATAGGTATCAGATTCAGCTATCATCAGCTCATAGTCAGAAAATACAACATTCTGAAGTTAGCCTTCAAAACTCAGTATGGTCACTTTAACTTTATTCTTTGTCTTTTGGACTAACGAATGCTCCTGTAACGTTTATGTACTTAATGAATAGGGTGTTCAAGTAGTACTTGGACATGTTCGTCATTGTCTTTATTAATGACATCCTTATTTATTCTCAGAGTAAGGATGAATAAGCAGACCATTTGAGGATTACCTTGCGACTCTCAAAAATCTCTAATTATTTTCTAAGTTCAGCAAATGTGGATTCTGATTAAAATTAGTAGCATTCCTTGGTCATATCACTTTTGGTAGAGGCGTTTAAGTTGATCCTCAAAATATCAAAGCGGTTAGAAATTGACCTAGACTATCTCTCATCAGATAACTAAAGTTCCTTGGGTTTAGCTGATCACTATAGGAGGTTTGTTGAGTTTTTTTCCTCTATTACCTCATAAATTTATAAGAAAATCATGCATGCTGATAGTAATGACTCTCTTCGCTTGAGTTACCTGAAACATATTTTCCATAAATCATCAATAATAACACATGCTTCATAAATCTCACAAACCGTTGGACTCAACTCAAACTCTTTGACTCATGACTTAGAGTGACTCGGTAAACCATGAAACTTGGACTATTATGAACTTGGGAGTTTCTTATAACCGGCATAAACCATGTGAGCTTACATGGAGTCCAACGTCTTGCCCACGTTGGGTAAAGCTATTCTATCCTTGCCATCGGAGTAGAACCTTAACTTTAGTGATAACTGTCTTGGCCTTTGGCCCTTAATCTTAATCCTACAGTGGCACATAGTTCTGGGGAAGTAGGATGTGCTGAACCCATACTTCCCGCTCGGTGCTAAATATTACTCTAAGCTCAGAACGCATTAGGAAATCCACCTTAATCAACTCAAGGGTCTATCATGAAGACCAAAATATAAATATATATCTCACTTGTAAATCATATTCAACTTGTGGATTCCTAACTCGACTAAATCTCAAAATAATGTTTCTCATCATAAGTACACTTGCTTATCAAATCATATAAAGTATCAAATCTTCCAGAAAACATCATAGAACTCGTTCTTGACTCTCAAGCACAATATCAACATATATTCAATAGACAAACTTCTCATGGAAAAACATAAATCATGACACTTATCATAAATCACTTAGCAATTATCATTTTATGATAACAATATACAACTCATGACATAAATTCTTAATTTAAGAAATAAGACAATGAAGTAGTCATACGTATCAATCTTGTATAGCTCAAATCTCATTAATCCTTGATAAAGTAATTTGGGTGTAAACCCACTTTGCAAAATTCATGAAATTCAATAGAAATTAAATCTTTGGGTACAAGAACGAAAGAAGTGTTCTTGTTCAAAACCCCACACACCTTAATCTTTGAAATTGGATGAAATTTAGTGCTTGAGACTTTATCCACACATGAAATAAATAATTCTTGAAGCCCACACTATGAGGAACTTGGTTTTTGAAGAAATTTTGAAGATTTATGGATGATTCTTGGAAGATTTATGTTCTTGATGTAACCCTAGATTTATTATCTCAAGCGAATTGAAAGAAAAAATGATGGAATTAGGGTTTGGATGGGATTCTCATATTTATAGAGGCCTCCAAAAGATGAGAAGAGACCAAAATACCCTTGCAAAAATGTCCCTAATTGCTGGAAAAAAATAATTGATGACATCTATGACAGGCTGTCAGACCCGTGATAGGCCATCATGAAATATCCTCACAAAAGGGTCAAATTTTATGATTTTCTGCCTAAGGCTGATGAAGTCGTCAGAAATATCATTAGAAATGTTACAACGTCCTCAGAAATGTTATCAGAAATGTGACAGGCCATCAGAAACATCGTCACCCTTTTCCAGATTGACATGCTAGAGTAAAATAGGTATAACTCTTTGCTCCGATATCGTATTTTCGAAAAATTGGTATCGTTGGAAAGATAATTCAATTATATTTCTGTTGATAGGTCATGAGCTCAAAAATTCCAAGTATAATGAGAGATATACTCGTTTGAAGTTGACTATACCAATATCCTTTTCAAGAATTCAATCGGTAAGGAATGTTTTGATTCACCCAATCGTTAGGACATCTTTAATGCCTTAATACACACCATCCTTGATCAGAAAATAACCCAAAATATTATAATTTATTTCTCATGAGCTTGATTCATGGTTGCACTATTGGTTAGAGTCTCGGGGTATTACACATGCCAGGCCACAGGTTAGCTTGAGGTCAATTGTGACTCTAAGCAACATGTTACCAATAGGGGGTAATCACGGGTTGTGACAATCACCCACAAAAAAATCAAAAGATTTCCTAGTGTTTCTTACTAAGTTCCAAGAATGGAGAGAAAGTTATCATATTTTTATGAAGATTGCAAAGTAATTCACCAATTATTGATTTTTCCTAAACTCACAAATTTATTAGATTGCAAAAGAAAAAGAAATATATGTGTGGTGTGAGACCAGGAAAAGAGATGAAAGCAACATCCAAGTTACATACTCGAGGATGAGTCTTATTTTTCTATTCAATATAAGATTTTGGAGTTGAGTTCTTATTTTTACCACTAGTAGTAAGTGCTTGTAGATGGTGGAGCCACTCAAAGAGAAGATCTAATTTTCTTTATTTTTATTTTACCCTAAAATTATGGGTTTGACACATGAGTAAAGATAGAGAAGAACAAAAAGAAGAAAAAATTACAAGAATTTTAAGAAACTGAGGAGAATGTATGGTGTTGTGCAGTATATGAATAATGTATTGAATTGAACAATGTAAGAACTAAGGTTGATGATAAAAACTTTAAAAAAAATCTCAAAATCCCAAATTAAATTAGTTTTTAAAAAATAGAAAGAAGGACAATAGGGGCTGATGAAGAAGACACATCTAATAAACAAGTTGGTGGAGAACTCATGTTGTCCAAGTTGGAAACTCCACACAGTAAAATAATAATTTTTAAAAGAAATTCTATTTGAGATGGAATTCTATTAAATGAGGAGTATATGTAACGACCTTTTCCATCATTATATATTAGCCTTTTGTTTAAAATTCTATGTTAAAATTCATTACAAATTTAAAGTTATAAAATTTAACCTCGGCTAGTTTTGAATTAAAACTGAGAGAGGTACGGTCTAGGACACTTCATGAATGATTTTGGTAGTATGGTGGTATTTAATTTTATCCCTGTTTATCTAAAACAATAAGGAACCCATAGGATTTTATGAAAATGAAGTTGGGTAAGTAGAACTCCTAAAATTGATCTTAGCGTAAAATATATTATTTGGGATGTCTCTAATTTAAGGTATGTTGTTAAAGAGGAGATTTATGGAGGAAATTGGACTTTCTGTCATGTCAGTGTTGCTAAAGTGATGTGCATATCGCTAAAGTGGGATAATTTTTGTTGTAGCAATCAGTCAATGCGGTCAAGGGATATTATAGCAACTATGACACTATAGAAATGCCACTATAGCAACATAAATTGTTATTTCCATTAATTCCCCAAAATAGATTAATTTTTTAAGAAATATTTTAGGCTTCAGTGGTGGCGATTTAGGGTGAAAACCATCAATTTTTCATTATATTTTGTCGTTAAGGTAAGAAATTCATCCCCGTTAACTAGTAAATCAAAAATAAATTTTGAGAGTTTTACTTATACAAATTCAATTCCATAAAATCCTATGGATTCCTTATCATATTAGCTAACTACCAATCAAATCAAACACCGTGATACTTACCCTAATTGTTGAAGTTGTTCATAGGTGTTAGCATTTTTGAGTGCGTTGGCTAGTACTGGAGCCACCCTTATTGTGCCAGTTATTCAGGCTCCGGGTATTTATCCTACTATTTCTATAGCTCATAAGATGTATGAGGCTTCAGGGATTGATGTTTTTCCTCATTTGATTTTGGATTCTATGATGATTGGTACTGAATATAATATGCTAACAAAATTTTTTAGGATGAAACTTCCAACATTCCAAGGTACTGAGTTTGAGAATGCTTTTGAGTTCATCATTGACTGTTATGATAGGTCACAAAAGATGGGTATTGTGCAGCAACGTGGAGTTAAGTTTGTGGCCTTTCTTTTGTTGAAGGATGCTAAGAAATGGTGAAGGGTGGATGTTGAATGTCGCTCACCAATTTTACCTCTATTGACTTGGGAGTAATTTGATGGTATATTCCTTAATCCCTCTGTAATTACAAGAATAGTGAGCTTTTGGCATTGGAACAGAGTGATATATTATTTGCGGCTTATGAGGCTAAGTTTTATGTTTTGTCTCACTAGGCTACTCAGTTGTTAACTATTGAGAAGGAGAGAATTTAAAGCTATGTCAAGGGTTTGAATTATGATTTGTAAGTCTTGTTTGTGTATATGACTTCTGCAGGGAAGGGGTTTAATAAGGTGTCAGATTATGTGAAGAAGTTAAAGGGGGTGACGCTAGCGGGTCAGGCTAAGATGTTAGATAAGAGTCCTACAATGTTGGGAATTTTAGCACATATTTCTCTAAGGTACATGGTCAGCAATACTACCCAGGTTGGCTTATTTAATTAATGTTCCCAGCTTTCACTGAGGTCCAGCTAAGGTCTCTTATCAGTCGCAGATTATAAGGAACCAAGGAGCTTATTATTCTTCTTGTTGGCCTTCTCTTGAGCGGGGATGTTACTATTATGGTGCTATTGGTCACTTTAAGATGGATTATCCCTTGAGACAGGTAAATGCCAAGACGCAGTAGTAGACTAAGGCTATAGTTCCAGTGGGTAGATGATAAAGAGGTAACGATAGGGGTAGTCCACAAAGTGGATGGGAAAATCAAGCAGCGCGGGTGAAGGAGCGTAGTCGATGAAATATTTAGCTTATATTGATGATCGGGCTCACTATTATGTTTTTTGGGGAAATAATGAAGTCGAGGCTTATAAAGTGGTGATCAAGGGTACCATTTTAATTTTGTAATCGGATGGCTTTTAGTTTATTTGATTTGGGGTCTACTTATTCTTGTGTATCTGTCCAATTTGCAGTAGGTCTAAATTTGATTTGTGATGTACTTGACAATCATGTCTATGTGTCTACTTTGATTGGTAAATTTATAGTAGTAGCCCATGTTATCATTCTTAGTCTAAGTTATTTCTGGGTTTTCAGACTTGGGTAGATTTAATTATTTTAGATATGCTGGAATTTAATGTAATTTTAGGTATGACATGGTTATCTCCAAGTCACAGTGTCTTTAACTTATAATACTAAGACAATGACTCTAGCTAAGGCTGAGATGGATAAACTAGAGTGAGAGGGAGTGTATAAGGCCAAATCAATGAAAATTATATCATTTGCTCATGCTTAAGGTTAGTAGGGAAAGGATGTTCCGCGTTTTTAGCTCATCTCCTGGATGTGAACATGTAGTCCCCTTCTATAGAGTCAGTTTCAGTGGTTTCTGAATTCCAGGATGTGTTTCCTTCAGATTTATCAGGTATGCCTCCAGATAGAGATATTGATTTCTGTATTGACTTAGAGTCGAGTACTTATCCTATACCTATTCTTCCTTATCAAATAGCTTCAGCAGAGTTGAGAAAACTTAAAACTCAATAGTAGCAACTACTTAACAAGGGGTTTATTCTTCCTAGTGCTTCATCATAGGGTTCTCATACCATTATTTGGGATAGAGATATGAAGCATACTTCTAAATTTTAGGATAGGTTGCACGGGGAGTAGGCACCAAGCTCACATTTAGCACGGCCTTTCATTCTCAGATTGATGGGCAATCTAAGAGAATGACTCGGGTGCTAGAGGACATATTGATAACTCGTGTTATTGACTTTGGTGGTCATTGGGATCAGTTTTTTCTATTTTATGAGTTTTCATACAACGAAAGCTATCACTCCAGCATTAAAATGGCACCATATAAGGCACTCTATGAAAGAAAGTGTAGGTTAACTATTGAGTGGTTCGAGACTGAAAATATTAAGCCTTTAGGCACCGATTTGGTGAGAGAGGCTCAAAAAAGGTAAGGTACATTCAAACCAAGTTGTTAGTTGCTCAAAGTAGACAGAAGAAATATGAAGATCATAAGGTAAGAGACATGGACTTCAATCTTAGTGATCAGGTATTGCTTAAAGTATCTCCCATGAAAGGTCGTGAGGTTCAGTAAAAGAGGCAAGATCAGCCCTCGATATATTGGTCCCTTCAAGATATTTAAGGATGTGGTTCTGATTGCATACATGTTGGTTTTACTGTTGGGGTTGTCAGGAGTTTGGCCGATATTTCACATTTCTATGCTCAAAATGTATCATGAAAATGGATAATGTATCATTAAATAGGACTCTATTCTATTATATACGGATTTGTCTTACAAAGAGAAACTAGTGGCGGTTCTAAATCAGTTCAAAAGTTGAGGACGAAGGAAATTCATTCGATTAAGGTCCAATAAAAGCATCTCTAGTTGAGGAAGCCACTTGAGAAACCAAGAAGAGCATGTGGGGCAAGTATCCTTAATTATTTTAGGAAACAGGTACACTATCTACTCTTTTTATTTTAGCGTATTTTCTTGTTTGATCGTTAGAAAATGAATGATGGGTAAATTGGTCATGTAAAAGCCTCTCATTTAAAATTTCATTCTAAAATTCTTTTCGAATTTAAAGTCATATCATTTAGCCTAGGCTAGTTTCAGATAAAATTTGAGCAAGGCAAGGTCTAGGGCAATTCAGGAATGATTTTTGTAAGTGTGGTGGTGTTTGATTTTATCCTTAATTATCTATGATGATAAGGAACTCGTATAATTTTATGAAATTGAATTCGGATAAGTAAAACTTTTAGAATTGAATTTAGAGTAAAGTATTTTGTGTTTGTGATATTGCTCTGATTTACTATTGCTCTGGTTTACTTTTTATTATTCCTTATGTCTTTTCTGTTATGTAATCCATCTCCTTGTTGCCTATTCTCTATCTTGAGCCGAGGGTCTATCGAAAATAACCTCTCTACTTCTTCGGAGGGAGCAGTATGGACTACGTACATCTTACCCTCCCCAGACCCCACTTTGTGGGAACACACTGGGTTTTTTGTTGTTGTTGTTTTGTGTTTGTGATATCTTAAATTTAAGGTGTGTTATGAAAAGGAGATTATTTTTAGAAAACTGAACATTTGTCTCATCGATGTTGCTATAAAGATATGCTCAAAAGAAGGATATTTATACTATGGCGACCAATCAATGTGGTCAAGGGCTATAATAGCAACTATAGCGACACAAATCGTTGTTTTATTTTAGAGATCCCCCACAATGATTTATTTTTCCAAGAAACGTTTGAGGCTTCAGCAATGGCGATTTAGGATAAAGACCATCATTTTTTCATCATATTTCGTTGTTAAGGTAAGAATTCATCCTCGTTAACTGGTAAATAAATAATCTATCTTTAAAATTATTTGTTGCATATTTCGGAGAGGGTTAAGAGCTGAATTTTGTTGGTTTTCTGATGCAAAGGAGTAAATTTGGGTATAAAATCAATGGATTTTGATTAATTATTATTAATTTATCCTTACATGTCATTAATTCACTAAACCATCCATGCAATTGATAGTTTTAGGTGAATTAGTAGAAAAAAGCCTAAAACAAGAAGGGAATGATCATTAACTTGGTCTTAGGGGTGGGATGTGAGTTCTAATTTCCAACATGGTAGGTCATTTCATTTGTTATGTATTTTTATGCATTTTCTAGACCAATATCAAGCAAAAATTGCACAGAAAGGCCAGACTCCCGCTTAGTGGAGTTATGCAAACTTGATTTGAGGTAGGTAATGGTATTGTAGTTTAATCTAATTTATGTTATATGTACAATTTAACTATTTCTTAGTGTGTCTTGTTAGTGCATGTTGTTGTTGTGGTCAATTCAATAATTTTATCTTGTTTTATGATTCTGACCTACCTTATGATTAAATGATGAATGTTTCGGTATTTGAACATTCTCTCAGCTTATGGGTAGCATAAAGTTGGGAGACACTTGTGTCTGGGATTTTGATTCATGGAGGAAATTTTTCTCATGCAAGTCATGACTAGAGGGTAGTTATGATTCTTATAGCATGTATGTGTGGGTTTTAGGTGAGTTTAATGGTTCCATGAGTGAATCGGGGAAATATATTTATATGTTTGATTATTGCTTAACTTGTCTTGACGTATTTTGACTTGGCTTGACTTGTTTCTTGTAGCTTAGATTGTTTTGATTTTGGCTTGACTCGCTTAACTTGGTTGTAAAAGGCTTGACTTGTTTCTTGTAATCCTAAACTGCTTAATTGATACTTGTTATGTTAGATGTAGGTTAGAATGAGTATTTTTGGTCAAATGTTCATATTTCGATCTTGGGTTGGTCAAATGAACCTATTAATACAATGTTGTTCTTGTGCGCTGATACTACACCTGTTCTTACTTTTGTTGAGTGCAACGCATATTTCAGTGTCTCCTACAAGACCTTAGTTTTGATTCTAGCATGTGATTCAGATTTCAGGGGCGAGCAACTTATTCGACTACCATGGAATCTTTCCTTATGACATGGTCTTTTGTTTGGACATTATGCACTATCTTTTGATTTTTGGGATTGCATCCACTTCTTGACATTCTTAGTATATTTTGATACACCAACTTTTGGATTTTAAGGGTGTTGTCATTTTTACTAATTATTTCTGCATTTCCTTAAGTTGTTAGATTGGTTGATTGTTAAAACTATTAATGGGATAGTTTCTTCTATTTTTTAAATGTTGGTTAATGATTTCGGAGTTATTGATTCTCCTACAGGAGAATGGGGTGGGGATCACTCATGTTCAATTGAATTGTGATAGTATGTGTGGTCTTTTTAGTTAACAGTGTGGGTATTTTTGATACCATAATCTAACAAAGGATATATTTACTCAATTTTCAATAATTTAAGGATATATTTAACTCTTTTCCGTTTTATTTATTGGAAAGTGTTCTTTAAAGTAATTTTTAGTTATTGTTAACTAATAAGGGCCTAGACTGTCCTTGAACAATGATATTTGGTACAATATTGCTCTTCGTCTACCTTATCAGTGTTAGCCATCAGAAATAAAATATTTTTGACCCAACAAGGTCGAGGGCACTTTTAGGCCGATAGGTAAATGAAAGGCAATATTATGCAAAAATTTTGCAATTCAGAGGTATTTAGGCCATCGCCCGTTGCATTAGTAAGGTATAGAATTAAACTTGAAAAAAATACACGAATAAGGACACGAAATGTTGCAAAGTACCGTTTATCCGTTGACCCACAAGTCAGGGGCCACATCATATTGAAGTCTAGATACTACGTATAAACCAATCAAAACACAATACATTGTCTATTTTACCTGATTAATTCCTAATCTTGATCTTCAATTTTTCTCAGCTCCAATCTAACGAAAGATTCCTTACCATCTTCTAACCTAAAAGCTAAATCCTATTTTTTTCCCTAACATAATAATCTTGATTCAGCCTTTTTTTCCTTTGTGGTTAGAGAAAAGAATAATTTAGATCCGGGAATGGAAAACGCTTTAAGATTCTTGTATGGTCATTGCTGCAAACCTTCAACTATCTCCTCGGCCATCAGCCCAGCGTTTCAGCTTTTGTATACGATCTCTACAACTTTGAAATCACCTTCCAAGTAATTGTTTCTCTCCTTTTAACTTTAATTTTCTGTTTGGTCATCAAGAGTCAACTCTTCTTCTACCAATTTCTCAATTGAAGTCCAAAAATAAATTTCTTTAGCAAGTTTACGATCTGAGTTATGTTGGGAAAAATAGTCGATTTTTCCCGCCCCTTCCGGACCACTTTCAAGAAGAAAATAACAGAGAAATTAAAGAGAATAACAACACAAAGATTTAACATGGAAAACTCCTCAATTGGAGAAAAACCACGGGCCTCCCAGAAAAATATTCACTATATGAAAATTATTACACCATACAATACACAATATTTTTCTCACACGCCCTCACTTCCTAAAATACTATTCTCAAAGAGATCTCCAAGAGAATTATCTCTAAACCTTTTTAATAGTAAACAAGGAAAAGAATATTTTTGTGTGTTAAACAATAAAGGAGGTGGAGTTTATTTATAACTCCCAACCAAAGTAAATTTTCGATGTAGGATTTTCTTTCTTCAAAACAAACTTCAACAAATCTCCACCTTTTGAAGAGAAGAAAATGCAATTCGTTGACCCTTTATAGTTGTCTAGCTACACATAACAAAATCAGTTCTCCACCTGACTCTAAACTCGGCCAATCATATGTAACTGCAACTTCCATATTGTTTGCTACTAACAATCATAATTCTAAATTCAAGAATTATCATACCCCCACCATAAAGAGTACATCCACTCAGATTGAAAAACCAATCCAAGAATTTTCACTTGAAATCACTTTCTAATTTCAAGAATTTCATTTTCAGCACATGTCGAAAAAACTGGTAATAACTTATGGTGCAACTCTCTTGTTGATTTCTTGAGAGTTTATTAGCCATCGACATCCTTTCCACCACACACCTTGCATCACCTATCAACCAATGCCCATGTGCAAACTTATGGACTAACTACCAATTAAACATCCTCTTCCATGGCAATTCTAAAGGTAGCATTCACGCCATGAGGATTTTCATCTTTCTTACAAAGAAATATCATCCCACTATTCTAGGGAGACAACATTGGCAGCATATTCTTTGGAGTTTTCAGCCGAACTAGCTCCATTATTTGGACAATTATTTTTAACATGTCCCGATTGTTTACAATTCCAGCAGATGATCTTCTTCTTGGAGCTTTGCTTCCATTTTCCTTTAACAACAAGAGCTGAATCTTCTAGAGATTTTTCATCTCCATTCTTCAATCTTTTTTCCTCAGAAATCAATTTGCTTGTCACTTCTGAGAAAATCACAGTTTCCTTCTCATACATTAAAATGGGTTGCATGTGCTTGTAGGAAGATGGAAGAGATCAGATGAGTCGAAGTGCCTTGTCTTCATTATCAATTTTCACTCCAATATATTTCAATTCAGAAACAATCCTATTCAAGACACTCAGATGATCATAAATAGTTGTACCTTCATCCATTTAATTGCTCCTTCAAAGATAACTTATTTGAAATACTTTTGGTTTGGTACAATTTTTCAAGTTTCTCCCACAACTTCTTTGTTGTAGACAATCCAATTACATTAGCAAGAACATTTTTAGCTAAACACAAGCGAATTTGACTTGCCGCTTTCATGTCTAGCTCTTCCCATTCTTCATCACTAATTCTGGATTTTTCTAAGTCTTTACTGCTTTCAGATTTTTCTGAATCCTTATCACCTTTTCCGCTAGTTGGTCTCTCTTTCAATGTCTTGTGTAATCCAGATTGAATGAACACATCCTTGACTTGCACTTGCCACAAGCCAAAATTAATTCTTCCATCAAATTTCTCAATATCAAATTTTGTCCCCATCTTGTTTATCAGTACTAATAAATGGACAATAGTAATGTAAAGTACCCACTAAATTAGTTCCCAAGAAAGAGAGGTGGATCACAAGGGATACACTTAAGTACCAAGTCTTTCCTTAGCCAGAACCTCTTTAGATTGTACTTATTCCCACTATTACCAAATATACAAGTACCCCAAAGTAACTCCACCAGAATAGCAAACTCCACCGAAATCAGACTCCACTTGCTACTCCACCGGGACGAAACTTCTGCATGAGAACAATAATTCTAATTCAGAATTTTTTTTCGATGTGGAAGATCAGACAAAGCTGCAACCACAGAGCATACTAAAATTTCAAAAGAATTATTCCACACCGAAGGCTCTGATACCACTTATTGGAAAAAATCGACTATTTTTCCCGCTCCTTCCGAACCGCTTTCAAGAAGAAAATAACAGAGAAATTAAAGAGAATAACAACACAAAGATTTAACGTGGAAAACTCCCCAATCGGAGAAAAACCACGGGTCTCCCAAAAAAATATTCGCTATATGAAAATTATTACACCATACAATACACAATATTTTTCTCACACACCCTCACTTCCTAAAATACTATTCTCAAAAAGATGTCTCCTCAAATCGGAAGTTCACACTCAGTGTGAAGGAAAGTGCTTATACTCTCTCTGAGCCCTCCATACAGTGGCACATCAACAGCCTTGCCTTAGTTCTCTTTTCAAAGAGAATTATCTCTAAACCTATTTAATAGTAAACAAGGAAAAAAATATTTTTGTGTGTGTTAAACAATGAAGGAGGTGAAGTTTATTTATAACTTCCAACCTCCTCCCAACCAAAGTAAATTTCCGATGTGGGATTTTCTTTCTTCAAAACAAACTTCAACAAGTTATTCAGTTTTAGTTTCATTCTGTGAAAATTTTTATAACTTTTTGTGTTCACCTTAGGTTTCTCAAGGACTGAGTAAGCATGTTGTATCATCCAAGAAAGCTCAACCTAACTGGT
The DNA here is from genome assembly GCF_002878395.1 of Capsicum annuum. Taxonomy (NCBI): domain Eukaryota; kingdom Viridiplantae; phylum Streptophyta; class Magnoliopsida; order Solanales; family Solanaceae; genus Capsicum; species Capsicum annuum. Next base: position 71,979,707 of record NC_061116.1, read on the forward strand.
AAAAAAAATTCTGACGGAATTGGGAGTAGCAACTCCAGTTATCAAGATTAGTTGTTGTTCTATGTACCCTAGTTTGATCTGTAAGATTGCTTTCCTAACTTGTACGTTTTTAGTGATAAATTACGGTATAAGAAACTTTCAGACGCATGGAAAGAAACAAGGCCTCCCCCTAAAACGCCTGAATAAGCTTCAACGCTCGTCATTCGAACCTTGAAGAGACATCAGAAAGCAGTTGTTGAGGTTATCACTTTGTACTAAATTTCCCACTACTTATTATAATGTCTAGCAAAATTGTCATAGATTTGATATTTGATTTCAGGGTTTACAGGCTTTCTATGGACTTCCTCTTCCTCACTCCCTAGTAGAACTAACTAGTGATGGCGCTCCTCCATCACACCAAGGAGGACTCAAGTTTGAATTGGATACTCTCCCTGTAAGAATATTACTCATCTCGAAACTTGCTTAGCCTCTGAATCCGCAAATTAATGTAGTACTCCTAGCATTTATGTGCGCGCTAGATGGATGCAAAAGCTGTGGCAGACGGAGATACAGTAACTGTATATGTCAATACAACAGATCCTAAGTCATCGTGCCTTCCAGGAGATGTGCAAGCTGCGGCCATTCAAATATCAAAGGCACGGGCTCAGAAAAATTATGCAAAAGCAGATAAACTGCACAAACAGATCATGGATTCAGGATACAGGTCAGTTGCATAACCATAGCTTTGTCTCTTTAAACTTCCATTCAATCAATTCATTGAGATTCTGTCACAGGGAACCAGTGAACCATGAGGAAGTTCTTAGCTCGAAAATATAGAATCAGATTAAGGTATTAAGACACGATATTTTTAGAAAAAGTTAGTTCTACTATTTATACCAAATCGGTAAATGATGAATGAAGTTTAATCAGGGGGGTGATGCACCAGAAAGTGCAGTGCCATACATAAAGAAGCTAAGGAAGAACTGACTAAAGTTGTCCAGGGTAAGAGTTTAAGGGTCTTAGTTTTGACAAGGATCGTTATGGCCGCTGTGTAGGGAATATATACTGCAATGGCATATTTGCACAGGTACAGAAATCTGATTATATACTTTCTCCTCCCAGTTATTCAATTAAGACTTCCAGTTCTAAGTTGGTTTAGGCTTGGCCTGGCACTATATCGCGTATGACAAGCGACAAGTGCTAGAAAAGGCAATCTGCATTTTTATGTTGCTATAAACTGACCACGGCAATTTCTAAATACTTCTCTATGGTTTTAGTGGGAGAAAGAAGTTCGAGCAAAATGAATTGGCCTGTGAGCGGCCAGAAATCCTGAAATGCCAGGGGAGTGGAGGAAACAGAAACGTGAAAACCATCGTTCATGAATAACACAACTAATTCAACAGAGCCATGGTTTTCCTGAAAAATAATTGCTCCAACACCTAAGGCAAAAGCGTAAGGAAGCCAAAGTAACATTATTAAATTGTCAAACCAGATTGAATTGTGTTGATATAGATGAGGAGATGCAACAAAAAGCCACATCTCCGAGTAATTTAACTCGAGGAAGCGAAAGTTAGTGTGTAGATATAGATGAGGAGATGCAACAAAAAGCCACATCTCCGTGTAATTTAACTCGAGGAAGCGAAAGTTAGTGTGTAATTGTTCATTCCTTCTTGTATGTGTATTTCTTTCTCAGGTACTGCTTCTATGTCTTTTCAGCATCAAAACTTTTCCCTCTTCCTCTTGTTTTCCTCATTCCACAGTTAGGTTCCTCTTTCAAGATAAATTACAAAACATAGTATGTTTGCAGCAAATGGGCAACTCTCAAACAAAGATCACGACTTGAAAGGAAGCAAAATCCACTGGAGCTGGCTTGACAAACCAAACAAAGAATAATCACGTTTTCAGCTTTCTGCCCAGTTGGTCAGAATTACAAGATCAAACCATCATGACAAAGAAAATCAACTAATGATAAATAATGTGATTTACTAACAGTCCAGTCAGACAAAATAACTCTATGGACTTGGCGTACTTCAATGAAAAAAAAATCGTGGAGAGTAGAACAGTAGGTGCAGTTGAATGTCTGTTACCAAACTGCAAGGGACTGGCAGCTGGCATAGCCATAGCACAAGAATACACTGCAGAAAACAAATTATAATTAGTGAATTGTAGGATATAAAGCTCCGAGCATGGAAATTACGACGTGCCCGTGGACAGACGAAATTTGAAAAAGATACTAAAAGAATATTGTATCCTACATAAATGAACATTTTGATCCATTTCTACTGAGATGATTGGATAAGCTACCAGAATCCGCCCCTCATCAACCCCATAAAAGAAGTGAGGCTACACAGTTTACCTAGCCCTCTAAAGATGGCATGCAAATAGTTGTATTTTCACCGTCATATCATGCAAACTACGTTTCCTAAAGAACACATGTATTGGATTTCACCAACAGGAGTTGCCCAAACTGAGAAAATACCTCCGATAGTGTCCCTTCTACATTAATAGACGGTGACTCATAAATGATACTTCACCAACAGGAGTTTCCCAAACCAAGAATGACAACAGATATCACAAAGAGAGAAAACCAAGCTCTGTTTTTCACAACTTCAAAAATAAGCACGTCCGCTCATGTTCTACTCAGTAAAGCAACAATCTCATAAATGCCCAAAAATCAAACCTACTCGATTTGCTTTCCCAATGAGAGAGCAAACAGGAGATGCATCAAAAGACTTTGAGAAACTAGTGAATACTTCTCTAAAATTGCAAATGAGCAAATTCTGGTCTATTACTTCATCAGCAGAGAAAAATTGTCACAAGTGGTGGAGCAAAAAGTAGCCACACTTAAAATGAATCTCTAGCAGGATGTCAAAATTGTCAAGTTTGTTCCATCTTAAATGCCTTTCAAGCAGCTTTATTATGTAGAGCCTTTAACATATACACTCATGTAATTCAGACTTCTCTTACCTTGACATCAATCAAGGTGAGAAGGGCCCAAGTTTGTACCAAATACAACTATGTAAACCTATGTTAGATCCACTCAACCGTTCTTTCAGGAAAAAGGAGAGAAGAAACTTCCTCCACTTAATGTCCACAAAAAGCAAACAGACTAAAAATCATAGTGTAAGTTTTTGCTGATGTAGGTCTAAATACATGCAAATATATGAATTTTCCAACGGAATACTCGAAAAGGATATTATGTAATTTTTCAACTGTCCAATAATTTCACCTCAAACACTCACTTTCTTCACACTCTATTAGAAAGCAGTTAAAATATTAGGCACTAGGTTCCCTAAGCTTGAGATTCGGTTTCGTTACAATCCCTTTGTTTACATAAGATATATCATAGCAAGACCAAAAGGTCACGGGTTCAAGCCTTGGAAACAGCCTCTGACAGAAATGCAAGGTAAAGCTGCATACGATACACCCTTATGGTGGGGCCCTTTCCCGGATACCGCGCATAGCGTTAGCTTTAGTGCACCGGGCTGCCCTTTTTTTTTAATATCATAGCAAGACCTAGAAAAATAATAAATTTGCTTGCACACAAGCTTAGATCCATCGATGAGCTTCTTTGATTCTTTTACCCCAACAGGCAATGAACTTCCTCAAACATTCACCTCCACACCACTTCATTAAAAAAACAACCACAATATTTGCATTTGGTTCCCTAAGCTTGAGATTCAAATGCCAAGTATATTGTTCAATGCTTCTGACAGGTTTGCACAGTTTTAGTTCTTTCATCACGAACCCTTTAGCTTAAACACCCTAGAAGACTTCAATTTTTATCAATAATATTCATTAAAAAAGAGTCCAAAGAAAAATGATCACAAAGAGAACGGAAATGTGAAACCTCACATTTAACTCTCCCACATGAATCTTGTCTTCTCCTACGATGATCGTTGACGTCTTTAAATTTAACAACACTCCAATGGATATTGTTAAATTGTCAAAAGATGTCCAAGAGAAAAACGAGGTATTGAAATCACTTAGTTATCCCTTTGTATACTATATTAGTTCTTTTACTAAAAGTATATAACTATTAATGGTTAGAAACTGAAAGTAGTTATCAACTTGGCTTATTAAAAAAACAGAGGGTGATTGTCAGGATGCTTTTTAGCAGTTACATTGATGGGGTAAGATGGAAATTGACAGAGGGAAGAATTTTTTTTTTAAAAAAGGGCTAAGTGAAGCCAAAACTTGGCAAATACATTTTAAAGTAAAAGTTTGTGAAAATTGTATTTAAATAATAGTAACTCTTATCACCATGTGTATGATTCAACATGAGGTGTTCAACAATACAATGCAACTTCGTTTATGTGTGGATCCACACATGTAGCATGCCTACATGTCAAAGAATCATCCCATTAGGTATTCTATATGTTTCGTACAGGTGCTTTGACCATAGCTGATGCAAGTCGAGCTTCAGCAATATCAGGGAATGAATAATTAAAGCTCAAGAATATGTTAAAATGGAAGTACAAGGACGAAAGGCGAAAAGGGGAGAAAGAGGGTATTCTTGACATGCAAGTCTCATGCTAAAGAAGACTTATTTCATTACGGGTATTTTTGTAATTATTAGTGTAGGCTATAAATAATGGAGATTAACTCATTTTTATGCTAGACTATTTTGATATTATGAATTGATGAGTGAAAACTCTTGTGGGAGTAGGCTAAGGCCTTTGCTGCTATTGAATATTGATGGGATTGCTTGCTTGAGGAATTCATTCCTCTTGAAGGTGTCTCTATAGTATAGTTGCTTGTTTGGTGTTCTTATTAGGAGGTCTTGGCTTTAATATAACCATGGTTGCCTAGTAGCTCCATTCTTGTGTCTTGTTTTCAAAGTTTAGGTGTTTATCTTGAAAATTCACGAAGGTCTATACTTTAATATGGTATTGGTTGCCTTGATTTCAGTTTGTCTCTACCTTTCTATCATTTTATCTTTAATTTCTTGTTCTAGAGTTCGGATTTTCATTCTGCATATTTTGTATTACATCAATTGGTATCAAAGTTAGGTTTAGGTTTGTTTCAATAAATCCAGTCTTAGGATTTATAGGGTGTTTGAATTGACTTATATTTAGGTGTTTTTGGCTTTTAAGCAATTTTTATATTTTAGAAGTGTTTGGCAAAGGCACAAAGTGCTTTACTTTAGACTTAAAAAGTATCCAAAAAAAAGCTAAAAGTTCGAGTTGGTTGCTACCTACTTTTGACTTTTAGCTTTTAGCTTATAAGTCACTTGAAAAAAGCTCATCCAAACACCTCTTTAATATTTTCAAAAAACATCCGAAAATATTGTGTTTAATTTGTTGTTTTTGGCACTGTATTCTTGTTCTCTAATTTTTTTGAATCTAAATCCAAAATTTCCTGTCATTTGGAGTTGAGATTTTGTCTCTTACCTTTTTATCATTTTATTTTTAATTTCTTGTTTTAGAGCTAGGGTTTTCATTCCGTGTATTTCGTATTACATCAATTGGTATCAGAGCTAGCTTTAGGTTTGTTTCTACAAATCTAGTCTTGAAATGTGATACTTTCAAAAAAGAATATTAAAAAAACCAAAATATTGTGTTTAATTTGTTGTTTTTGACATTAGATTCTTGTTCGCTAGAGTTTTGAGTCTAAATCCAAGATTTCGTATTATTTGGAGTTGAAAAGAAAATCTACATTGTTGGATTTTAAACATTCGAAACTTTGAAGATTTTGAAAGTGGGTCTTTCAGTTAAAGCAGAATTGGAGTTCAAAAATTAATGGGACTTGTTCTCAAGGTCGAGGGTGAGCTAATCCTAAATTTTAGGCCAATTCTAAGTTGAATCAAGGGATGTTGGAATTTCAAAGTGGTCTTGGTGTTCTTTGAGCTCATCAAGCGTCCTTGAGGAAGGAGCAAAAAGGACACATTTGATCACAATATATGAATATAGAACGTCTATCACAAGGTGATCTTGCCCAATTAGCGTCTATATATTCAACTATTTGCTCATGACCTCGATCCTCGAAGAGTAATCCTTTACCTGAAGCTGACTTAATATATCGCACAATATATCGCACAATGTGAACAATTGCATCCCAATGACTATCACAGGGAGAAAATCCATAAACTGACTTAAAACACTCACAGGATGGGAAATGTCAGGTCTAGTCACTATGAGATAATTCAAGTTACCAACTAGATGCCTATATCTTCTAGGATCATTGAGTGCCTCCCCTTATCAAGGCAGGAGTTTAGTATTTGGATCGGGAATGTCAATAGGTTTACATCCCATCATTTCTGTCTCCTTGAGAATGTCTAAGACATACTTGCGTTGTGAAATAACAATACATGATTTGGATTGAGAAACTTCAATGCCTAAAAAGACTTTCAGTCCGCCAAGATCTCTAGTCTGGAAATACCGAAAGGGGTGTTGTTTCAAACTAATGATACCATCTTGATCATTGTCGGTAAAAACAATATCATCAACGTAAACCACCAGATAAATAGATAGATTTGGAGCAAAATCTCGATAAAACACAGAGTAATCTGCTTCACTACGAATCATGCCAAACTCCTAAATACTACACTAAACTTTCCAAACCAAGCTCGGGGAAACTGCTTTAGACGATCGGCGCAATAGGCACACAGACTGAACTCCCCCTAAGCAACAAAACTAGGTAGTTGCTCCATATAAACTTTCTCTCACCGTGGAGAAAAGCATTCTTAATCTCCATTCTTACTATCCAACTATCCAACTGATAAAGAGGCCAGTGTCGAACAACAGCCATGGATAAAAAGACGAACAAATGTTATTTATGTCATGGGAGAGAAAGTACCACTATAATCAAACCCAAATATCTGAGTGTACCCCTTGACAACAAAGCGAGCCTTAAGTCGATCAATTTGGTCATTCAAGCCAGCTTTCACTCTATAAACCCAACGACAACCAACGGTCAATTTACCAGAAGGGAAAGGAACAAGCTCTCAAGTACCACTCGTATGTAAAGCAGACATCTCGTCAATCATAGCATGTCGCTATTCTGGATGAGGAAGTGCTTGTTTTGTAGACTTAGAGATGGAGACAGAGGACAAAGATGATATAAAGGCATAATGGGGTGATGACAGACAATGATAACTTAAAAAAAGGTATAATAAGGATTAGTATTACGAGTGGATCGTATACCTTTACGAAGTGCAATAAGTTGTTCAAGAGGAGACAAGTCTGTAGTAGGTTCAGGGTCAGGTGCAGGACGAAAATCATCTAAGCCTGATGTTGTATGTTGACGACAATGATAAGTTCGGAGTGGTGGAACTATGGATGGAGTTATAAAAGGTATTGTAGATTCCTCAAAAGTCGGTGCATGTAAAACTGATGGCACTATGGATGGTGATGTAGAAGTTCCGGTAGGATCCTGGGATTAACCCCTCAATCACGATTAATCCACTATACCCTTAGTATGTAAAAGTAACGGTAGGATCTTGGGATTAACCCTCAGTCACCTGTAATTAATCCCAAAGACTGATAGACTCTACACGATTCTCAGTATTACATTGGACTGCAAGTTTGAATCCCGCAGAGTGACCTTCCCTTTATGATCACACCTTGCTTGGTGATGATATCCTAATCACCAATAAGCAAGTGGCTCATTGAAAGGTAGTTTGAGTATGTTTCCAAATAGGCATGACTCATAATCTAATATGGACAAACTAGACAAACTAGGCACCATCTTTTATAATTTGAACAAACTAAGATATCCTAAGCGTTCGGGAATTACGTCCGAATAATCTGTAACTGGGCATACCATGGAAGAATTAGCAGATGTAAGGTAGTAGAGGCCTTGTGATTCATATCTTACACCAACTGTTTGTCCTGTACTAATGTCATACATAATAAAAGAGTCCTCAAGAAATAGTGTGCCATAATTTAGGACACGAGTCAAACGACTAACAAATACAAGATTAAAGGATAACCAAGGACATAAAGAACATAATTTAAAGTGACATAGGATAGGGGATAAGCTTGTCCAACTCTTTTGCTTTAGTTTGGTTACCATTGGATAAAGTGACAGTTGGAAAAGACTGTGAACAAACAATATTTGATAGAAGTGATTTATCACTAGAAATATGATTAGAAGCGCCAGAGTCACCCACCCCATGATCCAAAGGTAGGAGATTATGCAGTTGAGGCTACTGGTAGAGATATGTGCTTATTTGCTCGATATTGAAGATACCCATTATATTCTTTTCAGATAAATGCATTACCATGCAAAGAATAGCATATTTCATGTATGTCCAAGCCTATTAGAATAACTACACTTAGATTGAGAATAACATGTCACAAGTGTGTACAAGCCTTTTACAATAACTATACCTAGGTCGAGATTTTTCCAAAACAACCTCCCCCTGGTCGATTCTTCATGGGCCACGACGTTTGACTTTCTGATCTCCTCATTAAGGGTTCAGACTTAATCATAGGACTAAACCGAGCAAAATATTTTGAAATATGTTACCAGGATTTGGAATTAAGTGTTCAGTCGTCGAAAAATCAAATTTGATTGCTGAAAACTTGTCGGAATCAAGAAATAACTATAAGGACAGTGGAATGAAGAGGTAACCACATTGGAAAAGAGAACCAGCCAAGCCGAAAGTGGTAGAAACTGTCCTACCTACCGGCACATGGATCTAATACGCTCGCCAGAGAAATCCTTCTGGCAGCTCGTGAGGGCGCATGTAGTACCCTGTTTCCGCCGAGTCTCACGAGGTTTCCTCTCCAGGAAATTCCAAACCTAGTGATGCACTGGTATTCTAGAAAATGATAAGGTCGCCAGAAAATTGCCAATGACAGCCGATTTTGCAAGAATGATGCACAGCAATACTTCTCACCAATGCTCTGATACCATGTGAGAAATATAAAAGAGAAGAATATTATTGAATTGAGTATCTAATTATTACATTGAGACCCTATTTATAGACACTGAAATACACTCTTTTTCCACATATTTATAGACACTACATTAGACTCTTTTACTAACAAGGACACTAACACAATTTTTTTCCAACTAGGATTCTATATACTATTCATATTCCTAATCATATTCTAACATTATGCATTAGGTCAATTGATGCAAAAGATGAACTTGGAGGATGTGTATGGACTTTGGCACCATCAATAAAATAATGGCAAAGTATCGTCATCTTATTCCTCGTCTTTATACTATGTTAGATCAATCATCAATGGCATGGCTCCAAAATCTTTTTCAAAATTAATTTGAATAGTAGTTAGGCTATTGAAGTGACTAATTCCTGAAAATTAGGATGGATTAAAAACAAAGAAATTGTTGGAGTTATCTTTTAAAGCCGAGTATGGTTTATATGATGGTTAGTGATGCATTGTGGCTTAACTAGTTCATTTAGTTTCATGAGTGTAATGAACCATATCTTTAAGAGATTCAAGAGAAAAGGCTACTGACAGATAATTAGGCTTACTTAAAAGGCCTTTCCTAATAGAGGAGTTTGAGGAAAATGCAAAGAAACAAAAAGAGAAAGTGGTCTGGAAAAAAAGATCAAGGACATTTTGGCTTAAAGAAAGGGGCAAAAAGACCAAATTCTTTCATAGAACTGCAAACTATCATAGAAGGTTTGATAACATTAATAGGTTGGTCATCAATGGGACCACCTTAGATGAAACCACAAAGATCAAATCAGATATTATCAAGTTTTACCATAATCTTTACACAGAAACAAAGGCATTGAGACCACTCTATAATACTAGTGTAGAGCCTATGTGATACGAGCTAAATGGCCATCATAGCTTTTGATGCCATCATTCGAGGCCAACTCATAAGGACTCAAGCTTTGGTCACCTCGAAGACACAAGAAGATGCATGGGGAACCATTTTGGGGACTCAATAAGGCAAACCCGTGTGTGGAAGATTGCGTGGGAGTTTGCCATTGGATGCCTACCCGAGAGTGTACATAGTGTGAAGGGGGAGGGGCTTGAAAACACTCCAAAGCCGCCCCTTACCCACACTCCAAGGTCGCTTCTCTATTCAAGACTCATTAAGGGCATTGTGGTCTTTCGATGCTTTTCTTTTACACTCCATAGGTGCCCCCTTTCATTAAGGGTAGTTTAGTCTTTATGTAATAACTATAAATAGACTTTTAGGCTTCTATTTTCATTAGTTATTGATTGATATTGAAACTTCAAAGACGAGTGTTTGTAGTGTAGGGCTTGGAAAAGCCACTTGAAACTAAGGCAATTCTAGGTGAGGATTCACTTGGGTTGCAATTTGGCTTAAAAACATTGGTGTTTGGGGAAGATTGAGTCCCTTTTGGGTCAACGTAAGAGTGGTGTTACTATTGTGAGTCTTTAGTGGGTTTTAGTATTTGATACACACTTTAGTTCTTAAAGCTTGTAATAGAGTATGTCTCACTATCTATCTTTCCATTTTACGCATTAGTTGTGTTTTTGTCTCTTAATCCGATTGTGTCTTGCTTCCTCAATGTAGTCTTCATCTCTTTCTTTTCTTTTTAGTTTGGATTTATATCATTTGGTATCAAAGCAAGGATTGATTTTGTTCCAACAAAATCAATCTTGGGCTTGTAAACTAGAAAAAAAGTGTTGTAAACTGAAAATCTCAAAAAAAAAAAAAATAGCAATCAATCCCATTTTTGGCTCTTGGCCGAAATTTTGATCTTGAATTTTGTGTGTTTTGTGTGTTCTAGTGTTAAATCTTTGTTCCCTAACACTAGAAGAGGTGTCCAAAATCGAAAATCTCACAAAAAAAGTTGTTCCCCTTTTTGGTGTCTTGGCCGAAACTTGAACTTAGATTTAGGAGTTTGTGTATTTTGAATTGTTTCTAGTGTTAACTCTTCTTCACTAACACTAAAAGAGTCTAAATCTAAGTTTTGAGCCGTTTTCGAGTTGATCTTGAAGTTTGAAGGTTGTTGTTGTTGTGGATTCAAACTTGCCATGTGTTGTTGATGTTGTTGTTGAAGATTTGAACTTAAAAATGTGTTGTTGTTGTTGTGGAGTTTAACGTGAGCTAAAAGAAACAAAAATCATTCAATTTGGAGCTCATTTGGTTTGGTTTCCATTCTTGAATGTTCTTATTGTTCTTCATGTTGTGTTGGAGAAGAATCCTCAAAAGGAGGTTGTTTGATCTAAAAATCAAGTGAAAGAAAGAGTGGTCTTTGTTCATCTTGGAAACATTTCCAAGACAGCACAAAAGGAGAAACTAGACAATAGGCCTTTCAAAAAGCCTTATTGCCAAAAAGGAGAAAGGGCATTTTTCAAGGTTGACAAAAGAGGAAAGGAGACAAACCCCTCAAAAAGGTTGTCTTGCCAAAAAGGTGCAAGAAAGTCAAAGCCTCTTGAATTTTGAAAAAAGGGCTCCAAAGTCTTGTTTCGCCTACTATAGCCGAAAATCCACTCTTCCAAATTGAAGATTGAACAATTCAAGTTGAAAAACAAAAATTTTCGAAATTTCAACAACTCCCAACGCCCAATCCGAGGCTGCCACATGGCTTCCACGTCACCACCCTCCAAAAAGGACCTAAGGCTCAAAATTTTAGATTTCTTAGTTTACTTTTTCTTGTTCCTTTAGTTTCATTTGTTGGTTCTAGTACTAATTTACAAGCTAGTAATCACCTACTAGATTGTGAGTTGGTTTTGAGTCCGTTTCTTCGTGTTTACGTTCCTTGTGTGCGATCTTTTTGATTCTTTGTAAATCCTTGGCTCAAGTCCGAACCAGATTTCATTTGAGTCTTTCATACGGAAATCCACTCCGGACAAGAGTAGAACTCACCCTTCAACGTCTCACGGAGTACAAGCCAACTTACAACACTTGTGAGACCAAGTGTGAGGTATCCAAAGAGAGGAGAGAGTGAGGATACTTTTTGGGCTAACTAGTTTGTTGTTTTTTGTTGTTGTCTTTTCTTAGGTACCATGGACAAAAATGTTGTTAAGGCTATCTTGGCCTCTATCGAAGCTCTCAATCGTAAGTGTGAAAGGATACACACGGATTTGCCATCAATAAATAAAAGGTGGGGTCGCATGGGAGGTCAAAGACCTCCAACCAATCCTTTCCAAAGGAACAAGTGGGCTGCCAAGGCACACACCAAAGTGAAGGCCACACCTCATGTGAGCTACAAGGTAAAAATGCTATCTCATACACTCCTACAAACGTAGAATGTTGTGATGTAGCTAGTAGTAGCCAAGTGGATGTAGTTGGTGGTTTGCTTAGAGGAGAATTGCATGTCTTCCTTTTGTGATACTCTTGGTATTGTTAGGTTGTATGAAGACCAAACTCTTGTTGTAAGAACGCAAGCACTAGTTGATCAAATTAGATGACAAAATTGATTCTTCTCGTAAGAATGATTTGTGTCCATCTAGTGCTAGCACTTATAACTTGAATAAGGTCCTATTGCCAAGTAATAAGTGTATTCACACACTAGTTGACCCATGTGAAAACCAAGATGAGTAAGTTGGTATGTGAGTTGCCAACAACTAGTGAGGGTGTGCAAAATGATCAATCGGGTGATGATCACCTTGATTTGCTTGAATGTTTAGGAAGCCCGAATTGTGATTGTACTTGTGCGAATGGTTTTGATTGTGATCCCTTTGCTGCCCGTGGTGGTTTGAATCTAGGTGCGGATTACTCTCTTGGAAGAGAAGGTGATATTTGTTTAGGTATTCCATCTACTTCTTCTTTGTGTGCTTCCTATATTGAGCATACTAATGGTGATGAGCTTGAAACTAGTGAGTACATGCATAAGGACATCATAGTTGAAGTTGACTTGTGTGACACCTTTATCTACCCTCTTCTTGTTCATGATATTACTAATGGTAGTCTAGAGGGTATACCTAATTTTGAGGATGGCACCTTAGGGGAAAGTGAGAATGGTCGAGACCTAAGTCCTTGGCTACTTCTCTCATTTGACCCCGGTAACCTCTTGGGATGTTTGATTGTGAGTGTTGGTATCCTTCCCTATGATAAAAAGTCATTCTTGTGGATTTGCAACCCACTTGATAGACCCAAGTTGTGCATGGGGAATCTCCAACAAGGTTAAGCGTTCACTAAAAAAAAAGGAGTAAAAAAGGAACCAAGAGAGTTCACCCTTGAGTATTTCCATTCTTGACCAAGGTATCACTACTTGTAGGTCAAGAAGAGAGTTCCCTCTTGAAAACACTTTAGATGAACTCTATTCTTGTGATGCCCTTCTTTGTGACTTAGTTTTGATGAGAGACCCCTTTCTCAAAGGTGGTTTCATGGTTGAGGACCTTAAGGCAAATGTGTCATTGCCTCTTTGGGGTATTGCTTATACACGTGCATCCTTGTTTGACACACTTGTGCTTAAGTTGCTTGAATCCCAACTTGTGGATGCCAAGTTGACGTTTCACTTGAAAGGAAGAAGCCGTATGTGTTTAAGTGACTTGATTCCATCATTATGTGCTATGTCTCTTGAATCAATTGGCATTCTTTATGGATGATAGCACCTTGGATGATGTCTTTACACTTGATGCCTTCCTATACTACCTCTTTGCTTATGATGAAATCTATGCTAGTCTTGGATTTGTTTTATGTAGGGGTAGGACATTTGTTGGTTGGTCCACTTGTAGTGACAATGCTATATGGCTATTGTGGACCTTTGTAGTTTCCTTGCCTCTTGATGGTTGCAATAACCAAATCCTTTGTACCCTTTTCAATGTGTTTTTAATATTTCAAAAGAAGGATGCTTGGTATATGTGAAGTGTGTGCAACCTTGGCATGATGCTATGATTAACTATGTTAACTCTAACCCTCATGCCATGAGGAAAGAGTGTTTGCTTATATCTCCTACTGTTTTGCAAGGTTTGGATTCGAGGTTGAATCCTTTTCAGGAAGGGGAGGATGATACGATCCAAATGGCCATCATAGCTTTTAATGCCATCATTCGAGGCCAACTCATAAGGACTCAAGCTTTGGTCACCTCGAAGAAGACACAAGAAGATACATGGGGAAACCATTTTGGGGACTCAATATTGCATAGGAGCTTGCCATTGGATGCCTACCCGAGAGTGTACATGTTGAAGTGTGAAGAGGAGAGGGGGCTTGAAAACACTCCAAAGCCGCCCCTTACCCACACTCCAAGGGCACCTCTCTCTTCAAGACTCTCATAAAGGGCATTGTGGTCCTTTGATGCCTTTCTTTCACACTCCATAGGAGCCCCCTTACATTAAGGGCAGTTTAGTCTTTATGTAATGACTATAAATAGACTTTTAGACTTCTATTTTCATTAGTTATTGATTGATATTGTAACTTGAAAGACATTTCTCTTGAGAGGGAGTGCTTGTAGTGTAGGAAAAGCCACTTAAAACTAGGGCAATTCTAGGTGTGGATTCACTTGGGTTGCAATTTGGCTTAGAAACGTTGGTGCTTGGGGAAGATTGAGTCCCTTTTGTGTCAACGTAAGAGTGTGGTGTTACTATTGTGAGTCTTTAGTGGGTTTTAGTGTTTGATATACACTTTAGTTCCTAAAGCTTGTAATAGTGTATGTCTCACTATCTATCTTTCCATTTTATGCATTAGTTGTGTTTTTGCCTCTTAATCCAATTGTGTCTTGCTTCCTTAGTGTATTCTTCATCTCTTTCCTTTCTTTTTAGTTTGGATTTATATCACTATGATCAATGAGGAAGATAATAATATCTTTCGGAGTCAGTTTGGGAGAAGGAAATTAGACTGCCTAATGGCATGTTCTGAGGACAAGATGGCTTCTCTATAGCATTTTATTCACTGTTAGGAAGTGGTGTGTAGTGAAGTGGTGGCTTACTTTGAAAAAAGTTTCAATGCTACTTTCACTACACTGATACCCAAAAAGCGTCGAAGGATTTTTGACCTACCAACTTGACAACTTGACAGGATGCGTTTATAAAACTATCTCAAAAATCCTGACGAGAAGACTCAAAAAGGTAGTGGAGTGGCAAAGTTGGTGGATGGCCGGGAGATGCCATTTATCAATATGCTAATAATTAAAGTATGGATGTGAGAACAATTACCAAGGCCCCCGGCATCTTATAATGCATAAGTTAGATGAAAAGGCCAATGATTATCTTAACTATGAATTCTTATGGAGGAGATTATAGAAGAAGAGCTTTGGTAATAGACGAATTAGTTGGATAAAGTTCCGCTATAAGACAGTAAAATTCTCAATCTTGATCAATGGTTCACCATCTTTTTGTTGCCCCTCTAAGAGAGGCTGAGACAAGGGAGGATCCTCTTTCCCATTTTCCCATTATTATGGAATGGAGGATCTGATTGAAATGTTGAGAACAACTTTTAATAATTGATCAAGGGTTTCAATGTTGAGTCTATAGACAGTCTTGGTCGGTCGATTTCACACATTCAATATGCAAATTATACATTGGTTCTTTGTGATACAAATAATGACCAAATGAAATATTTGAAAGTTATATTCATTCTGTAGAAGATATTTCTGGACTTCATGTCAACTTGCGGAAAAGCTTTGCTTACCCTGTTAATGAGGTTCAAGGAATTAGCAGCTTGGCTAAAATATTTTGAGGGAGAACAGGAGAACTGCCTACTACTTATCTTGGCATGCCCCCGGATGTTAAGAGTAAGTCACAAAGTATTTGGAATTCTATCCTAGAGAAATGGAAACAGAAACTTAACAATTGGAAAAGTCAATATCTCTCTTTGGGAGGCAGATTGGCTTTAATCAACAATGCCAACTTATATGATGTTTGTATTCCCTACGCCAGTGAATACTAGAATGTTATCAAGGAACTGGATGCAATCAGACAGAATTTCCTCTGAAATTGTGGGAACAGGAAGATTCACTTAGTAAAGTGGGAATCTATTATAACTTGCAAGGAGGAAGATAGAATGGGAATAAGAAATCTGAAATCACAAAACCATACCCTCCTATTAAAATGGTTGTGAGATTTGCAATTGCGGAACAATCCCTCAGGAAAGAAACTATATTGGCAAGGTATGGGATGGATGGTTATTGGACCATCAAGGCACCTATGACACCATAGGGTGTTGGCTTATAGAGATCTATTAGGAATTTGTGGCCAAAAATTATCAAAAATTCCAAGATCAAAGTAGGCAATGGAAGGAAGACCTTATTCTGGGATAATCTGGCTTGGGCAACACTCTTTCAAGTCTCTATTTCCTAACCTTCACATTTTGAGCCAACAGAAGAATGCCACAATTATGGAGGTAAGGGACAACCTGGCAGGGATTTCAATTTCAGAAGATTTCTTAATGATTAGGAAGTGGATAGGTTGACAGAATTCCACAAGACATTGGAACGGGTCCAAGATCTCACCACAAACGAAGACAACTTAATTAGATGAAACACAAGCTGGGAAGATTCTCTGTTAAATCTATTTATAACTGTTTACAGAGTACTTATTCACAAGGTGGGTTGGCCTGGGAAGATGTTATCAAAAGTCAAAATCCCACAAAGGGTAGCATGCTTCACATTGTTATTGGCAAGACAAATTGTCTTAACTCAAGATAAGCTTATGGAAAGGGGTCTTCAGTTATGTTCCAGATGTTCTCTGTGGAGGAAGAGACAATAAACCATCTCTTTTTGCACTGTAAAGTGATAGGTCAATTATGGCAGATCTTCTTCAACTAGAGGGGAAATAGGTGGACTATGCCAAGACTACACAAGAAGTTTTAGCTTGCGGGAATAGAGATGGTAATCTGCCAGGACACAGGGAGACGGCACGGAACGTGACGAAAAGTCCTCTCAATCTATATTTCCCACAAAAATCACAACAAAAGAGAGGCTTTGAAAAGGGAGGACGGGGGAATTGATGACACCAAAAAGGTTCTAAGGGAGCGGGCTACAAATGCTTTTGCATCATGAATGTACGACGTGGTGCTTCCTTTTCATTGTGCCATTTATGAATCATCTGATAACTTCATTGAGATCCTAGGACAAGATGGCCCGGGAATGAAGCCTCCTACATTCATGAAGTTAAGAGTTACTCAACTAAAAAAAAGAGGTGAAAGATGTGGACAAACTAATTGAGGAGCATAAAGTGCAGTGGAAAAAAGTATGGTTGTTCCATTATGATGGGCATCATGTAATGGAAAGACGATCAGCAATATTTTGGTGAATTCTCCGATAGGTAGTGAGTTTCTTGGTTCTGTTGAAGCTAGCAATGAATCAACCAATGCCAATAACATGTACAACTTGTTTGAGAAGGCTATCGAGAAACTGGACCGCAAAATGTTGTACAAGTTGTCCTTGATAATGCTAGTGAGAATGAACGTGGATGACATGACGAGGGCTATGTACCCACACATTTTGTTGGACTCCATGTACTGCTCATTGCATCAATTTGATGCTTGGTGACATATTCAAGATTAACCCATATGCTTCAGGTAATAGCTCTCCTCTCTTCTTACTTTCTTAAGACGTTTTAGTTAATAATTAAAGCTTATTAAGCTAATAATTACCATAATGTTAACTTTTTGATTCGCAACGGCCTTTTTGACTTTGCAAGCTATGTATGCGCAAAAGAACTTGAGAGCTTTTATCCTCTCTACCAAATGGACTTCACGTAGATTTACAAAGGAAGTTTTGGCAAAATAAGTTGTCACCATTCTTATTTCTACACACCATTGGAATGATGTCCGGGCTCTTACAGTTTGTGGTCCTTTGATCACAATGCTTCGTTTGGTGGATGGAAGAAAAAACTCCAATGAGCTATATCTTTTAAGCAAAGGATAAAGCCAAGGAAACTATTAAACGGGCTTTTGGTCGAGTTCAGAAGAAATATAAGTGTCTTTCAAATCATTAATACAAGGTGGACAGACAAACTCTAACGGCCTTTGCATTCAGCTGGCTATGTTTCGAACCCGAGATTGTATTTTAAAGCCAATATGAATCAAGATATAAGCTTCAAAGTGTGGGAGAATTACTATAAATGTGTTGAGAAGATAGTCCCCGTTGAAGCAACACAAGATATACTAGTCGGTGAGCTTGCTAAGTACAAATAGCAGATAGGATGTTTGGTTCTGGTTAGGCTATTAGGGTTGGAGACACAAGGTCACCGGGTACGTGAATTGGTTTAGTTGTCTTTTTAGCTTTAGTTATTTGACTTATTTATACTTATTAGCCTTTAAATTTAAGGAAGGTGTGGAGGACGCGGATTAGGGTAGAGAGTTAGTGGGTGGGAGTGTGTCCTTACTAGTAGAAAGGAGTTCTTTGTATGTAGTTGCGCCTGTAATCGTAGTGTTATGCGTTCGTGGTGTTTTGGTGATATTTGTGATTTCGGATAGATAGTTTATAGTATTACTTTGTGGGTGTCTTGTTCCTTTTATTATCTAGGGGTGCGTTATCCCTTTCTGTTGTTTATTTTTATGTTTTATGGTTGTTATATTGTTATTTGTCCTGAGTCGGGGGTCTATCGAAAACAGTTCTCTCTAGTTCATCTAAGGTACTCGTATCAACTGTGAGAATGGGGAACAAATTTATGCAGTTATCTTGCAGTGCAGAAACATATAGCTATTAGTTTCTTCTGCTTCATTACATAAGAAGCATCAAGATACTGTTTGGAACCCCCTGCTTTTCAGAATTTCCTACGTAAAACATGCTTTCCTAGCTGCCACCCAAGAAAAGCATTTAAGCTTAGTTGGTGCTGAAAAGCATTTAACGTTAGTTGGTGGAAAACTTTTTCGGACTCCCTTGCTTCTCTTTTGTAGCGTCAGTTCACTAAGAATTTACCACCATTAACTTGTTTCCATATGATTGTGTCAGGGGTTGTAGTGCTTTACTGCTTTAGATTTCTTTTAAATGTTGAGCCAATCTATCCACTAACCAATCAGTCAAAATTTCAAATATCTCCCGAAGGAGATGACCCACCCACGATTGGACTAATTATCTGCCACTGTAGCCCCAGGATTGGTGCCAAAAGAGAATAGATTAGGATATGAGTTCTTCAATGCATCTGTCCATTCTGTGTATCTTCCCTAAAAAGAAGTTTGTTTCCATTGCCCACCCTATAAGTGACTTTCTCTGAGAATTTGGTCCACAACACCTTCATTGATCTCCAAACTGGGTGACCATATGAGCTAGTGATAATATTGGTGCACCATGGCCTATTCTTCCCATAATTGTTTTGAATGACCTCTTTCCATAATGTTTGAAGTTCTCCCTCATATCTCCATCTCCACAACTATTTCATCACCAAGCATTCATTCTGCCTTTTTTGGATTCTTATATGAAAACCACCTGAAATCTTGTTAAGCTGAGCAATTTTCCAGTTTACTAACTGAAAACCTTTACCTCCCTTATTTCCTAGCTATAAGAAGTCCTTTCTCATTTTACTAGCTTTTGCACCACTTCAGGTGGTATGGGAAATAAGGATATAACATAAGTTGGCAAGGAATCTAACACAACATTTATCAAAATTAGTCTGCCCCCCAATGGCAAATATTGAGAGTTCTACTTAGCTTTCTTTTTCTCTGTCTTTTCAACCATCCCATCCCATATTTCTAGATATTTGTGGTTATTGCGACCATTGCATATGGGGTCTCCTGCATTAAGCTATACTGAGAAATACTACATTACCAGTATCAAAAAACATAATTCATGGGGTGAAATTGCATAGTAGTCGATGTTGCTTGCGCGAAAAGTAAGGGGAGGATCATCAGCTGCTACATTGCAATTCTGCAATGGAATTTATTCAATATTTAATTGATTTAACTTACCATGGGTACAACCTATGGCAATGGTGAAGCTCTCACAAGTTGGACAAGAAAGTTGAATCCCAGAAACGTGGAATGTAGCTCCATCTTGCATTTTTCCGTTGATTCCACAAGAAATAAGAAATGGAGGAATTTTGAAGGTGCAGAAACGTAGATAAGGCCTCCACGAAGTAGGGGTAAGGCCTACGTACACTCCACCCTTCCCACTTCCCAGACTCCCTTGTGGGATTACACTTGCTGCTAAAGAAGATATCAAAGAAACTAGATAGAGTGGCATTGTCATACACTACTACATGCAGAGTTCATATCCTAGACAGTGCAAAAATTTCAAACAAATTAGAGCAGAAATAGAACACGACATTGCACAACAAAAGTGAAAGAAAAGTATCCAATTGACCCTCTTATTACTGTTTAGATGAATGCACTGGAACTTACGATGCCATAGCTTGTTTTACCCATGAAAAGAGCTTCAATTTTGCTTTGTCTCCCCCACAGTATCATCAGAATCAGAATCACTGGCATTATAGCCTAAAAAGGAAGAAAAGATGAACACCGCACAATAACAGCGAAGAATATAATCAGTAAACAAAAAGTTTACATACCTGGGCGTTTATCACTCATTTTCCATGCCGATGACCGACTCTTTGAAGCTCGGCTAATCCAAGCTCTTCCCTGTACCCAAAATGATCAATCAGTAGAAGCATTTCCCACATCCTCAGACACAAGCAAATTGAGACAGAAAACCGAGAAACTGTCGATTTCCAGACAAACCTAAAAATCTACTTCTGGGCAGAGGAAGGAGTGGAGATATATATATATATATATATAAAAAAAAAAATTGAGCAGGCACACTGTGGCTATTCACTTCTTGGATTACAGAGAAGAAAAGTAAGCATGTACATGATGGTACATCCTCTTAATTGTATGTATCTTGATTAAAAATAAACCAAGCACTTAAATTATGCAGGCACACCCTGATTTTTCTTCTCCTTGTATTCAATTATTAAGGACTTCAGGTTTAATTGGATTGCTATCTTCACACGATGGACACATTCTCTTAATTATGGGCTTCCTTCTAATAGTATATTATAAGGGGCACACGAGTTTGAATCTCAAATTTGAATATCTTTCATGTGCATGACAAAGATAAAGGTTAGTTTTTTTTTTGGGGATAAACATTAGTTGTGGGCCGTTGATCCCATTTTGATCCTTGTTATCAAAACTAATGTAAGACCAAAATATTCAGAGGATTCTTCTGACAAAATAAAAAATATGTAATTGTCAGCAAAGTTGTTTCTTACTTAGAATAGGTCCTCGATTCAGCATTAGATAAAAGGGGTAAAAGTTCAACTTTACACTGTATAAGCGCAAAAGTGTGTCGAAAGTACAAGTGTAAGAACAGCTCAAAGTTGAGACTCTAAACTCTTTCAACAATACGGTTTATGAGGGTTTTCTTTGATCATATCTTGTCGATGGAAAACAAGAATTTCTATGAGCAACTTTAAGTAAATTAACTCAAGGAATAAATGAAACAAGAGAAAAAAAAAAATAAGGACCTTCTGTGCATCTCTGGATATACCATAGCCACTAAAATACATCTGACCAACAAGGACCTGCATGCTGGAATCACCAGCTTTAGCCTCCTTGAGAGTATCTTGGAACCACCGCTTGACACAGTCAGCCACCACATCGGCAAGGGGTAGCCGCCGCTGGTTCGACGAGGAAGTATTGGAATTGGAGTTAGAGCTTGCTTCTTCCATGTTCTGCTTCAGCTTCAGCCGCCGCTCTGATGATTGGCCGTCGACAACCGCCCTAAACTTTGCGGTCACGGGAGATGGAACTGACCTAATTCTGGATGCGGGTTTGACTTGAGTCGGGCCCTGGATTCTGTTTGAGCTAATTATTCTCGCAAAATCTTGAATTCTATGTGGGGAAGGAAGCGATTTCCCCATAAAACGTCCCAGAAAAAAACCCACTAGCCCAGCACTTTTTGAATTTTCAGCAATGGTAGTGCGCCTAATCTCTATTATATTAAAATGTGTTAAATTACGTTTTAACTCTTTATTAAAAATCTCCTCAAATTTATCTTTTTACCTTTTCCAGATTATTTAATAAAATAATCAGCAATTATAGAGATTATAATTACTATAATTATTTTTTGTGGAGAAACTAAAAACTGCCATGTGTATATATTTAATTAGGTTTAGGGTTATTTGAGTTTTTGTTTGTTTAGGTTACTCTTTCAATCGTATCCTATTTTCTAATACAATTATAATTACTATAATTATTTTTTATTGAGAAACTAAAAACTGACGTGTATATATATTTAATTAGGTTTAGGGTTATTTGAGTTTTTGTTTGTTTAGGATACTCTTTCATATTGTATTCAACCTTTATTTAAAGTCTAAGAATTATGTTATTCTCGAAGAATAAAAAGATTGCATCAGTATTCACATATCAAGAGGTCAAATCAATTTTCTTTTCAATTTCCTTCTTCTTGCAGATCTTTAGATTGTAATTACCACATATTCTTTCTACATTTGTTATATTATGAGAGGGTAAATTTAATTTGTGCCATTTTTAGAAATTTTTCGTTTAATATATAGGTGCCAATATGAGATGTTAATCTTTACAGTTCCTTTATATTAATATTGACATTTTATGTTTTTTTTCTTATTGGTTAATTTTTACTATGTATTATAGGTACAATGTTGTTTGGTAGGTACTGAATTCTTATTAATTCTTTGGCCATTATTAGGATCGCTCTTTATTGTATGATGATCGTCAATAGTATTAAACTAGAGAAGAAACTGATTTGCTTAGTGGAAAAATATTATTGATGTTCATCTAACTTGATTCGGTTGCATGTCTAGATTAGTGGATGTTTAATGTTCTAACCCTTAACTTCTTCTTTATGTCTTTCTAACCCTCAACTTTTTATTTATGTCTAGATTGGTGGATGCTTAATTTTCTAATCCTCAACTTCTTTTTTATTACTAGATTGGTAGATGCTTAATTTTCTGACTCTCAACTTCTTCTGACTTTACGGAAGTTTTTGTGTAAAGATTAGATTTAATTAAATTATTTTGATCTATCATTGTATTGTTTTGTTGCAGTTTACAAGTGGTAGATGAATGTCGATCGGCTTTGAGAATTTATTTTGATAAATGTTAGGTTTAATTAAATAAATTCTCCAAAAGATATTGAATTTAATTATTATATTCATCTTTATTATATAAACAAAGATGATTTGATAACTGTTACGCGAGTAATTATAATTGATATGTCTCTAAGTGGGGAATAAAAGACGGTATATTTTATATTCAATAGATCAAATTTGAGCCCCTTTTTTAGCCCCTTTTTTTGCTTTAAATGTTGTTTTTAAATAATCTAATATTAGGCCAATAATGAAATAATATGATTATATGCTGAAACTGTGTAATTATTCTAATTTTGATTGAGCAAAACATGAACGAAGACCTTATTTTAGTGGTTCGGTAAGAATATTATGTTTAAATTATTTATAAGGATATGATTTTCTTTTTTTTTTTTTTGAGTATTTTATTATTTTAGTGACATGAGACATTTTCTATGTGTTTTGTGAAATGAAGTACAATTTTGCTTTCTAAAGTTGTGTAAGAGTGGAGTAATCTGAATGCTTTGTTAATATTATGTCAATTTACTTCTTTATTAAGAGTTTAATATTTGGTATATATGTGTATTGTTGATTGAATGACAAAAACACGTGGCATGTATAAGTTATGGAATATCTAATACTTATTAATTATCATAATTAGATAAATATTGGAACAGAAGACTAATCGGGATGAACTTTCTAAAAGCACTTGTTTTGTTTCAAAAGTTCACCTCAATTTTTAAAAACAAACATATCTTTTTGGAAAAAAAAGATACTTTTGAGAAAAAAACAAATTTGACCAAATAAGCGATGAGACTCCTTCAATTAGATTTGGCATCAAGATTTGTAAATTAGTGATCATATGCAAGTACAATTTATCATCTTAAATTTTAACATTAGGTGATCATATGCATGTACAATTTATTATTTTTAACATAATGATACAATTATTGTCAAGGAATATTCATATAACGGACGTTCATATAAAATATCATTCAAACATTAGACGACTTTTATTCATTGCAAAAACTAAATATCTTTTTATCGAAATAAACTTCATATGTTGCAACACATTCGTAGAAAATATTCTTCAAATATTAGAAGGCTTTTATGTCTTGTTAAATTTAAATTATTTTTTGGGATAATGCTCAAAGAACTACATGAACTTTGCCTAAATTCTCAGTTGAGCATACTAAACTTTGCGGGGGTCCTAAACATCATGCTTATATAATACAAAAAAATCATGGAATAATTTTTTTACATGTGAAAACTAACGATCTTTATAATTTAGTTAGTTATTGGCAATTTTGTAGTGACGGAATGAACTACACGTGCATTGTGAGAGTAATAGTAAGATTTTCATATATTTAAGGTAAATAATATTTGCAAGATACCTATTCAAATTAACTGAGTGAAATGTCGGTAGATTTTTTTAGTAAAACATTATTTGTATGACATTTTTGTGCAAGAACAAATATTTTTTTTGTTTATTTGTATTTGTCACATTTCACTTATGAAAGTCAATTTGACTAAATATCAAAGCTAGATTAAAGTAGATTAATATTAATTAAATATTTTAAATTTAAAATTTAGATGATCGAGAACTATACGACATATGTTATAAGATGCTATCATTCTCATATTAATATGATGAAAAATACATTTTAAAACATTAATCAAAATTTAAATAGTTTGACATTCGAGAAGCAAAACATGACAATAGAGTGAATGGATGGCGAAGATTCACACGAAAGGGGATCTAAAACCCATTAATATGATTGACATATATCTTTTTTAAAAATTTATATTTGTTAGTGGTAAAACTATCGTATTATTAGCCTTTTAATAAATGATTTTATTTATTTTTTCTTACAACTTTCAAATTGCATAGCGGAATGACTTTTTATCCTTCAACCCATGACCCGTATGAAAGTTAATAAGGCTTATCGAAAAATAAAAAGGGTTAAGGAGAAGGGTAAAGGTGTAGAGGAAGGAATAGTGTGGAGGTTGTCAGTAAAGACAGTGAGAATACGGAATGAATAGGGTGGTCCTTTTATCGAGTTACAAGGAAATTTTGGAGGAGATTGAGGAGCAAAGTGTGTTGGTTTATTGAATCTTTCCTTACATATAAATTATAAAAAGTCATTGTTGATAGTTAGAACTTTAAAATACCATTAATATTTATTTATATCATTTAAATGAATATAACATTTACTTTAATATCACTTGCTAATTTTTAATAATTAGTTTTTTTATATATAATTTTAGTGATTAACTACTCTACACTAGTTCAAGTAAATATTTGGATACGCTCAACAATCTCTCTCTTTCTCTCTCTCTCTCTTTCTCTCTCTCTCTCTCTCTATATATATATATATATATATACGAAATAGCAAGAAACTCTTGCTTAAATTGTAGCCAAGTGACAGCCTAAGATGATGACATGTATTAGTTTTTAGGACAAATTTGTTAAAGTTAAGTTTTAATTAGTTACTATTAGTTAACTTTTTATTTTAAATTAAAAATAATTAATTATTTTTGAGTTAAATCTATCTATCTATATATACTAAATAGCAAGAAACTCTTGCATAGATTGTTGACAAGTGGCGGCCTAAGATGATGACATGTGTTAGTTTTTAGGACAAATTAGTTAAACTTAGGTTTTAATTAGTTACGTATTAGTTAAATTTTTATTTTAAATTAAAAATAATTAATTATTTTTGAGTAAAAATAGTATAGAAAAAGAAAAAAAAACAGGATGACAAGCTATGGGAACATGCAAGTCCGATGACAAGGTGGTGGGGTAATAATTGAATAAATTTATTTGAAAAATAATAAAATTAATTTAACAAGAATAAACAACATTCAAAAATATTTAAAATAAAACCAATAAAAATTAATATAAGCATCTATATCTATATATACTAAATAGCAAGAAAACCTTGCTTAGATTGTTGCCAAGTGACGGCAGCCTAAGATGATGACATGTACTAGTTTTTAGGACAAATTAGTTAAATTTAGGTTTTAATTAGTTACGTATTAGTTAAATTTTTATTTAAATTAAAAATAACTAATTATTTTTTAGTAAAAATAGCATAGAAAAGGAAAAAAAAAAAACAGGATGACAAGCTAGGGGAACGTGCAAGTACGATGACAGGGTGGTGGGGTAATAATTGAATAAGTTTATCTGAAAAATAATAAAATTAATCTAACAAGAATAAACAACATTAAAAAATATTTAAAATAAAACCAATAAAAAACTAATATAAGCAATTTGAATAAAGTGAAATAGCCTCCTTCTTTGAGGAGTAATTGTGAACATGAATCCTGATTAATTATGTCACGGCAAATTATTGAATTAGCATCATTTTGCAAAATTGATAAAACATCAAATAAAATAAGTAATATTTTGAAATTTTTTTATTTTTTTTAATAAAATGAAATAATAATTACGAAGAAGTGATATGCTACTTGATGCATATTTGGTCCTAATTTCATTTATTTTTGTATCTTTGTATTTTTGTTATTTATCTTTAAAAGGATATTATAAATTAAAACAAAGAAAAAAAGGTAACAAAACTATCGTATTTCTCCCACAACTCCACTTCATCCACCAAAATGACCCACGTCCCTTAACCTCCAGTTCCACTATCAAAGGGCATAAAATCACCTTCAAATACACACTCACATAACACACAAGCACAAAGACACAATACCCCAATGAAGCACACACTTTCTAATATTCTTTTTTCTTTATCTTCAAATAGTCATTTTACCTTGAAGTTTATGATCTTTTTGAAATGAAGTTAAGGTGCGTACACTTTCTATTAATCTTCAAGAAAATATTTTTATCACAATCTTTGTATTAAAAATTCGTAAAAAATTATAAGTATTTTTGAGATCTTTGCACAATTATAACAAAGAAGTTGTAGACGATTTACACTATTTTTTCAAAATTTAAAATAAATTTTAATTATACGTTTGAATTTCAAATGGTTAGAATTTTGAACTTTTTTCACTCTTCTTTTCAATTTTTTACTTTATTCTTAGTACCTCTAAGTTTTTTCTCTCCTCTCCACTCCCGCTCCCCCCCTTCATAACCTTATTAATAGTCTTTACTTCGCAAAAATAACTTCATAAGATTCAAGCATGTAAAGGTAAAAGCACTTTTGTTCTTGATAATTTTTTTTTATATGTGAATATATTTACAGAGATAAAATCAAGAACGAAACTAATGGAGATAAGCTATTCATCACAATAACGTAAATTTTATTTTTGTTTTTTATGATTAATTTACTCTTCAATAATTTATTTCTAAGTTCTTTTTCGTTCTTGATTTTCAAAGCAATATGACGCATCAATTATTAGTGTTTATTTTCCGGATGATAAACTAGATAGCAACTATGCCGTCAAATTAAAAACGTTGTATAACTATTGAATTTGTCGTATTTATATATGTTCTATCAATCTCTTGCTTCTATATTTTAACATTTACCCTTAACTACATTATTATGATAATATGTATTTTTTAATAATTTCTGAGAAATGTGGAACCTTAATGGTTAGTGATTTAATTCTCCTTTCATTAATAAGTTATGTTGTAATG
Source organism: Capsicum annuum (assembly GCF_002878395.1). Taxonomy (NCBI): domain Eukaryota; kingdom Viridiplantae; phylum Streptophyta; class Magnoliopsida; order Solanales; family Solanaceae; genus Capsicum; species Capsicum annuum. Next base: position 72,007,120 of record NC_061116.1, read on the forward strand.
AGCATTCATTGTTTAATTAAATATATTTTTAATTATTTTATACTGAAGAAATTGTGAATTTCTTTTCTTATTGATTTTTTTATCCTTCAATAATATTTTTTGTGTCCTTTTGGAAGGAAGATGGAACATTCATTATTAATCAAACGAGGAATTTATTTATCCTTTCATTAATAAGGATATGTTTTGCATTCGCCGTTTATTCAATTATTTTGTTTATTTTTTTGTTCTTTCCTTATTTTATGTTTATGTTGCGATTTTCTTAAAATGGTCTCATTAGGTATTATTTTCATTTTAAAGTTGCAATAAATAAAGTTTATGATTTAGTAAAAAAATAATTTTGTAAATCATTTTATATCCTAGGCCTTACTGTTATTCCCTTATATTTTATTTTTCTATGTCAATATTTTTTATTAACCAATTTTATTTTTATAGTTAAACATGTGTGGATTATAAATCAATTTATTGAGTAACAGTTTTTCAAGAACCTCACAAATGTTTTCAACAAGAATTGACATAACTGAAATATTTACATGAAAGACATACAACTTAGTGTTGACTGAGCCACTTTTGGAAGCTTTCATCATTATAGATTTTGATTTTTGATGGATTATCTCCTTACTATGTTGATCTCTTAACAATACCTTCTAAAATACATGAAAACAAATGCAATTCTTTTCATCTTATTTTCTAAATTAAGCATTTATGAATTTAATAGTTTTACTTAGTGGGATGTGAATTGTGATAGTTTTGGATATCCAAAATAGTCAATCCTAATAATTTGTACAAATAGTTATGATATAAAATAAATGATCCTACAACTAATTAAAATTCTAATTAAATACATGATAACATAATCTCACTTTTTTTTTTAGACTATTATTGTTATCCAACCAATTTAGCGATCCGAATATAGCTTGCAATATGTTGAGTTTTTTTTCTATATATTTAATTTTTTCTCTCTTCTAAATTATGTAAAAAATATTATCACTTCAGTTACAAGAGTTAATGGACTGATTGAGTTTTTGAACTATGGAATATAATGTTTAAAAGATTAAAAAATCAATTGAAAGATAAATAATTCGTAGAAGATAAAAACAACATTCCCTAAAAAAAAAAAAAAACAAATGACTTAAGTTTGAAGGGTTACTTACAAAAAATTTCCCATATAAAGCAAGAAAATGAAGTTTAGTTTTTCACATTAAAAAAGGAAGGAATTGCTTTCGAAAGTACCCCTAATTTTTTTAAAAAAGTTTTGGAATTTTTTATTTTTTCCAAATCCTATGATTTATTCAGAAGTAATAACCAAATTTAATGGCTAAAAGACAAAAAGTAATCTAAAAGAATCGTTCGAGCATGGAATTACTCCCTCCGTTTAGTTTTAGTTGGCCCTCTTTCTAAAAATATTTATTTCAATTTAATTATCTCTTTTGATGAAATCAATAGTATTTTATTATGTTCTTCCAATACTACCCTCAACATTAAATGACTAAATAAAGTATATTTACTCAAATTTATATTTTCAAAACATAATTAATAAGGTTAATTTGGCAAAATAAACCCTTGATAAAATACTTTCTTAAGGGGAGTATCAAATAAAAAAGGACCAACTATTTTGAAACGGAGGCAGTACTAGATATATTCTATTTTTAAAAACTCAAATAAATTTTAAAAGAAGTTTAGAGCTTCAAAAGTAAATTTTAATATTTAGTTTCTTTCGTTTCATTTTAAATTTGATGTATTTTCAAATAACAAATTTATTGATGTTTAATGCCATTTAAATACTCCCTTCGTTTTATTTTGTTTGATTTTTTTTTGACTTAACACACCTATTAAGAAAATATTAATTAGAGTTATATTTTACACAATTAACCCTATTAATGATGACTTTAAACTTTAAATTTAACTATTACTATTTTCTTTTGTTATTTAATATTGAGGGTAATATGAGAAAAAAGTGTTGGAAAATATGTTCCATGAACACATACAAAAATATACGAAGAAGAACACAAGATAAACGGTTAATAATATGAACACTAAAAATAGATTTGAGGCGTGAAACACGCCCAAAGCGTTTTCCTAAAAATGATATTTGCTCCCTCTCCTCTACGAGATTTCTATGGGATTTCACGCAAATAATTTTAGTAGATATGATAAGCCTTTGAATTTCTGCACCAAGCAAATAGTGAAGATAATCTTATTTGAAAACAAGAACTCTAATACTTGATCTCACGGAGGGAAGAAAAAATTTATTTGTAGAGAGTTGAGAAGAAAATTTTTTTTTTTGGGAAAATTTATATCTCGGTAAAGTTAATCATCTTGTCAGAAAATTGATTTAAACAAAAATGGTAATGAAAGGACACAACCTTCAATCTAAAAAGACATCTATTTTCATAAAAGAAAGACACCTTTTCGTAAAAAACTTTTAATTCATTTATTTTAAACATAAAACCTAACAAAAAGTACTAAAACACTCTTGATTTGTGAAAATGAACAATTAATTTGAAACAAACATATTTAGAAAGAAGGGCAAGTAAAATGAAATGGGGGAGTAATAAGTTGAGTTGATTCTCATTACATAATGTTGAAGTCTAGGTACTCCTTTGGTCTTAATTTATTTAACATGTTTGCTTAAAAAATTGTCTCAAAATAGTTGTTACTTTTAAGAATTTAAGAGATAGTTAACCATTTTTCTCCAACTATACCTATATGAATTGAAGAAGATTCATCTAATTAAAGATTAAATAAGATATATTAGTTAACTTGCGCACCTTATTAATTTCTCCTTAAAAGTTGTGAAAAAATAAACTTAAATATTTCAAGTAATTTGAATAGTGGGAGTACATATCATTACCATTTTCATTCAAATACGTAATCACTTATTTAATAATTTCATTTCAGCACTAAAACCTAATCTACATCTATTTTTGGAGAAGAAGTTGATGTTTATTTGGTGACCGTAGAGAAATAGATTGTGTAGAGTGAAAAAACAATAAGAGAAGCAAACTTTGAGAGATTGATGAATAATGAAACTACACATTCTGATGAATTTAGTGAAGCGGCTCAAAGTAGAAGTAGATGAGCTACTTTTGTGGAGATTTTTTTCAATTTTTAAATTCGGGCCAGAGGAAGAAAAATATGGGAGGGGATTACAATATGGAGAATCTAACCTTCACCAACACAATAAGAGTTCATACAACTAACCAACTAAGCTGTTAAGATTTTTCTCGCAATATTTGTGATTGTTTATTTGTTTACTGTTAAAATGTGTTTTCTATTTTTCATATGTTGGAATTAGTTAGTCCATTTAATTTCTATTCATGTTGTCAATATATGCAACTTCATCATATACGAGGCGGGGAAAATGCAAGAAGCATAGATTCAAAAATGAATGTTGCCATTAAAATAATATGTGCACTATTGTTCAGTGCTTCAATTAATTACTATCAAATTTTAATCTTTTATGGTGATTCATTTTGAAGTAAAATAAATAAATGATTGAAGTCTTTTGATAGAAAAACGACTTAACAATCCAAAATTGAAGCCTTTTACTAAACTGAACCCCTATGTTTGAAAGTTTTCAAAATAGATAATTGAAAGAATTACAAATAAAAAAAAAAAAGCTATCTGAAAACTAATCTCAAAAGCCCGCATTTATAATTTCCTCATTTTACTCTTGCGTGATCACATTCACACAAGTATATATTATTGGATACTTTCAACTTTCATGTAGTAGCAACTTGGATTTGTTCGATTTTTTATAATTTTTTCCCTCTTTTCTTTTTTTATATCCATTTTCAACTACTCCTTATTTATATGTAAATCAAAATGTAGATTATTTAAATATTTAGTACAAGAAAATGATCAAAATGTAGATTATTTAAATATTTAGTACAAGAAAATGATCACTTCCCATAAAACTAAGGAAAATATGTTGTCTCTCTCCCCTGTTGCACTGCATTTCCCTACAAAATATTCATATACACAATTTACACCCTCCTAAAAAGACAAAAAAAAAAAAAAAAAAGAAGACAAAGGAATAAAAAAGAAAAAATGTATATATTAAGTTTATATTATCAAAGCAACCATTATTAAATTATTGCAAATTTTGTACATTAAATTTTAGAAATTGTTTATATATATATATATATATATATATATATATATATATATATAATCTCACAAACTAAATTTTTATATATTTTTATAATTGAAAAGAAAGTTTAAATTTTATCATTTAATTTTCTTCTTTTATTAGTCTAAAAATAGTTAACTAATCTATTTTTTTCTTTAATATTAATACCAAAAAGACAAAGGAATAAAAAGAAATGGTAAAAAATTTCCTAAATATACAATCTCTTTCATTAGTCATAAATCGTTGAGAAGCGAAACAGTGATGACTGTGGCAATACCACACACGAATGCAATCATGCATGCTAGAAGATATATCCTATATTTTTTTTAATTACTAAATGATCTTCTTTAGATATTATTGTTGACTTAACATAATATGTAATAATATTATTTATGTACTTCAGGCCTGATAAATTAATGAATTGTATTAAACATATCAATTGAACTTGGTGCTATTATAGGGATAAATTTCAATAGGGGGATCAGTTTTTCTTATTTGCCGTAGCCCGTAGGAAATTTATTAGTAAATTTTAAAAATTAACTTAAATAAATTAAATCTCAGATTCTATACTGGAAGATCTTAGTATCTTATTGCATATGAAATAGGTAGATTTTTAATAAACAAAAAAAACTAAATAGAAACTTCACTTTTTGTATTTTGGATAAATTCAAATCTCAAATTTAACACTATTAATATAATCTTATTATTTCAATTACATGTAAGCTTCTATATGAGTAAAACTAATAAAAATATTACAATAGAAAATGATTTATAAAAAGAGTGTTAAGAGACAAAGTAAAAATATTTGTACTTACAATCCATTTAAAACTTAAGTAACATAATGAAATTTTTTATTAAAAAAAGAATAACTTAGACAACTTAGAAATATAATACATATAATTTTATTTATGTCGAGAACATTGTCGTGTAAATCATATTTATTCTGTAACGTTATTTTTATCTGCATAAACTATTTTAATGATTCAATTTTCACGTAAAATAACCGTGCATCGCACGGACGCATATACTAGTTCATTTAAAAGTACAAATTAGATCTTAATGTTCTTTTCTTTTTTTTAAAAAATAAAGTTTTTCATCTTTCTTTTTCCTGATGATGAGATTTTTATTGCTTAGATTTGGGACTTGGGCCACATTGATGAGATATTCATTTTGTTTGTTTTTTTTAATCAAGTGGCAATATAAGACACCTTGATATTCATAAATTAATGAAAAGAAAAAAAAGTCACTATTGTTGATTTTTGAAAGAGTAAAATCACTACATGTAATTCAATTTTCAGTGACGAAATTAAATTACAGCTTTCTACTGTGAACAAGTTTTATTAAATGTAAATTAATACAAAATTTGAATTTTAGTAAATTTAAAATATATATTAGTATAAATATATATTATACAACAACATAACCTGTGTATTCTCACATAGTGGATTTGGGGAGGATAGAGTTTACGTAGACCATATCACTACCTCAGGTGAAGTAGAGAGGCTGTTTTCGATAGACTCCCGGCTCAGGACCGATAACAGTATAACAAACACTAAACATAAATACATAGAAGCTAATACAGTATGCAAAATAAACTAACACTACTAGCTAATACATGAAACAATGCGGTCACAAGATAATACTATAAACTATCCATTTGAAATCATAGATATCACTCAAATACCAAAAAGGGCAGCGCAGTGCACTAAAGCTACCGCTATGCGCGATGTCCGGGAAATGGCCCCACCACAAGGGTGTATGATAGTCACGATCCTTCTCAGCCTCAACTCTACCACCCTTTCCCAAACCTTTATAGTATGACTCAACAACTTGATACCCTTATAGTTGTTGCAACTATGGATGTCCCTCTTATTCTTATATAATCGAATCATTGTACTTCACCTCCATGCTTTGGGCATCTTCGCCGCCCTAAAGATGATGTTAAACAGCCTTGTCAACCATTCCAAACCTTTCCCGTCATTGCTCTTTCAAAATCCACCGGAATCTCGTCTGGTCCAGTCACCCTACCCCTACGTATCCTGCGAATAGCCCCCTTGACCTCCTCAACCTTGATACGCCTACAATAATATCGTGACACCTCTCAGAATTCCCCAACACGAAACCTTTGTCCCCCTCGTTGTTCAAAAGTGTATGAAAGTAGGACCACCACCACTTCCTAATGAGGGCATCCTCAACCAACACTGTACCATCCTTTCCCTTGATGCACTTCACTTGGTCAAGGTCATGAGCCCTCTGTTCCTTGGTCTTGGAAAGCCTATACACCTTCTTATCCCCGCCTTTCTCCTCTAAAGCCGTATACAGGCTCTCAAAAGTTGTTGTCTTAGTCGTCATAACCGCTAACTTAGCCTCTCTTCTAGCTATTTTATACTACTCTCTATTCGTCTGTCTCTCTTCATTATCCTTACTCTCAACCAACTTAGCATAATCCACCTTCTTAGTCTCTACCTTTCTCTTAACTTCTTTGTTCCACCACTAGTCCCCTCGATGCTTGCCAGATCAGCTTCTCGAGACACCCAACGCCTTTCTAGCGGTCTCTCTAATACAACTGACAGTCATCTCCCACATACTATCAACATCCTTTCTACTCTCCCAAGCCCTCTAGTCTTCAACTTATCCCCATTAGTTATCGCTAAAATATAAATTTAACAAGTGGGCCGGCTTGACAAGTGCGGTGATGTGCATGGCTTCCATCGAACAAGTGGAGTAGTACCACCCCACTTAATCCTATGACGATCCTCCACACTCCTCTTCTTTATACCCTTATAGATTACCAAGTCCATCACCAACAACATATGTTGAGTCGAAAGATTCTTGCTAGTTATGACCTCACAGTCTCTACAAATCGCTCTATCACCCTTCCTAAGGAGCAAAAAGTCTATTTGAGTCTTGGCCATCGAACTGCAAAAGGTAATAAGGTGCTCCTCCCTCTTTGAGAAGCTTGAATTCACCTCCCACAACCTAAAGTCCCTAGCAAAATCCAAAAGAAAATCTACTCCTTCATTTCGATCCTTGAAATCAAAACTGTCATGTACATCATCATAACTTCTCGATAGAGACCTAATATGCCCATTGAAATTCCCTCCAATAACCTCTCGGTAGAGACCCAGCATGCCTATTGAAATTCCCTCCAACAAAAAGCATCTCCGTGCTTGAAACGCCTCTGACCACCACATCCAAAGCCTCCCAAAAGTTCTTCTTCTCCTCATCCAATCTTGTTTGTGGAGCGTAGGCATTAATAACGATCAAAGAAAACCCCCCAATGACCAACTTAATCGATATCATCCTATTGTAACCCGCTTAACCTCCACCACCTTCCCCCTAAGCTTTTCATTTACTAATATACCTACTGCATTTCTATGCCTCACGCTTTCGAGTACCACAATTTATACCCATCCATATCCCTCACCTTAGCCCATTTGGTTTTCTGGATACAAGCTATATTAATCCTCCTCTTCCTAACAATCTTTATGAGCTCTATAGAATTACCTTGAAGAGTCTCTATATTCCAAGACCCAATTCTCAACTTGGAATTTTCCTTACCCCACCTAACCCTACTACCTCTGGATCCAAAACTCAAACTCGATTGTAGACCCGCCCCTATCCCAACGCTAGCCCTGCTCTCATCCTAGACCCTAGTACCAACCCCAACCCCAATCCTAACATAGAATATGCCCCTGTTTATCATTGACCACCACAACCACTACTCAAAAGAAGCAAGGAAAAAGACGAGCAAATATGTAAGGCTAAGAAATAAAAAAGAAAAGGCTAAAAAAAGATGCAAGGTAGTAATGACATAAATCTACAGAAAAAATCAAGAAACAACCGCATATACCCAGGGACACAAAATCAATAAACTATAATGCAAATTTGACAACCAACAATCAATAACAAGAGCTATACTAGTCACAATAACTCTTATCAGCTTTAGAAAGTAATACCAACACAAGCAAAAGATACCAACACGTACTACAATAAATAGATATAGTAGTCTTTAAATAACTCTTACTCAGTAAAAGAGAAACTAGAACCAATAATCCCACACGAACAGTTAAGATAAACAAACAAGAAATCAAGAAAGAAAGGACTGAAGATAGATATCAAATAAACAGGGAGTATCTGCCTCCAAATAATCAGGAACCTAGATCAGATAAACTAGAAGAGATAAAATGAGTGCACCTAATCTTATGAGATGATGCAGTGAGGATGTTTTCTTGATCATTTCATTGGATTCTGACAAGTTGGTGGAGAAATTGGTCGCCGGAATATTGCTAACTCCGCCTTTACCCATTGTTGATATTGTCCCTGACTTGAATGCCATGCCGAAAAATGATCTGGCCACCTATACACCGCGATCCGCCGGCAAAACTTGGTGTCGGAGTAATGTCGTCGAATCTTCATTAAAAGGTCGTTGAAAAACTGGATCCGGTTTACCACTATTTCTTAGTCATCGCCAGATTGTCGATTCCGACGGTGAAATAGGTTTGTGTTTCGCCGGAAAATGTGGGGTACCGACAGAGAAGAGGGCGAAAAGAGAAGGAGTGGGAGAGAAATGGGTTGAATAGATCTGAGAGAATAATATAATTAAATTAATTATTTGATATAATAAATACAAATTCAATTAAGGTAAATGTGCATTCATGTCCCATAGAAGCAAATTATTTATATCTAAAATGTTCCCTTACATAAATTGTCCCCCTAATTAATTACATATTTTCCATTTTGTACTACTTTTATTTTTTTTCCATAAAAATATTTTATTATTTATTTTCTTTTTACACCATAATCTAATTCATACTCAATTTTTATTTTATTCTATACTCCTTTTCTTTTTTCTTTCTTTATCTTCCTCTGTTTCCTTTTTCTAGTTTGTTTCATTATTCATTTATTTTTTTCACTTATTTTCTCTATTTTTTATTGGTTCCTTTTATTTTGCGTTTTTATTTTTCATTTTCTCTTTATTTTGAATTTCTCTATTTCTTGTTCCTTTTCTTTTCTTTTTTTTTTGTTTATTTTTTTCTACCTTTTTTTTCTTATTTTTTTCTCATTGTTTTATTGGTTCTTTTTATTTATGCATTTTTTATTATTTATTCTTTTTTTTTTGTTATTTATTGTTCCTTTTCTTTTCTTTTTTCTTTTTCATTTTTTTCTTTTTTTTTCTCCTTTTTCATTCATTTTTTTTCTTAAATTATAATTTTCTTTGTTTTTCACCACAAGAAAATTTCATATTTATGGTCCTTTTTATTTTTTATTCTTATTTTATTTATTTTTTTCTTTTTTCTTTTTCTTTTTTCTTTTTCTTCGATATGTAATGATATCTCACAGTATATCTATATACTGCCATGGTATCATTAATATCTGTTTCAATCCTTAGTGTGACCTTCGTGATATCATCATAATATATTTATATATCATTATGATATCATTGATGTATGCTTTAGTCATTCAGTTAGACTTCCAAGATACCATCACAGTATATATACATATATATATTGATATGGTATAAATCAGATTTGCTTCAATCTGTAATGATACCATTATAATATATATATATATATATATATATATATATATATATATATATCTGCTTCAATCCTTGTGAGATCTCCATGATACCATCACTGTATGTCTATATACCATCATGATATCATTGGTGTTTGGTTCAATTTTTCAGACAGACCTCTATAATACCATTAAAGTATATATATTTTGACATGAAATTTTGGGCTTGCTTTAATCCGTAATGATACCATTACAATATATCTATATAATGTCATGGTGTCATTGATGTCTACTTTAATCATTCAGTGATACATCTACGATATCGTCACAGTATATCTATATATTGTCATGGTACAATTGATGTTTTCTTTATTCTTCAGTCAAACATTCATGATACCATCTTAGTATATATACATATCACTAACATGGTACCATAGAAGATTTATTCAGTCCTTCAATGATGTACTGCTTAGTATACCACCACTGTATATCTATATAATGCATGGTATCATCCTTCAAAAAAACACTCACCAGTCCTTCATTATACCATCACAATATATCTATATACTGACATTATATAGATGAGGTCGGCTTTAGTCCTTTAATGAGACACTCCTTAGTATACTACCATAGTATATTTATATACTAACATGGTATCATTATTCAACGAGGCACTCCTCAATCCTCTATGATACTATCACAATGTAAATGTATATATGTGTAAGCACATACACACACACTACCACCACAATATATCTATATATATATTACATTATATCATTTTTCAAAAAGATACTCCTTAGTCCCTCAATATAACATGGTATTATGTAGGACTACTTCAATCCTTCAATATGACATTCTTTAGTCCTCCATGATACCATCACAATATATCTATATACTGACATGATATCATGGAGAATTGTTTTAGTCCTTCAATGAGACACTCCTTAATATACCATGACAGTAAATCTATATACTATCATGGTATCTTCTATGACTACTTTATTCTTTCAATAATACACTCCTCAGTCCTTCATAGTATCATCACTGTGCATTTATATATTGATATTATATCATGGACTGTTTCAATCTTTCAATTAATCGCTCAATCCTTCACGACACCATCACAATAAACCTCTATTAAGAAGGATTCAGTTATTCAATGAGACATTGCTCGGTCGTTCTTAATTTCTTATTGTTATGGTTTAATTATTAAATTTCTTATATTTTAATTTATCTAAAAATAGTTGATGATATCCTTATTTTTATATTTTATTTTATCTTAAAAAATAAATGGATAAAGAAAAAGATCATTTAACTAAATTTTTTTAAAAATAGAGTACATGTTCATTTTGTATTTTAATTTTTTTAAATCAATTTTAGCAAATTTTACTTGCACATAAAATATAAAAATAGATTCATATCTTCGATACAAATTTATTTTTATTTGGAAAAAATATAAAAATTATTTATATAAATTTAAATTTTAATAAATAAGTTAGTAATTTTAGTTTAATTATTTTTTATTTACACTTGTTATAGTCTAGTTATTAAGGTTTTTTTTTACTATTCTTCAAATTACTAAACAAAATAAAAATAAAAGGAAAAAACAAAATAGAAATAAAAAAAATACAAATACTTAACTAGAAAAGACCTAAGAGTATCTTAAATGGATAGCAAATGCGGGTAAAAGTATCGCCAAGGCAAACGCCCATGACAATGGGGTATCTTGGGTAGTTATTTTAGGAGAAGGGGCATTAGTTAAATTAATTTGGGAGGGGGTAAATCAGGGTAATTAGTTTGTTTCTAGGAGTATTTTATGTACTTTTCTTTTAATTAAGGACCGTTTAGTCATAGATTTTTCAAGTAATTTTTGGAAAATTACTTAGCAAATAATGTTTGGCATACAATTTGTTATTATTTGACATATATTTTTGGCAAATAATTCAAAATTTTAAATATTAGAAAGAACTAGTATTTGAGTCAAATTTCATTTTTTGAGATCTTTATAAAGTGAAATATGTTTCTCAAATACTATGCACAAAGACATGCTAAAATTTCACCCAATTTTTCAACAAAAAATGACTTGCCGAAAATATATGAAAATCTATGGCCAAATGCTAGCTAAAAGTTCATTTTTTGTTGGACTAGTTCTTTGATTTGAGCTATAAATAATGACCCACTATGCAAGCCCAAGATATCATCTTTTCATATAGGCCTAAATTTGCAACATGTGTCAAATGACTGACATGTCAAGTAAAATAAAGAAGCCAGTATGATTTTGTAGTATGTCAAAATGACATAGAGTCAAAGGCTAATAAAAATGTTCCACGTTTGTACAAGTAACATGCTCCATCCTTAGTCATGAGGCTTTTCTCTTTTAGTGCACGTTAACTAATGTTTGCCATCAATAGGGAGGAAAGCAAACACCATAATCCCTGCTGACAAGGGGATTCAGGGAAACGCTAAAAAATGGTAGAGGGATTACACAACCAGAATTAATGCGAACACCAGAAAAGGGACAATGAGCAGTCGATAGTAGGCATAGAAAGGGCTGTAGTCGACAAATCAGTGATAGAGGTGGCACAAGAGTAGGGTATATTATCGATTAAGGTGATAACTGAATCTTATCAACAAGAATGATGGAAAACCATAACAACATAGGGGTATTGCTTTGGAAGACGCTATACATACCCATGGGAATATCGATTCACACTCCTGGGCAGATAAAGTTGAACTGCAGGAGAAAGACTCAGTGATGAAATCGAGAATTAAAGCCTCTATATGGGATACTTTCAATATTCAAAGATTGCAAATGCATGATTTAATCTAGCATACATGGGTTTTATAATTGAATGAGAAATTACTTGGAAGACATTGAATCTAAAATTAATTATTGGAGAAATGTAGTAGTGCATTCTCTGCTAGGGGCATACCCCATATTTAGTGTGCTTAATCCATATCTGTAATGAATTTGGGGGAAATACGATATAAACAAGATCGTGATGCTGAAAAATAAGGTAGTGTCGATGTGATTGTACACTGAGATGGGGAAAATGAGGTTATCTAAGAAGGCATATACCACTTCGATAACAAGCCCTTAGTTGTGAAAGCATGGAATCCTAGGATGGAATTTTCAAAAAAAGAGTTTCAAACTACCCCAATCTGAAATGATAACCAGATTGGAGGTCAAATATTGGAGCGTAAAAGGACTAAGGACCCATTCGGCAATAGATAGTATTCACTATTTCTTGGAATACATTTTTACGTTATTCTAAATTACTTGTTTGACATAAATAAACCAAATGCAACTTGAAGTTGTATTCGTGAATTTGGAACTATTTTTGGTTTTACTTTTTGCACTTTTTAATCTATTTTTTTCAAAAAAAATTTTAAATTTTTGAAATTTATTTTCACTTTTTATATTTTCTTAAAAAATTATTTGAATTTCTAAAAATTAACTCCAAAATACTATGACTAAACACAACTCAAACTCTATTTTTAATTTAAAAATTCAAATAAAGTGAAAATATTTTTACGCCTACTAAGTAAATTGGTAGTCTGGTTAGAAAATAATTAATGGTAGAGAAAAGTACAGAAAAATATAGGCCTCAACTTTGCAAGAATGCTGGGTGGGGTAAAGGTTAGAACTAGTTTTCCTGAGATCATTTACTTCAGGAATGAAAAAGGTGTTACAGTTGATCAAAAAGTCTCCTATAAGTGGAAACCTACTACGTGTGGCATATGTAAAAAGTATGGTCATATTAGTGAAAATCTTAGAAAGAAAAAAGCTAATCAATAAGGAATTACAAAGGCAACAGAAGGAGGCAGATATAGATTCTACTGAGATATGTGCATCAGGCCCGCATATTGATAAGGACAACAAATCTAATAGTGGGAAGGTAGCTGGACCACAACAACAAACTCAATAATAAAATATAGATAAGAGGGGTAGGAGCTAACAAGGTAGTGTAGTGACAAGTCCACAACAGTTAGGCAGGGGTATCTCACAGAAGGTACCAATGCAAAATACTTATTAATTACTGGAAAAAATAGAGTAGAAACAAGTAGAGGGGGTTATAAAACTAAGGGTGGACCATCGTCTCTTTACAGGGAGGATGTTAATTGACATGACCTGAATCGGGGCCTAATCGTGTCGGGTGCCTCAAGTCCAACCGGGACTGGAGACCACCCCAAATACCCAGTCATACCGCCCTGTACCCTATGTCGGATGAATTTTGAATATATATCAAGATACACAACTAATACTCAAAGACAGTAATAAAATCCATAACCATAACCAACCAACAATACAATTAAATATCCAATCGGTCTCATCCCCAATACCAATACCAATGCCAAGGATGACACTAATACCGACATCGTCCATGCCCAAAGTAGTCACACAAACCTCTAATAAAAAACAAAGAATATCCGATCGGGACATGCCCCCAACCATAGCAAAAACCAAAGTCCGAGAAATAAACAAAAGTATGTAAAGATATCCATATTATAAAATAGAGTCTTACGGAGTATGGAAGCTCACCACTTCAGCCTGACATAGGTGCTGTCCCCGAATCTAAGTCACTGAGCAGAAAGAGTAGTATGTCCGATTCCTACATCACGTGGGGATACAGTACCCGAAGACGGGTTAGCGTGTGAACACTAATATGTACTCAGGAATAAGAATAAAGTAATGCTATTATTCAAAACCAAAGTAAATAACCATATGCAATCACATACATATATACCATGCTAGGAAAGGGAACCGAGTTTAGCATGCCTTTAAATCTTTAACCTGGGCAGTGTAGCTTGACCATCCTAAAACCGCCCACGGGCTATATGGGTCCAGTGTTACCCCCTGAACGGGCCCCAGTATGTGTAGCCGTACGAACTAGAGATATCATAAGGGCTGGGGATTCCCGTGTACCCCACAAGTATATGGTCACCATGACCAACCCTCATATCGGTAAAGATGAGTTTCCAATGTCCGTCCATTGGACTCACATATTCACGGTTAGCTATCACGACCTGCCATTATTGCCCAATTAAAACCTTTAACACATACGCAAACCACCAATTCTAGACTTTAATTACCAAGTCATTATGAAGTGGTATCATCATACCAATAATAGCTTGCAAGTAGTGCTATTAGCCAACACTTAGGGGATTCCCATGTACCTCATAGAATTTCCAATCAATCAAAACCATGGCCATCAGGGCCTTTCCAAATTATTTAATTCAATCAAACCATTTAGGATTCCATTACCATATTATTTAATGCAAGGTTTTCAATAAAAGTCAAACATGTGACAAAAACATTATCATTGGCATTTTAACAAACATGTTGAGGGCATATAGTTTCCAAAACCAAAAACAAAGAACCAATTAACCATTCCCAGACAATCACATGTTCAAACCAACATTATAACACAAAAAACAATAAATAGAACATGGGAAAACATCATCCAACCATTGATAACCAAAACCCCCAACATATATTTTAAAACCACACAAACCCACAGTAATGCCATGAAAATTATTAAGCAAAACATGCTTTTAGTTTGAACTAACAATGAGGGAGGAGTAACATGCCTTGGGATATCAAATAAGACATAGAGAAACCACCTTTAAGAGCCTTAATTGACCACCTTGAGAAAACCCTAGCCTCTTTTTGAACCAAGAGCTTGAGAGAGATTTAAGAGTGATTGACTTGGGAATAGTAGGTTAATGAAGTCCTAAGAGTGTTTTAAGTTGTGGGGTCAAAAGGGGTTAAGAGGGGAAATATCCATAATACCCCAACTTAAAATGTAAAAATTCCCGTAGATGGGTACGGTTGGACCCCTCCACTCGTACCCACATCATACAAGCAGTACTATCCAGCAGTACCTAGAACAGAAAGTTGGACATCTACACACTGTCCACTATACGACTCCTCTTGCCCCACTCGTACCCATAACATATGAGTAGTACCTATAAGTTGTATCTAAGATAGAATTAAGGAGGTTGGACACTAGACAACGTACAACTCTACTGTACCACTCGTACCCTATCCTTACGGCTCCTAGTGAGCCACGCGTACTTAGAGCAAAGTCAAGTTACCAAGTTTTAGATTAAGTGAAGGACCAAACCTATGAACTATCACCAAACCATACGACCCGTACCCACTAAGTCGTAACCACAAAACAAACTCAACCACCACTCAATGGACAACTTACGAGTTGGGTTACCTGACTCGTACCCACATCATACGACATATATGGTGAGTCATATAATGATCAGAAGGCTAAAACTCAAAAATTTTACAAGGACCATAACCTAGGGCATTTTATTAATATACTTTATTGGAATACAACGTGCCTATATAACCTTAATAAGAAGAGAAAAATGAAGAATATCTACAATGAGATGGATGTGGGACTAATAGGGTTACTCGAAACAAAGATCAAACATAATAAGATTAGAACAATAGTTAAAAAGATGTTTGGAGGATGAAATTATTGCACCAACCATGTATCCCACTATATTGGGAGGATATGGGTGGTTTAGAGAGGAGATATGTATATAGTGTCACGACCTGATTTATAAGTCATGATGGCACCTACCAATTCCCACCCGTAGGTAAGTCAATACCATAACCCGAAGCTATTGTAATGGGTTAATTTGGTAAGAAAGGCCCAACATATGCGTAATTCAAGGACATTAATTGCAAACACAAGGGTTTGAGATAGAATAATTAGTCATACAAGACACTAATCTTAAAACCTTGGTAGAGCTAGTACAAGAGGAACTAATATACAATTTCAAATTTAGAATCGTTAATACATCTATCTCGAATGCTAAAACTTAATTAAAGAGATGGAAAAAATTAGGCGACTTAAATTCCAAGAGCTCACCCTATTTTCAAAAATTAATCACTGCACGAACCACAATTAACGACGACAGGTAATACTCAAATCTGCACCCTAAAGGTACCGAAGAATAGTATGAGTACCAAAATAACGGGTACTAAGTAGGCATCATCAACCAACTGAGCTAAATCATGATATAAGAATGATATAGTGTAAGATAATCTTAATAAGTCAAGGTTGATAACGCTCAAACTACACTCTTGAATGGGTGTAAGCAATCGTTGTCAATATAAAACCCAACTACGTTTGGGTCAAATCCCATAGGGAATATGGTGACTTAAGTCATTTGCGATTTAATTCATTGATAGTTTAACATTTCCTGAAATGGGGGTTTAAGTTTCACAAATGATTATTTGTCACTTTAATTTCGATGTTTGTAACCAAGATTTTATGAAATAACTAGAATTTGTTCACTAGGGCTTACGGTACATAACAGATGCTAGGGGTGACTCAAGATTCTCACGGTAGTTAGGATGAAAAGCTATCTTTATCGATGATATGATCAAATGTCTCTCAAACTATTTAAGCGTCTAATTTCCTAATCCTCTCAGACTTAAGGAATTTCTATTCACTGTCTAGATTTTACCTCAGGTTAACCAACCTTGTTACAACGCTGATTATTAAACGAAGTATTTTCGAGTCCCTGTTGATAATTCACTTTCTACTATATTTGATTTCTTTCTCAAGCAAATCAAAGCAGGTGTGTCTATTGTTTGCAACCAACAGACGTTAATTAAAACTTCAGAATTATCAAGAAATCCTAACACCTATTGAATCTTAAGTATTTAGCACCTCATCATGACCTAACCCTAGATCCCATAATTCAGGTTAACAGAGTTTAGCCACTTATGATGCAAAGAACGAAACACATAATTAAATTCATAATTGAGAAGATTAACTTACACAGATGAATAATAATTAGTGAATCGTAGATTAGATCACTAAGGAAAATCCCCAAAATAGTTGTGTTGTTTGAATCCAAAAGATAGAGAAAGAAGTATCGAAAAATATTCTCCAAGACTCAAAGTATCGAACTCTCTTTAGAATAATGATGATGATGAATGAATTAATCTAGAAAACCCTAAAACAAAGCTTTAAATAGTTCAACCTAAATAAGGAAATAAAATTAAAGTTGTAGCTTTTGCTCGAAATAGACGACGACATCCATGACAACTTATCCGGAGTCTGACGGCTTATCATTGATGTCGTCAGCTCCTCTGTATTTTTGGCTTCTGCTGTCTAATGCCGACGACGATGTTGACGCCTTATCAAAACTTGACGGCTTATCATGAACGTCGTTACAAAAATGTCTTCAACTCTCATTCTCTATTTAAGGCTGACGGCATCCTTGACAGCTTATCACCAGACTGACGACTTATCATGAATGTCGTCAGCCACACTTGTCCTTTGTTTTGCTTCACTTTTCAGCCTTTTTGCTTTCATTATTTTGGTTCTCCTACATCTCAACATTTACTGTAAAAATCAAAGTAAACTAATAAAAAACAACTAAAGTTTCTCAAGACCTTACAATTATTTAGAGTTAAAAGCCTCAAATGTATTAGCGTAGGCTCTCACATCAACACCCTCAACTTAAATAATTGCTTGTCCTAAAGCAACCATAACATAACTAAGAGAATACAAAGTATAATTTGGCAGCTAACTACTCATACTAGTTCAGAATACATTCACCACCTCCAAGGTCAGTCAATTTTACAGCTCACTGTTGATGTTATGAAAAACAACCATGCAACTCACAAGAATCAAGATACGATAAAAATTTAGCAATAACAACCATGACATACCAAGATCACACTCATCTGAATAATTTAGTGACTAGCAACATACACAGTGTGCCCTCATAACAAAGAAATCCCTTTTTTACTCATATCAGAATTCAAATACATAAATAGAAGGATAAAATAAGACTCACTCTCAGAATGAAGTTCCAAACACTGCATGTCAAATGCCATAGGCTTGCCCTTATAGTCAGTACCCAAGTTTTCAGACAGGTCAGTTAGGATCACTATAGGGCTTTTCTTAAGCTTGTAACATAGGCCAGGGGTTGGTATGATATTCATGGATATTTTAGAGTGACTATGCCTCCTTAACACTACACTAAACTCTCGGGGTTTCAACTCTCAACCTTCTTTTCTTCCTTTTTTTTATTGATCACACATGCTCAAGATGGATGCGGTCTTTTCAATTATCACATTATTTTTTATCATCTTTTACACAGCTTTCTCATTTCTTATTCCTTTTTCACCGCACCTAACTTTTTATTTTTTTCTTTTATTCTTCTTTTCTTCATACTTATTTTGTACCATGCACCCCTATGATAGCCACCCTCAACTTAGGCTATTTGCCTAAGTCAAGGTACACAGTATCCAAGGAGGACTAGGACCAAAATAGGTTCATTGTGATGTAAATGGAAAGGTGAGAGGTAACGTAAAAAGAAATAGGCTAATTAGGATCTAACAGGGATCAAGGGATATTATTCACATTGGGAAGGTCATTTAGGCTAAAAGTGGACTAATCATAAAAAATGGCCTATGATCCTTTCCTAACTCTTATCCTATGACCATGGCAAGACTAACCGGACAAGTTCTAGATTCAACACACAACAGGAACTGAGTAAGACCTTACACACAAATGGCACACAAGTATCTTGCATATCACTACTTATTCGGTTCATTTACTTGTTTAATAAAGGTTATTCAGTTTCCAAACTAATGTCATAAAAAGATGCACAGTGGTCACAAATGGATGGAATTCACACAGTAGATAATATATCAAACTAATGGAGAGGTACTCAAAAATCACAAAACAAGCTAACTGCCTCAAGTACTTGTATTACTCCTAATTATCTACAAAATATGCTACAACAATAGCCTACCCTATACCCTCAACTTAAAATAAAAAATAAACTGCTCTAAGGGTTAGGGTATACCTGAAGGCAATCAAGCACATGGATCCTAGGTCTCCAACCCTGCTACTGCATCATCTGCTCTCTTCTCTCTATCAGGAGCATCTGGCTTTGCAGTAGATAGAGCCTTGCTAGATGAGGCACCTGCAGCCCTAGCTCAGATGGCTGCCTCCCATTTCTCGTTATCAACGAAGGACTCAATTTTTGCCCTTTTCAGCTCCTCCTTCTCCTTCTTATTTCTTGCCCTCTTCTCTGCTTTTTGCTCTTTATCACTATTAGGCCTCTCTTTCTTTTCCTTACCTTTCTTCTTACTTTTTTTTTTCTTTGATGAGTCTCCAGTGAGGTCAAGCATTGAAATTTCTTCTTCAGATTCATGCATGGCCTGACCTGTTGGCATCATAAATTAGTGTTGCTACAATACCCCAACATCTACCATTACCTTGTCCAGTGCCACTCTGAATCTAGCAAATCAGCCTCTGATATTTCTATTACCCGTGCATCAAATCGGTTCTCTAATTTTGCAACTTGCTCAGGCAAAGTTGCAAAAGGCTTAAGAGCAGCCTTGATTCTCTTGTCCACTACAACAGCAAACTGTTTGGCAAAAACATGTAGCTGTGTCTCACACCACTTGGCTTGTTTAGCCACTTTTCAGATATCGACCAGATGAAATGCAAAACCTGCTACTGCTGTAGGAACGGATGGGCTGGCTCCAATCTCAGGCACTAATCCTGCCTGTGCTGATGAAATTGGCTATACAGCCTTGGAATCTTATACTTCTGTATGAGGTGCTGTACCGACATCTGTACCTGGAGGGTCTACTGCTACCTTTTCACCTCTATCAAGTCTCAATCCTGGCTAATTTTCATCATACCATATGGGGTTGTAAGTTTTTTAAGAAGGAATGTCATCATCAACCCCTATAATCTTTAGAACATTAGTAGCTCAGCACAACTCTATCATAAGATAAGGGAAAGGGTAAGCATTATCGATTCTCGATATTCTAATCTTCATCTCATCAACAATGATTTCCTTAAAATTTAGGAGAAGGTTCTGCGCCATGCTCACCACTAGAATAGCTCGGTCATTACCCAAAATATTATCTCCATCAGTGGGCATCAGTCAAATACGCACTATACCCCACCAAAACTTTGCCTTTTGAGTTAAAGAGGACTTAAAGATTCTTTTATTTGGGTTTGTTACCCATGCTGGTTCTCCTTCAGGTATGATATTGGCCAACCATGGACGTTGTTTTTCCCGGTTCTTAATCTGAGCATAGACTGATGGTACAGTGGCTTGAGAAGTGAAGTTGGGACCATGCAAGAACCTGTTGATAGTTCTGATTGAGACATCAACCCTTACGCCCCTCACCTGTACTCTATCTAACAGGGGCCAGTCTACTACTCTTTCACCTGGCCTGCACATGTTTTTCGACTGAGCCTGGTAGTTCGCGTAGAACTCCCAAACCAGTGTAGGGCAAAATAAACCTCCTCCTTTGTGGTCCATCCCAAGCCATGCTCTTAGAACTTCTGTTCCACTTCAGGATACCTGCTCAACCCTCTGGTGATAATCATTTTTTCTTCCTGAATTGGCCTCTTAGCACTCCTTTTATCAGTTTTAAGGAGCCCAAAGGTGAAGATGCTCTCTGCTTAGGAATTTGCCACCTAGCATTATCTCGAACTTCAGGGTTCTTACATTTGATAAGTGTTCCCCAAGCTAGAGACTCTTCATCATCTTGTTGTTCAGTGGACGGGGATCCAGATGCTGTTCCCTCAGACTCAGACTCCTCAGACCCTTTCTGTTCTTTTTTTTCAGATTCAGTATGGTCAGACTCATGCTGTTCAGAACCCTCTTGCTTAGAGGCAGTACGTTCAGAAGCTGTACTTTTTGATGGTGTTGCAGTCTCAGTATTATCACTATTCTCCACTTCAATGGGTGGAGGTGATGAAGGTTTCTTCAGACTTTGCTTCTTCTTTTGCTTCCTGAGCAGGGGTTCCTCCTCCTCATAATCAGATTCCTCGTCGATGAGCTTACGACATACACTTTCTTTGGTCACTTTCTTTGGTGCTTTGGGCTCTTTCTTTTTGGTGTCATTTTAAGGTTCCTGTAGTAGTAGAAAAACCATTGGTTAGTCCACAAGAGCACAAACATAAACACATTAATCATTTCAGCTTATTCATGCTTCAGGTTCCAGTTATGACGATAATTCTTGATAAGCCGTCATGACTATGATAGCTTATCACAATTGTCGTCAACCTTAGACAACACCTTCAAAATTTTAACAAATTTTGACAACATTTCTGATAAGCCATCACAATTGTGATAGCCTATCACGAATTTTGTCAGCTCTAAACAGAAACCACTTCATTCTTGTCAGCCTTTGACAACATTCTTATAAGCCGTCACAATTGTGATAGCCTATCATGAATGTCATCATCTCTTATCAAAACCTATTTTTGATTTTAACTCAATTTTCGGTCCCCATTATTTCTCAAAATCCACTTAAATTTCGAGTGTGAGCTGTCTTTTTAAACCCTGGGCCTGCACAGCAGACCCTAGGTGTGATTTTAGCTCCTTTCCAAGTTAAACTTGGTTCAAGCATCTTGGGGAAGAATCTTGGGGACTTGGGTTTTCATTTATCAATTACTTACTATAAGAAAAGAAGAGTTAAAGTTAGAGTATACCTGATGGGGGCCCTTAATCTGATTACACGTACAAGAGGAAGTAGGAAGAATCTCTTGATTGTGAATTGCAAACCCACGCATAAGGGAACTTGTTTTCTTGAAGTGTTTTGCAAAGAGTAGGAAATAAACTAACTAAGGAAAGAAATAAACTAAAGGAAAAGAATTAAAACTAGAAGACATTTGAAAAGGTTCTTGTGTTGGTCCGGGTCAGATTTGATTTAAACTGGGCCCAGAATTTAGCTTTTAAGGCTTTGGGTTGATGACGACTTGTGATGGCTTATCACAAGTGTGACAGCCTATCACAAATATCGTCACCCTTAAGTAGAGGTTGCCTCAAGTTTTGCCTATCTGACAACATTTTTGATAGCTTATCACAGTTGTGATGGCTTATCAGAGATGTCGTCTTGGCCTTTCAGCTGACCTCCTTATTTTTGACCTTCTCTGTACTAAATCCTAATTATAAAATTAAAAATACTTTCTTAAACATAAAAACTTTGGGTTGCCTCCCAATAGCGCCTGATTTACTGTCGCGGCACTACTTAGTTGTCTTGACTACTCAGACTTCGCCAAGACAACCTATTGATACCCATTTACCATCATCATAGAAGACGTCAACGATTGAGAAAACACTCATCTCATGTTGCTGAGTCATGGATGAGTGTATTTTAAAGCGTGCTTCTTTGTCGTTGAACCTGAACTTTAGGTCATTCAACTCCATGTCTACTAGCACTCTCCCAGTTGCAAGTAATGGCCTACCCAAGATGATGGGCACTTCAAAATCCACTTCGCAATCTAGGACCACAAAATCAGCAAGAAGAACAAAATTGGCTACCTTTACCTAAACATTATGCAGTATGCCCATAGGCCGCTTCACAGATCTATCTGCCATTACCAACCGCATATTTGTTGGGGTAGGATCCCCCAAACCCAATTTCTTGTACACAGATAGTGGCATTAAATTTATACTGGATCCTAGATCGTGTAGTGCTTTTGTGAACTTTAGGGGGCCAATAGTCACGGGATGGTAAACGCTCCCGGATCTGCCTTTTTCTACACTAAAGACCTTGCAGAGACAACACCACAATGGAGAAGATTGTCCTCCGACTCATGACTAACCTTCCATTTCTTGGTTATAAGGTCTTTCATGAACTTCGCATAGCCTGGCATTTGCTCAAGTGCCTCAACCAAAGGCACATTTTTGTCAATTGCTTGAGCATGGCCATGAATTTGCTGAATTTTGCGTCATCGGCCTTTTTTTTCAATCATTGAAGAAAGGGAGGTGGTGGTCTTGGGATAGATTTCAACACCACTTCTTTCTTCTTTTTCTTTTTTAAAGCATCAACAGAACTATCCAGCTTCTCAAAATCCACTGGTTTGTTTTCTTTGAATTCATCAACAACCACCTCACCATCTACAGATTTGCCCACAGAAGGGCCAGGTAAGATCTTACCACTCCTAGTGGCAATCTCCATACATGAGCCATCATTCTGTGGATTCTAAACTGTATCACTAGGTAAAGTACCACTTTTTCTTTGGTTCAGTGTTGTGGAAAGTTGGCTCATCTGTTGTTCTAACTGCATGATAGAAGTGGAGTGTGAACTAACCAACTAACTCAGGGTAGAGAATTCACTCTTTATAGTGGTTACCCCCGAGCTGGTAGCCTCAAATCCCTTCAATAATTTTTCCAGCATGTCCTCCATGGACATATTTCTAGATCTAATTCGTGCAACATCCCAACTTCCAGGAGGAACATACAAACCACTCCTATCATTATTGCTTCTCCAGTTTCCTTGCTCCCTACATTTATAATCAGGCTTGTCATAAAAGTTCCGACCTTGATTCCCTTGGCTATTACCTCGGAAACCCCCCTGATTATTAACATAATTAGCCTCCTCATCTGGATTAATAGCAACAGTGCACTGAGATTCCACAGCCTTAACCTTTTTCGTCTTGCCTAACAGCAAGTGCTTGGTCAGCAAGTCCGTTTGAGTCCGTAAGTGGGCCATGTCTTGGTCTCGCTCCTCATCCCATCTGTGCTGCTCTGAAGTTATACCACTAGAAACAGTCGGGCTATCTACCATAAAATCCCTGGTATGCCAAGTCCGACTCTATTTGGTCATTCTATTCAGCATGTCTGAAGCATCTTGAAAATAAAGGTCAATGAATGAACCACCTGCAGCATTATCTATAATTGTCTTTGTCACAGAGTTAAAAGCTCTGTACAAAGTCTCCATCAAGTGCAAGTCTATCATGTTGTGGTTCGGATATTGTGCCATCTTCTTCTTGAATCTCCCCCAAGTTTTATGCAATGCTTTAGTCGGGAGCTGCCTGAAGTTATTGATTTCATCCCTCAACTGCACCCTCCTGGAGGGTGGAAAGAACCGTTCTAGGAAGCCTCTTTCAACTGTCTCCAGTTGGCTATAGAATTGGGTTCCAGCTCGTTTAACCACATTGATTACCCCCCAGACAGAGACAATGGAAACAATATCAACCGGATCATACTCTGGATGACTCCCAGATTATCAAAAGATTTGCAAATGGTGATAAAGTTCACCAAGTACATGTTCAGATCATCACTAGGCAGGCCTCCAAACAACCCCTTCAGATTTAGGAGTTGGATCATGGTACTTGTTATGCTGAATTTTGCACCAGGTGCCAGCGGTGGAGGAATGATAGCACCCGTTGCACCTGCTCCATCTATTCCTTCGTTATCATCATCAACCTCGTAATGAAAAGGCTGTTGACCATACCTTCCTCTGACTGTATGGTTTCTGTTGAAATTTCACTGTACTGGTGCAACAATTTGCTCAGCTTGACTTAGGTTTTGAGGATTCAGCAATTCCTCATATGCAAGTCTTCATCATCAGGGTGCAAGTAACGTACTTGTTGACCCTGGTTCTGTACGTTCACCTGAGCCCTGGCCAAGGCTGCCAGTCTGTCAGCCTCTTGTTGTTCTGCCATTCTCCCGATCAACTGAGGTCCAGATTAATTGGTAATAACGGTTCTCTGGAACTTCTTGTTTTTGGCATAAACAACAAGGAACCTGCAATAAGCAAAAACAACATATAAACGTAAATCTAGGAAACCTAACTAATAGTCAATTAGCGGACATAAGTTTTACTTTACAACCGTATTCCCCGACAACGGTGCCATTTTTGATAACGCTCAAACTACACTCTTGAATGGGTGTAAGCGATCGTTATCAATATAAAACCCAACTAGGTTGGGGTCGAATGCCACAGGGAATGTGGTGCGACTCAAGTCGTTTGCGATATAATTCACTGATAGTTTAACATTTCCTGAAATGGGGGTTTAAGTTTCACAAATGATTGTTTGTCACTTTAATTTCGATATTTGTAACCAAGATTTTATGAAATAACCAGAATTATGTTCACTAGGGCTTACGGTACATGACAGGTGCTAGAGGTGACTCAAGATTCTCACGGTGGTTAGGATAATAAGCTATCTTTATCGATGATATGCTCAAATGTCTCTCGACCTATTTAAGCATCTAATTTCCTAATCCTCTCAGACTTAGGGAATTTCTATTCACTGTCTAGATTTTACCTCAGGTTAACCAACCTTGTTACAATACTGATTATTAAACGAAGTATTTTCGAGTCCCTGTTGATAATTCACTTCCTACTATATTTGATTTCTTTCTCAAGCAAATCAAAGCAGGTGTGTCTACTGTTTGCAACCAACAAACGTTAATTAAAACTTTAGAATTATCAAGAAATCCTAACACCTATTGATCTTGAGTATTTAGCACCTCATCATGACCTAACATTAGATCCCATAATTCAGGTTAATAGAGTTTAGCCACTCATGATGCAAAGAACGAAACACATAATTGAATTCATAATTGAGAATATTATCTTACAGAGATGAATAATAATTAGTGAATCGTAGATTAGATCACTAAGGAAAATCCCCAAAATAGTTGTGTTGTTCGAATCCAAAAGATAGAGAAAGAAATATTGGAAAATATTCTCCAAGACTCAAAGTATCGAACTCTCTTTAGAATAATGATGATGATGAATGAATTAATCTAGAAAACCCTAAAACAAAGCTTTAAATAGTTCAACCTAAATAAGGAAATAAAATTAAAGTTGTAGCTTTTGCTCGAAATGGACGCGACATCCATGACAACTTATCAGGAGTCCGACGGCTTATCATTGATGTCGTCAGCTCCTCTGTATTTTTAGCCTTTGCTGTCTAATACCGACGACGATGTTGACGCCTTATCACCAACCTGACAGCTTATCACGAACGTCGTTACAAAAATGTCTTCAACTCTCATTCTCTATTTAAGGCTGACGGCACCCTTGACAGCTTATCACCAGACTGACGACTTATCATGAACGTCGTCACCCACACTTGTCCTTTATTTTGCTTCACTTTTCAGCCTTTTTGCTTCCATTATTTTTGGTTCTCCTACATCTCAACATTTACTGCAAAAATCAGAGTAAACTAATCAAAAACAACTAAAGTTGCTCAAGACTTACAATTATTTAGAGTTAAAAGCCTCAAATGTGTTAGCGTAGGCTCACACATCAAAGGTACAAAATTAAACCTGAATCATCTCCATCATTACTATATATAATAAGTAAGCAATTTGGAAAACAATATAACATAAGGCATCAACACATGCCAATATCGCCGTACATAACAAACATAAAATATCCAAAATAACGATATAATATAGAGTATTAGCGCATGCCAATATCGTTGAGTATAAGTAATAAATGATTCGAAATCATAAAGCAATACAAGTGTATCACAAGCAAACACAAGTAAAATGTTGGCGCCCATAAACCAACTAGTGAATAAAGTAAAGAACCCATCATGATGTCCCATACCACCGGAGAACACATCCAAGAGAGCATAAAGTAAAGAACCCATCACGACGTCCCATACCATCGGAGAGCACATCCAAGAAGCTATAAAAGAATCAAATCATCAATATATATACATATCCAACTTTCTCATTATCCAGAGTATTCCATAATTTCCATATAATGACCATTTGCCGATATTCATAATCATCATCCAGTGATAATTGAATAAAATATACTAATATACTCATTACCAAAACCATACCACCATATAAATGCCTATCTCGTCATTATACCCTGTTCACTCATTATTAGCTAACCTACGCTTATTACTAAACAAATTACTCACTAGTCATCATATAACCCATAATTATTTTCTATCCCTTATTATCACATAATCACTATTCAAGGGTCAAAGACTAACCATTATTCACTAACTAGCCAATATCAAGCATATAGTCAAGATTCATCACCAGATCATATTTGATAATTAACCAATATTCATTTCACGCTATCATAATCCCACTAGTCACCATTAATCATACGCCCACTAATCACCACATATTCACTATTTCTCTATCAACTAACATCTTTTATTAATTAGCATCATTAATCCACAAATCCTCATTTAGCAACTAATCAACATCATAAACTTAGTCATCAAAGCAACTAATTATCACCATCTCTAAGCCCATTATCACTAACCACCATAATAAGTTAATCATCTCTATTAATAACCATCAATGCCACTAGTCCTTTTTATCACTAACGTTCACAAATCCACTAGTCACTATTAGCCACTTAAGTAATATCCACTACTAAGCATCTTTCATCCTTAAATCAACAACTATACCACTTTATACCTTAACATATTAGAAGTCTATAATCGATACCTCTAATATCCATATTATAGCCAACTACACAAGAACATAAATAAACAGATAATTTCCATACATAGGGCTAGCCGAATTTTAACCGAGTATCATCATAATATCAATATTTCCTTCGGTTGAACCAGGTATCATAATATGTTCAACATATCCTATGGCCTTGCTAGGTATTATAATATCATCAACATATTATCCGGCCACACTGGTTTACCACATCATCATCGTATCCTCCGTCCTTGCCAGGTATCATCATATCATCATAATAGCCTCCATCCTTGTCGGGTATCATCATAAAATCCTTCGGCCTTATCGGGTATCATAATATCTTTTGGCCTTGTCGATTATCATCATATGATCATAATATCCTTCGGCCTTGTCAGGTATTATCATATCTTCATAATATCCTTCGGTCTTGCCAGGTATGATATCATTATAATATCCTCCGGCCTTGCCGAGTATTATAATATCATCATAATATACTCCAATCTTATCGGGCATTATCATCACATTAATATATCCCCCAGCGTTACTGGGTATCAAACTATCATCATAATATTGTAAGACCCTACAAAGTTCCCTCGTAGTCTAAGCCTTTAGAGTATGTCTAGTGAAGCCTATTTTCGCTTTATCCATCTTAAAGTAAGTTTTATATGTAGTAGCAGGCTCAAAGGGTTAGCTTGGGGCTATTTGTAGCCTTAAGCACCGTGTGACGCTTCGAAATGAGATTTTGGGGCGTCACAAATATCCTCTGGCCTTGTTGGGCATCATTATCACATCAATATATCCTCCGGCCTTACTGGGCATCATCATCACATCAATATATCAAATAATAAAGAACAAGCCCCACAAAGGCTAAAGTAAATAACAAGGAAGTTAATTACAAGCCGTACGAGGGCTAAAGTAAAATGTAAGCCCCAAGAGGGCTAAAGTAAATAAAAAGACCCACGACGGCGAAAGTACAAGAAAAGTAAGGAGAAGCATACCCTTATATCTTATCATTAGTCATCAAGGACAATTTATCCATAAATATATGAATATATGTAGCATGAGTATTACAAAGCATTAACGGGTTCAACATGGTTAGTAACATAGCTTCTCATGTAGTCAACAAATACACCTTTTAGAACCCTTAGTATCATGACTCGTAATATTATCAACAAGAAGGCTTTTTAGCATAATCGTTAGTTTTATTACTATACGAAAACATAAAATGAGTAATATCATAGCGTCCCGAAATTATAGTCTAGTTAATGGTCCACATGATAACATAGTCTCGCGCTTAATTAATAGTATAATTCATAGCCACGTATCACATTACAATAATTTGGTCAATAATCATATACTGCACTTCTAAATCAATCACCATAATTCATAATCTAGTCATTTAGACCATGGGCTTAACCATAAGCGATATCATGAAAAATGGCCCATTAGTAGTGTATTCGTTGGCCTACTATTGGCCTAAAGATAATTTCTCATTAGTATGAATGATGGATAAAGCATGATATAATATATAGCTTATTTCATAGCATAATCAATAACATCATTTATGGTTTAGGCCATATTATAGTCAAGGGCTTATTAAATAGCACATTCATTAGCCCAAACATCAGATAATCATAATAACATAATTAATATCTTGACACAAACTTTAGCCAACAAGGCATACAAGGGCATAATCACTTGGGCATTATTCTCAATGCCATTCCACATAACCAACAAGTACCAAGAATCATCAATATTGCCTCAAAAGGGCACTCTCTAGTCTATTACTAAGCGTAAGGGTTCAAGGGAACTAATCCTCGATCTTGCCTTAAGGTGGGTCAAAAAGCCATATTTATATCCCCAAAATGCATTCTAAGTCAATTTTTACCCCAGACTAGGCTAAGGTATCTAAATCAAGCCTTAGATGTTTGACTAGCCACAATAGTCCTAAGGTCAAAGTCTTTCTTAAGAACTACTCTTAACTTATCCATAACAACTAAGGAAATTTCACAAATATATGCAACTAGGGTCAACTTACCCTTAACTTGAGTGAAAAGGTCACTCCCATCTAACTAAAGCTACTAGAGCCTTCTCATGCTATCTATTAGAAAATAAGTCCAATTAACAAAGGTTTAGCCTACAAGTCAAGCATCCCAATCTATAGGTTCAAAATGGACTAAGTGATTCAACTAATTCCAAGTGTTACCATTTATCAATCCATCACCTAGAACCTATCCGAAATCTAACAAGATAGAACAATTATACTATAACATAGCTTAATTTAAGAAG
This sequence comes from Capsicum annuum, assembly GCF_002878395.1. Classification (NCBI taxonomy): domain Eukaryota; kingdom Viridiplantae; phylum Streptophyta; class Magnoliopsida; order Solanales; family Solanaceae; genus Capsicum; species Capsicum annuum. The sequence goes on from NC_061116.1 coordinate 72,037,289, forward strand.
AAGTAAGCCTAGCTTACCTCAAATCCAAAGAAAGCTTACGAACCGCTAAATCTTTGCCTTTCCCTTCTGAGAAGCTTCTTCAAGGTGTGCTATCAAAAATACAATCTACACATTATTATGAGAATATCGATACCCATATTGCACCATTGTGCTTTGGGTCCAAAAACGACACTAAAACCCCCAAGTAGGTCCCACATATGGAAAATACATTTTCGAGATTAACCCAATATTCATACACCATTAGGGAATCATAACCCTCAAAAATCAAGTAAAAGCCAAGCTTATTTTGGCTAAAATCAAGCCCTCTAGCAATTTGGGCTTTTAGTAAAAAATTTAAGACATTGAAGCATGAAAAGAAAGGATTTTTACCTCAAATCCATTGTTAATCACGAATATATATATTAATCAAGCTTCTAACTCACCTCCAAGAATCAAGTTTAGGTTATCATGCCATTCTAGGGTTTCTAGAGAGCTCAAAGGGGAGTGGAAAATAGCCAAATCTTAACCAAAGGGGCTATTTATAACCCCACCAGGCAAAGAGGTACCGCGTTTATGCTACATAGGCCGCGATCGCCATGCTCCAATGTCAACAAGGTCAAAACTTGTTTTTAACCTCCAGGACTCATTTAGGCTCTGATTTCGCAAATGAACTATGTAACCCTACTAAATTCGATGTTCCAGAGGCATTGGTGAAGTCAAATTTTACATCTGAAGTAATTTAGGCAACTAATGTTTCCTATACCTATATTTTCCAATGTTCGACTTTCCAACCAATGGGTCGAAATGAGCTTGGGTGCTGTGGGACATGAACCAAGACTTTACATAGCCTAAAATCGATATTCCAAAGCTCCTGGTACAGTTAGAATTTGCATCCAAGATTATTTTGCTGAGGTTTTTGCTAAGTGACCATTTGGAACCAGCAAAGATTTCTAAATGGGGAATTGGTTCTAAAACCAAACGAACTGCCCGATAATCAAATTATCAGTTCCAACAAGTCAAAACTGACTTAGAAAAACTATGGAAAATCTCTATTAGCAAAAATAAGCTGGATTACGGAAGTGACCAAATAGGTCATCACAACTCCACTACTAAGGAGCTTTCATCCTCGAAAGTTAAAGATGAAGATGTACTTGAAGTCTTGAACATGTGAGAATACTGGGCTCATATCTTAATCTCGATCTTCGAAGTGGCCTCCTCCATTAGGTGGTGTCTCCACTGAACCTTAGACACTAGAATTTCTCTGGGCCGCAATCGTCTCATATCACTAGGTAAAGTAAGCACATGTTCCTCCACAAAGTTTAAATACTCATCTAACTAGATTGGGTCCCATCTAAGCACATGAGACGGATCAGGAATATACTTCCGCAACATAGAGACATGGAAATTGGATGGACAACAGCAATATCCGGAGGTAAAGCTAACTCACAAGAGACCTCACCAACAGTGCATAGAATCTCAAAGGGTCCAACATATCTCGAACTGAGCTTATCCTTACTATTGAACTTCATCATTTCCTTCATGGGAGAAACATAGAGGAATACACGATCAACAACTCCAAATCTTAAGGTACGAAGCTGATGATCTATATAGGCCTTTTGCCTACTCTGAGCCGCTCTCAGTCTCTCCCAACTCATCATGACTTTTTCTAATAAATCCTGAAACATCTCCGTATCATAGGGTCTATCCTCAAAAGTCTTAACCCATCCAACCAGAGAATGACATTTCCTACCATACAAAGTTTCCAATGAAACTCAAAAAACACGGCTGCACTCTAAAGCTGGTCAAACAAATCATTAATGTGAGGCATAGGATAATGGTTCTTCACCATCACTAAGCTGCCTATAATCCATACACATACACAGAAGGGCCATCCTTTTTATTCATGAACAGTACATGGGCACCCCAAGAAAACACACTTGGTCTAATAAAACCCTTATAAGAAGATTCTGAAGTCGAGAATTTAGAAACTTAAGCTTGGCAGTAGCCATATGGTAAGGTGCCATAGGAATAGGTCGGGTGCCAGGCTTGAGGTTAATGGAAAACTCAATCTCACAGACAGGGGGAATACCAGGCAGGTCAATAGGGAACAAATCAGGAAACTCACAAATAATATGAATAGTGTCAAGTGACAGACTCTCAAAACTAGCATTACAAATATAAGCAAGACAAGACTCGCAACCTCTAGAGATAAGTATCCTAGCATAAACATAAGATATATTCTTTGCTAGCTCGCGGGTAACTGCTCTCTATAATACGACTGGGGGTACACTAGACATGGCTAAGGTAATAGTCTAGGCAAAATAGTCCATGACTAAATAATAGTGTGATAATTAGTCCATGCCCAAAATCACACTAGAATCTCTTATATCCCGAATAATAAGGCCAAAATAAGTATTAACATCACCGAAAGTCACAATATATGATCAAAACACTTAATCTACTATTAAAGAATCACCCACGGGAGTAGATACGTGCAAAGGCACAAATAATAAATTAATGGACAACTTAAATCATGGTGCATAATAAGCAAATATATATAACAATAAGTGGATCCCAGATCAAAAAAAGAAAGGGACGACTGGTGGCACATCAAAATCACACCTGTATCTATATCATCTAAAGTCTTAGACTCGGGTCTCTCAGGTACTACATATAACTGACCATGTTTGCCTTTTGGCTGGACACCTAACCGACCTTCTATCCTACCTGTCTGAGGACTACCTTGAGCACCTTGGCAACCACCCATGTGACCATAAGAACCACCTCTATCTAAGGGGTGAATAAATCTAATAGGGGAACACTCTAAGCTGAACCAACCATCGCCCCACAACTAGGGCACTCCCACAAATAGTGACTAGAAAGTCCATAATTAAATCAAGAAATCTAAGCAGAACCATAACCAATAGATCTAACTGACCTGGAATAACCACCACATCTAGACATTCCAAAAATTGAACCCCTCAAAGATTGACCACTACCCTTTATAGGGTGATCTTCTAGTACTAGACTGACTTACGTAAGCAATTTGAAGAGCTAACAGAGTAGGTTAACTCGGCTGACTCTGAGGCTGAAAGGATGAACACTGAGGATACTTACTCTAAGAAGACATGCGAATAGAAAGCCTCGACTCTTTCACGAAGAAGCATACTATCTCATACTTTGTGACTGTCGTAGAGCCCTGCTCTAATCTGGGGAACTGATATTTAAATCTATGTCTAAGGCTATGATGCATAAACCTCTCCAAGAACATCATGGAGAACTAAGTCCATGACAAAGGAGAACATCCAGCTGGTTTAGATACCATAAAATCTCTCCACCAATGACGAGCAAACAAGTCCAACTGAAATATGGTGTAATCCTTACCACGAGTCTCAACAAAGCCAAACCACAAATCCTATCTTTATACGTAGTCCAAAACTCATGTACATCCTCTCTAGGAGCACCATAAAATCCCGATAGAGCTAATCTCAGGAATATACCCAACATCTTCTACTCTTCAGAAGACATAGTATGCTAGGCAACCATTGGATGGACGACTATCGACTGAACAACTATTGGTGCAGGAGAAATATTAACTCTAGGAGCTGCATTTATTTGCTGTGCCCCTGCCTTGTACCATTCTGTTCCATAGAATATACATCATCTAATAGCACACCGCCAATAATACCCAACGACTGAATAATGCATCTCTGAGAACTGCTGAAGAAATAAAACCTAATGGAGCCGTTGGCTGTGGTGGAAGAATCCTGGCTCAGGTGTAGGAATAGGGTCTGGGAAAGATGGCCCATCTTGTTCTCTAATTACGGATATAACTCTAGGATTCCCACGACCTTTAGTCTATCTGCATTCCATAACAAGAGTAGGATCCCTAGGTTTGGTCTCGGGACCCTCATCTTGTATAGTGGTAGAACATGTTCTGGCCTTCTACAGAAGAGTATAGTCGAGAGAATATTCTATAAACCAACTCAAAATCTTAGCACAAAATGAGTAAAAGAAGTGAAGAACTCCTAAGAATGTCGCATTGATTCTTGAAGATAGGAAATGAATAACAATGATTCGATCCCCAGGACTCTATTAAATACTTGCTTTCGTACCAAATATTCAGGTGAAACCTAGGCTTTGATACCAATTTTTCATAGCCTAATTTATGAATCATGATGGTACCTACAAATTCCCTCATCTAGGTAAGCCAATACCATAACCCGTAGCTAATATAATGGGTTAATCTGGTAAGAAAGGCCAAATATAGGCAAACTTCAAAGACAACAATTGCAAACATAAGGGTTTTAGAAAGAATAATAAGTCATACAAGATACCAATCTCGAAACCTGGTAGAGCAAGTATAAGAGAAACTAATAGTATCAATATAATTCTAAATCTAGAATAGTTGATACATTTGTCTCGAATGCTAAAGACTGAATACAAGAAATGGAAGGAAATCGAGTGACTCAAACTCCTAGAGCTCACCCTATCTTCAAAAATCAATCACTACATAAACCATAATCAACATTGATAGCTAATACTCGAATCTGCACCAAAAGGTACATAAGTATAGTAAGAGTAACAAAACAATGGGTACTCAGTAGGCATCATCGGCCGACTGAGCTAAATCAGGATATAAGAATGATATAGTACAAGATAATCTTAATAAGTTAAGGTACATAATCGAACGTGAATCATCTCCATAATCACTGTATATAATAAGTAAGCAATTTGGAATAACAATATAACATAAGGCATCAACACATGCCAATATCATCGTACATAACAAGCATGGAATATAGAAATAATAATATAATACAGGGTATCAATGCATGCAAATATCATCGATCATAAAGAATAAATTATTCAAAATCATAAATCAGCACAAATGTAATCACAATTAAACTCAAGTAAAAAATTAGTGCCCATACACCAACTAGTGCATGAAGTAAAGAACCCATCACGATATCCTGTACCATCGAAGAGCACATCCAAGAGAGCATAAAGTAAAGAATCCATACGCATATCATACCACCAGAGAGCACATCCAAGAGAGCATAAAAGAATCAAATCATTAATATGTATACATATCCAACTTTCTCATTATCTATAGTTTTTCACAATTTCCATCAAATGACCATTTGGTGATATCATAATCATCACCCATAATTATAATTTAATAACATATACCAATTTACTTATAACTATAACCACACCATATGGGTACCTATCTCATTAATACACCCTATTCACTCATTGTTAGCTAGCAAACACTTATTACTAGACCAATTACTCACTAGTCATCATATAACCCCTAATTATTTCTATCCCTTGTTCATCACATAATCACTATTCAAGGGTCAACGATTAACCATTATTCACTAACTAGCTAATATCCAACATCTAGTCAAGATTCATCACTAGACCATATTCAACAATTAACCAATATTCATTTCTAGCCATCATAATTCCACTAGTCACCATTCATCATACCACCACTAATCACCACTTCACTATTCCTCTATCAACTACCATTTTTTATTAATTATCATCATAATCGATAATTACTTATTTAGAAACTAATCAACATCATAAACTTAATCATCAATAACAACTAATTATCACCCTCGCTAAACCCATTATCACTAACCACCATAATAAGTTAATTATTTCTATTAATAGCCATCGATGCCACTAGTCCTTTTTAACACTAAGGTTCACAAATCCATTAGTTACTATTAGCCACTTAAGTAATATCCACCACTAAGCATCTTTCATCCTTAAATCAACAACTACACCACTTTACACCTTAAGTCATTAGAAGTCTACAATTGACACCTCTAATATAAATATTATAGCCAACTACATATGAACATAAATAAACATATAATTTCCATACATAGGTTAGCCAAATTCGAATCGGGTATCGTCATAACATCAATGTTTCATCTGGACAAATCGGCCATATCCTCAATATAATATCATAAACATATCCTCTGGTCTTGTCGGGTATCATAATATCATTAACATATCATCCGACTACACCAGGTATCACCACATCATCATCATATTCTCCGACCTTGCCGGGTATCATCATATCCTCCCATCCTGTCGGGTATCATCATATCATCATAATATCTAGCGACTTTTTTGGGTATCATAATATCATCATAATATGCTTCGGCCTTGTCGGGTATCATAATATTATCAATATATCATCTGGCTACATCGGGTATTACCATATCATTATTATATCCTCTGACCTTATCGGGTATCATCATATCATTATCGTATCCTTCGGCCTTGCTGGGTATCATCATATTATCATAATATCCTCTGGCCTTATCGGGTATCATAATATCATCATAATATCCTCCGGTCCTGTCGGGTATCATAATATCATTATAATAGCCTTCGGACTTGTGGGCATAATCATCATATCAATATATTATCTAAACTTTTTGGGTATCATAATATCATCATAATATTATCCATCCTTGTCGGGCATCATCATCATATCAATTTATCATCCGGCCTTATCGGGTATCATCATTACATCAATACATTAAATAATAAAAAACAAGCCCCACAAGGGTTAAAGTAATGACAAGCCCCATGAGGGCTAAAGTAAAATGCAATCCCCATGAGGGGTAAAGTAAATGAAAAGCCCCTCGAGGGCTAAAGCAAAAGAGAAGTAAGGAGAAGTACACCTTTATATCTCCTTATTAGTTGTCAAGGATAATTTATTCATAAATATATGAATATATATAGCATAAATATTATAAAGCATTAATAAGTTCAACATAGTTAGTAGCATAGCTTCTCATGTAGGTAATAAATATACCCTTTAGAACCCTTAATATCATGATTCATAATATTAGCAACAAAAAAGGCTTTCTATCATAGTCACTAGTTTGATTACTATTCGAGAGTATAAATTGAGTAATATCATAGCCCAAGTCTCGAAATAGTAGTATAGTCAATGGTCCACATGATAACATAGTCTTGGGCTTAATTAATAGTATAATCCATATCCATACATCACATTATGATAATTTGGTCAACAATAATGTACTGTACTTCTAATGCAATCACCATAATTCATAATCTAGTCATTTAGACCATTGGCTTAACCATAAACGATATCATGAACAATGGCCCATTAGTAGCATATTTGTTTGCCTACAATTGGCGTAAAGATAATTTATCATTAGTAAGAACGATGGCTAAAGCATGACATAATATATATCTTATTCGTAGCACGGTCAATAACATCATTTATAGTTTAGGCCATATTATAGTCAGGGGCTCAATAAATAACACGTTCATTAGCCCAAACATTATATAATCACAATAACATAATTAATATCTTGACACAAGTTTTAGCCAACAAGACATACAAGGGAATAATCATTTGGGCATTATTCTTAATGCCATTCTACATAATAAACAAGTACCAAGAATCTTCAATATTGCCTCAGAAGGGCACTCTTTAGTCTATTACTAAGCGTAAGGGTTCAAGGGAACTAATCCTCAATTTTTCCTTAAGGTGGGTCAATAATCCCACATCTACATCCCCGAAATGCATTCTAAGTCAATTTCTACCCCAGACTAGGCTAAGGTATCTAAATCAAGCCTTAAGATGTTTGAAAAGCCACAATAGTCCTAAGGTCAAGGTACTACTTTTAACTTATCCATGAAAACTAAGGAAATTTCACAAATACACATAACTAAGGTCAACTTACCCTTAACTTGAGTGACAATGTCACTCCCATTTAACTAAAGCAACTATAGCCTTCTCATTCTATCCGTGAGACAATAAGTCCAATTAATAAAGCTACAAGTCAAGCATTCGAATCTATGGGTTCAAAATGGCCTAAGTGATTTAACTAATCCCAAGTGTTACTATTTATCAATCGAACACCTAGAACCATTCCTAAATCTAACAAGATGTTGTGATTATACTCTAATATATCACAATCTAACAAGAAGTAAGCCTAACCTACCTCAAATCTAAAGAAAGCTCATGAACCGCTAAATCTTTACCTTTTCTTCCTAGAAGCTTATTCAAGGTGCCAACCTACCAAAACCATAATCTGTACATCATTATGAGAATATCAATGTCCATATTACCCCGTTGTACTTTAAGTCTAAAAATGACACCCAAAACTCTAAGTGGGTCCCACAAATAGAAAACACGTTTTCAAGATCAACCCAATGTTAATACACCATTTGGGAATCATAACTCTCAAGAATTAAGTACCTAGCTTATTTGGGCTAAAACTAAGCCCTCAAGCAATTTGGGGTTTTAGTAAAAAATTTAAGAAGTTAAAGCATGGAAAGAAAGGATTATTACCTCAAACCCATTGTTTATCATGAATATGTAAATTAATCTTCTAAATTACCCCCAAGAATCAATTTGAAGTTATCATGCCATTCTAGGGTTTTTAAATCTCAAAGGGGAGTGGAAAATGGCCAAATCTCGACCAAGGGGTCTATTTATAAGCCCACCAGTAAAAACGGTATCTCATTCATGCTACATAGGGTCATGATTGTGCTCACGTAATCTCCCTTTATTGTCCACGATCACTATGCTCCGGTGTCAGCAAGGTCAAAACTATTTTTTAACCTCCGAGACTCATTCTGGCTCTGATTTTCATAAATGAACTATGTAAACCCACTAAATTCAATGTTCCAGATGCATTATTGAAGCCAAATTTTCCATCTGAGGTAATTTAGGTGACTTGTGGATCCCATACCCATATCTTCTAATTTTTGACTTTTTGACCAATGGGTTGAAATAAGCTCGGGTACAGTGAGACTCAAACCAATAATCTACCTATCCTAAAATCGATATTCTGGAGCTACTGGTGCAGTTGGAATTTGTATCCGAGATTTTTTGATTGAGTTTTTCACTCGGTAACCATTTAAAACCAGTGAAGACTTCTAAATAGGAAATTGGTTCTAAAAACCAAATGAACTACCCGGTAATCAAACTATCAGTTCCAGAAAGTCATAACTTACTTGAGACAGCTATGAAAAATCTTTAATGGTGAAAATAAGTAGGATTATGAAAAATAAGAAGAATGGGTCATTACATATAGTGTCACTAATAAATAAGAATGCCACAGCTCTAACTTTCAATGTCTGTTATATTCCCTTACAAGTGAAATTCATGATCACATTTGTATAGGACTATAATTTGAACAAAGAGAGAAAGGAGTTATCTCAATAGTCTATAGGGATGAAGTTACCATAAATAGTAATAGGGGACTTCAAGTCAGTCCTGCCTATGGGCGATAAGAAAGGTGGTAATTCGGTTAATATTAGTGAGCTTAAAGACTTTTATGAATGTCTGGATAGCAATGGTTTGACTGAGCTTCTTTGTCATGACCCAATTCATGGATTATGTGGGCACCTACCTATTTCTACCCTAGATAGGAGAAACCTTACCACCTAACTATTCAATCAAGTAAAAAAGCTAGATTAAACTGCTTTTAAAAGAAGTAATTCTTTATCAAACTAGAATTTTATCCAAATACCTTTATTAACTAATTACATTGCAAAAATAAAATAACAGTTTCCCCATAACCTAATCTAAATTGGTATAAGAGCACTAAGCAATAGAAAAAAGACACGAGACATAATATCTATGTAAGAGAGGGATGATATAAGCTATTAAAGAATGATCACCATTGTATCTATAGAAACTCCAACTGACCTATAACATAGTTATATCCTTAAGTGGAGATAGAGTAAGTGTAGTATCAGTATAACCATACATACTGGTTGGTATTATTATCCAATCAACGTTAGAAATAAATAGCAGCAATATAAATTAGGGAGAACATCATGGCAAGAGTCAATATTCCAGTTAACTAACCCTTACCAATTCATTTTTTAAGTTCCTTTACTCTCGTCTTACCTCTATCTCTAGCGGCCCTATGATTCCACACCCGACAAGATTGTGACTCACTCTCTATCTCTAGATTATACCGATAAGACTACTAGTCTAACCATCTAGAATACTATAAAGACTAGACCAGATCACCCAAAACCCTACCTACATATACATGTATAAACTATGTATATTGAGGTTAAGAAAAATACTCAATCAAGACATACCTAACATTACACCGATGTGTTTTGGTCTACTAATCATACTTAAAAACCCATATACACCACATGAAATGAGTATAGTCATGACACTTCATCTTAACAGGTATGAAGGCAAACAAGTATCTCAATTACACTTAGGTAGATTTCTTTCATCAATTGTCACCATAATAAATATGTTCAATGAAATGATTATTATATGTATGAAAGGTGTACAAACATACGAGAGTCATAGGGACTCTGAGTCGTGACCTATAGGGGACAAGCTTAGTCTATGTACCAGTGTCAGGGTGACACCCATTCTATTAATGGTGTCAGCATGACACCCGATCCATATAACAACATTGGTGTGACAACTGATTTATATATCATCTCAATACTATCTCCAAACCATATATTCAATGCATGATACAATCAATAATCATAAATAATTCCAAAAATTTAATCACAAACACCCAAGTCACATATAAGCACAGAGTCAAACAAGTCGTTATTACTATTATACTCATGTAGTGCCCAAAGGCTATTCAAGTATTCACCTTTATATGTATATGTATATATACATGAAATAAGGTAATTCCCCATTACACCCAAATGATTTATCCTCACCCAACATAACAATATTTTAACTATTCGTCAATTATACTCACACTAACTAACGACTCAAATCCCAGCTGCTATGTTCTATCACTCACTTTTCTTCTTCTTTGCTATATTTATACCCTTTCCATTTTAAGAAACTACCATAACCATAATATATCAAGACCAACTCTTATGACCCCTCTTGACTCACTATGACTTCTAGGCACCTAATACCCACTCTATCTTCTCTTAGTCTGAACTCTACTAGACTTCTTTGAACATACCAAATACATACTCTAGACCTAACTTATATTCATTACCTTCTTAGTTTCCCTAACCCTTCTTCTAACTCATAGTATGCTTTCATTAATTAGCATACCTCTTGTTTATGCAACTAATATCTCTAGGCATTTAAAAGGTTAGTACAGTTTAATAACTTATTATTCAATATCATAACAATCATTATCCTAGTTTTGATTATTATTTAATCCATCCATACTTTGTCCCTGAGGATATAAATCTTCTGACAGGACTAAAGTTATTACGTGCATGTAGCCCAAGTCACTATAATTAAATTATAACCTACCATGTAGATGAATTCCATTATTATGGAGAGTGAAGAATTATCCCGCACGTGCCTTATTCTTTACGAATGCAAAAAACTGATATGCCATGGTTTCATAGCACTTTCAATGCTTAAAATAGAAAAATATGCAAGTACTTAGGTTTGTTTTGATAGATATAATGTGTTTTTTTGTCTATTTTGTAGGGAACTGGGTTTTGGAGCTTAACATAAAGAAAAGAAGTTAAGATTATAGAAAAAGCCCACCTACGATGCAACCTACGTGGTGTAGGTAGCACTTACATGGCATAGGTACTTGTAGTCAGTGTCAAAGATGAAACTTCAGAGAAATAAAGTTTGAAATATTTGTCCTGATAGTTATAATGGGTCACTTATGGCCCGTAGGTACCACCTACGGTACCGTAAGTACCAATATAAGTTTAGAGGTTTGAAGTTCAAAGAAGTTGATTTTGGCAAACGTCTTCTGGTACGTACAATGCATATTGGTGAAGAATGGGACTTACGACATCTACTTATGTGGCAAAGGTACCGCTTACAACTCGTAAGTGGCACCGTAAGAGGCCACCGACTTAGCTTTCCCTGTATGTTTTAGTTTAGATCTCTAGAGTTTTTTTGTACTCTATAAATACTCTTTTGATATTTTTAGTCAGTTTATGCACTCATACTATTCATAAATATATTTTGATTTCAAGATTGACTTTTGATCTTAGAATCCCTTTGTTTTTGGTTTTTGATTGATTAATTGATTTTAGACTTTGGATTTTATTCTTCATTGTTATGATATTACTTCTACGCTTTCTTTACCATGTCGTTTCTTGCAACTATGAGCTGCTAAATCCCTTAGATAAGGTTGTAGGAACCTGACAGAATAGCAAAGTAGGGGAAGTGTGAGGTTCTTCTAGATTATTATTTACACATTTATTATGATTTTCTTTAGTTTAATTGCTTTTTTTGCGGTGGCCAATGCTAAAAACCCGCATGTATTTAAGATTGTCTTCACAAGAGTAATTAAGATTAGGAAAAAATGATTATAATAGTAATTCAAGGCTATAATCCCGTATCTAATAATTTGATACCCACAAGGTGATAGTTAAACTGGGGTCAAAGACAAGTGTTTGTAAGGCGACACCCTGAGACTCACAAGATAAAGGGTGATATTTATCAAAGCATTCACAAGCCGGTTAGTAATACCTAACTTGTCAATTCTTCATGTGGGACAGTGATATAGTTAAATTGAACATGAGAAACCTATGGAGTTAGAAAGCCAGGGAAAACACAGTCCTTGTGTTCATCTCAAATTGTTTACAACCAAAAGCATTTACAACTTGTTACTTTTTACTATTTACCACAAAATCCCCCTATTTACTTTTCTATATTTTTGGCTACTTAGATAAGTTTTAGAGACAGATTTGATCTATTCCCTATAGGATTGAGATCAACCTAGTTAGGTGAAATATCCTGGGTTTTGACCCTTATAAAATTTCCTAGAAATCCATTATTTGGGCCCAAATAACTTATGGGTATGAGCTGTATGCTGGGGTACGAGTTGTATGGTCCTGTCGTATGCTGACCAGTGTTAGTTGGTGGGATAGTTTTGGTGACTAGAATAGGTACAACTTAGAGGTGTGAGTTGTAAGGGATTGGTACGAGTCGTATCAGGGACTCATATAGTAGACCGTGTTGATACTCCTGGTATTTCATTTTTCCAGGGATATGGGTCATGGGTATGGATCATATGCTGTGGTTATAACTTAGTTTGATGAGTTGTATACTTAACAGTATTTGGTACAAGGGTTGAGGTCTAGATACGAGTGGTGGATAATGATTGTATAAGAGGGTATGACTCGTATGGGTCAGTCATATCTCGGTAATGGGTTTTAAGCGATTTAAGTGAGGTATTATGATATTTCCCTACTTACCCTAATTAGGACCCACGACTTCTAATACACTTAGAAGGTTATTTAACCTATTATTCTATTCATTAACACTTAGAAACCATTTTGAAATATCTCATAATTCTCTCAATAGCTTTTGGGGTAAGGAAACTAGGGTTTCAACTAAGGGCCTGCTTTGGTGATTTTTCCCATCAATTCTTCAATTTAAGGCATGCTTCTCATGCATCATTGTAATTTCAACTAAAGTCATGGTTTGTCAGATTGATTTCATGGTTTTTACTATTTCATGATTATGGGTTTTCAACTATCATTGAGGGTTTTGATATTGAATGCTTGGTTATTGTTTTCTATGGTTTTAATTTTACTTTTATATTCATTAATGGTGGTTTTGGACAATTGGAATGCTTGGTTATTGTTTTCTATGGTTTTAATTTTACTTTTATATTCATTAATGGTGGTTTTGGACAATTGGATTGCAAGGTAATGGTTTAATGGTCTTTGGAGTTGGTTTTGGTTATATTATGCCCTAAGATGTTTGATGAAATGCTTATAAAGATATGTTCATTACATTGGCCTTTTTTAATGGAACTCTTCTATGTTTTAAACTGGATAAAAGATTTATGCATGGTTTAAATGGTTTGAAAAGGGTAAAGGCTTAATGGTTATGCTTGTGGAGAACATGGAATTATTCCAAGTGGATTTAGTATGGTATATAGAAAGGGTACCTCAAGTCCCCTTAACCTAAATGGTTTAGCTATGGATATTACTTATAAGTAAGGGGTGGTATGAAGATACCACCAATATTGGCCTTGGTAAATAAATTGTAAATGGATTGTTTGGACATGGTTTTAATTGTACATTAATAGCCGGGTGTGTATCTAAGCCGTGAAAGGTGGCGGTCTCAGGGGGACGAAAATTGGAATTAATAACCACATGCGAGTGTCATATTTTATATTTAAGGGATATACTAGTTATCCCATAGGATATTGCTCGGTCATGTGACTACACACAGTGGGACCTTTCAGCAGGGAAAGATGAACCCATAATGCCCATGGGTAGTTAGGACGACAAAGCTATACAACCCAGGTAAAGGTTTTAAGTGCAAGATAAACCCGGTACCTTTTCTCGGCACTTATATATGTATGGTTGTTTGCATTATAGATGGTTTAACTTTGTTTTATGATTGATATTATTTTATCCTTATCCTGGATTCATGCTAGCAGTTATTTGCTAACCCCATCTATAGGTGAATGCTATGCAGGAACCAACTATTCTACTCCTCCGATTTAGCATGTAGATTTAGTATCAGTATTTGGATTGAAATGGTGAGCTTCCATTCTTTCGGAAGACATTATTTTATTTTATGGATTTCTTTAGATAATTTTCTTTTATTTTAGATATGGTATTTGGCCATGGTTGGGGGCCTGTCCTAATCAAATTTGTTTACTCTTTGGATAGAGGTTTATGGTACTTTTGGGGGTTGGTATGGGCGGGATCAGTATTAGTGTCGTCGACCTTGGCATTAGAATAAGCCGGTGGGCTGGCATCATTAGACATAATTTCTTATTGTTCCATCATATTACACTTTGGGATTGATTTTTATATCATGTTTTGGTATTCACTTTAGTTTATGGTCTATAGATGGGTATGGTTAGTCAGTTGGTGAGGTATGGTCGGACTCAGTTGGGTCATCAGTTATGGTTATGACCTTATCCCAGAGTCCTAATGAGAGAAATAATGTTATCTTACTATATGTTTAAAATTTAGCACATCTAAGGCTGGATATAGGTGATTAGGTTGGGCAACAGGGGGCGGTCCCCGATCCTAGTTAGACTTAGGTTCCCATTACGATAAGGCCCGGGATCGTGTCGTGTCAAGTTGGTATCAACGCTTTAGGTTCCTAGTCAACTGAGAAGTCCACAAAGATATGTTGAGTAGAGTCTCTTGTAGGGGTATGAAGTGCACCATGCTGATAAAAGGAAGGCTGCAAGACGTTTAGAAATATTTCACTTTTTTGGTAGTCTATCTTCAAGCTTGAGTTCTTAATCCTGGAATCTCCTCTAATCCTTGTTTGTTTGACTTTCAGATCATGCCTCCTAGATCTAGAACAAAATAAAATTCTTCCATCCCATCTGGGGATAATGCTGAAGGGGTACGTCCTATGTCTTGAGTACATCTTTGATCTCATGGTCCTATTCTTGATGGTGAAAAAGTTCCTTCTATTCCAGCTAGTTCTCCTTAGGTCCCTCAGGGCAACATGACAAAAGTAGAATTTCATTAGTTTATTCATGTCATTGCCTAATTAGTTACTGTTCAGGCTTTGTGGGGTGCGACTGGTGCTTTGTCTACTGAGGCCATAAGGGTTGGTCAATTTATAAAAATGGGTCCTACAACTTTTATTGGGGTTAAGGTGGAGGAGGATCCACAGGGCTTCTTAGATAAAATGGAAAGGATCTTTCAGGTAATGCCGGTTACTGATATAAAGAGGGTTAACTTTACAGCTTATCAGCTTAAGAATGTTACTTTTTAGTGGTATAAGGAATAGGATAGGGATAGAGGTGATATGGAATAGGAAGGATTGTGGGAGACTTTTTCTATTGCCTTTATGGATCGGTTCATTCCTCAAGAGTTAAGGGAAGAAAAAATGTAAGAATTTGTAAACCTCAGGTTAAGAAGGATGTCTGTAAAGGAATATGATTTGAAGTTCCATCAGCAATCAAGGTATGCTCTTGATTTGGTGGCTAATATGAGGTTAAGAATGAGGAAGTTTGCTTCTGGGTTGAATAGAAATTTGATTCTGGAGAGCAAGACTGCCTTGCTTATAAAAAAATAGACATCTCAAAGTTGACTGTTCATATGCAGCAGATTGAGAATGAGAAGAGGAAACATACAGAGTTTTAGGCTAGGTAGGAAAAGCAAAATAGTTTTTTTAATCATGGAGGTGCTCAGTTTTAGGGTGGAGTGGGAGAGTTTGAGCTCCTTTTCTGCCAGTGCACTTTACCCATAATAGTCGGGAGATAGGTGTCATCAAGGTGGAGATAATTCTTGGGCACAGGTTGCCTAATTGCTGGTGAGCGAAGGTCAGTCAGTTTTTTTGTGTTCTTCTTGTTAATTCTGTGGTCATCCTTATTGGGATTATTGTGATGAAAGAAGGGATAGATACTTCAAGTATGTCCAGGTAGGCCGTCAGCTTAGGGATTATCCAGTCAATAAGGTTCCTATGGTGGTGAATAAGATTTCTCTGGCTTCATCTTCTACTTCTGCACCTGGTGGTATGGTATCTGCTTCTATTACTGCTCCTGGTTCTAGTGTTGGTCAGAATAGGTTGTATGCTTTGGCATCCCAACAGGAATTTGAGCCATCACCTGATGTCGTTGTTGATACATTATAGCTTTTCTCTCATAACATAAATTATTTGCTTTATCCAGTATCCATTCTTTCTTATGTGACTCCATATGTAGCTGTGTCTTTTAGTTTTGATCCAGAAGTTATCTCAGATCTTTTTTCTATTTCTACCCTGGTAGGTGACTCAATTTTGCTAAGAGATTCTATAAAGGGTGTGTGGTAGCTGTTGGTGGCAATCAGACCTTGGTGGATCTCTTTGAGTTTGATATGGTAGATTTTGAAATAATCTTAGGTATAGATTAGTTGCATTCTAGTTATGCATCTGTGGATTATCAGACCCATTGGGTTATCTTTAAGTTTTATGGTGAACCGATTATAGAGTAGGAAGGTAGATCCTTATCTTCTATGAAAAGGTTTATTTCTTATCTTAGAGATTAGAGGTTAATCTCTAAGGGTTGTGTTTATCACTTGGTCTGGATTAAGACACTCGTCCAATATCTATTTCTCCGTATAGAATGGCTCCGGCTGAGTTGAGGAAATTAAAGGAGAAACTTAAGGATCTTCTACGTAAGGGGTTTATTTGCCCTAGTGTTTCTCCATGGGGTGTGCCTGTATTATTTATGCACAAGAAGGATGGTTCCCTTTGAATGTGCATTGACTCCAGGCAGTTGAATAAGGCGACGATCAATAACAAGTATCCTTTTCCTCGAATAAATGACTTATTTGATTAGTAACAGGGGGCTAAGTTCTTCTCTAAGATAGATCTTCAGTCTGGGTATCATTATCTTAAGATTAGGGAAGTAGATATCCTTAAGATGGCTTTTCATACTCGATATGGGTATTTTGATTTCTTGGTAATGTTATTTTCGTTGACTAATGCTCTAGCAGTATTTATGGACTTGATGAATAGAGTGTTCAGGCAGTTTTTAGATCTCTTTGTCATTGTGTTTATTGATGACATTTTGGTTTATTCGAAGAGTGAGTTGGATCATGCTAATCACCTCCGTGTGGTGTTATAGATCCTAAAAGAAGAACAGTTGTATGCCAAGTTCTCTAAGTGTGAGTTTTAGTTGAATGCTGTGACTTTTTAGGTCATGTTATTTCTAGTGAAGGGATCATGTTGGATCCACAGAAGGTTGCTGTGTGAAGAGATGGCCTAGGCCCATGACTCCATCCAATATTCAGAGCTATTTGGGTTTAGCTGGGTATTATAGGAGATTTGTGGAAGGCTTTTCTACGATAGCTGCTCCTTTGACTAAGTTAACTCAGAAGAAGGTTAAGTTTTCTTAGTCGGATTCTTATGAAGGGAGTTTTGAGAAGTTGAAGGATAAGTTGACTTCGACTCCAATCCTGACCTTATCGAAAGTCAATAATGGGTTTGTGGCTTATTGTGATGCATCTAGGGTAGGGCTCGATTGTGTTTTAATGCAATATGGGAAGGTGATTGCCCATGCTGCTAGGCAGTTGAAGGTACATAAGAGGAATTATTCTACTCATGATTTGGAGTTGTTGGAGGTTGTGTTTACTTTGAAAATATAGCATTATTATTTTTATGGTGTTTACGTGGATATCTTTTCTGATCACAAGAGTCTTTAGTACGTGTTCACTCAAAAAGAGCTTAATCTCAGGCAGAGGAGGAAGCTTGAGCTTCTTAAGGATTATGATATGAGTCTTTACTACTACCTAGGTAAGGCTTATGTGGTTACTGATGCTCTTATCAGGTTATCTATATAGAGTTTCACGTGGAGGAAGGCAAGCGAGAATTAGTAAAGGATATTCACCACTTGGCTAATCTTAGAGTTCATCTCTTGAACTCTAAGAATGGTGGTGTGATAGTCCAAGAAGTGGTTTGATTATCTCTTGGTGAGGAGATTAAAGAGAAACAAGTGCTAGATCCTATCTTGATGAAAATCAAAGGTGACATTGGTGGGTGAAAGGTAGTGGTGTTTGATATCTGTGGTAATGGTACTTTACGGTACCATGAGAGGTTGTGTGTTCCTAACGTCGATGAGTTACAACAAAGGGTTTTAGTTGAGGTGCATGAGTTGTGCTATGTTGTTCATCTCAGCTCGACTAAGTTGTATCAGAATCTCAAGGAGATCTATTAGTGACACGAAATGAAGATGGATATAGTTGATTTCGTTGTCAAGTACATGGTGTGTCAGTAGATTAAGGTTGAGCACACGGGGCTAGGAAGGTTGTATCAAGAAATTGATTTTCCCAAATAAAAGTGAGAAGTGATCAATATAGACTTCATTACCGGTCTCCCTCGATCTCAAAATTAGTATGATTCGATTTGGGCAGCATGGATAGGATAACCAAGTCTACGCAATTCTTGCCAGTACGAACTACCTTTTCAGCAGAGGGTTATGCCCGGTTGTATCTCCAGGATATTTTAAAGCTATATGGGGTACCTATTTCGATTATCTCTGACCGTGGTACGTAATTTACGTCTTATTTCTGGTGGTCTTTCAAGAAAGGGTTGGGGACTAAGTTTAGACTAAGTGTTTCTTTTCATCCACAATAGGATGGGCAAACAGAGAGAACTATTCAGATATTAGAAGATATGCTTCGTGTCTGTGTGATTGACTATGGTGGCAAGTGAGTTGAGCATCTGCCTTTGGTGGAGTTTGCTTACAACAATAGCTATCATTCTAGTATTGGCAGGGCACCTTTTGAGGCATTGTATGGTAGGAGGTGTAGATCTCCTATTGGATGGTTTGAGCTTAGACAAGTAGATATATTTGGTCCTAATTTGGTTTATCAGGCGATAGAGAAGGTGAAGGTGATTCGGGATAGGATTAGAGCTTCCCAAATTTGCCAAAATTCCTACACGGATATTAGGCATAGAGACTTAGAGTTTGAGGTCAGGGATAAGGTGTTCCTAAAGGTGTCACCAATGAAGGCAGTGGTGCGGTTTGGCAAAAAAGGGAAACTCAATCCTTAGTTCATTTGTTCTTATTTTGCAAAGAGTTGGCAATATTGCTTATGAGTTGGAGTTTCCATCTAGCTTAAGTCTGGTTCATCCAGTCTTTCATATTTCTATGTTGAGAAAGTGTCTTAGTGATCCTTATTCGATTGTTCCATTGGAAAGATTGGGTAATTTTGATTCTCTGTCTTATGAAGAGGTCCCATTTAAAATATTAGATAGGGAAGTTCGTCGATTGAGGACTATGGACGTGGCTTCGTTTAAGGTTCTATGGCGGAACCATAAGGTGGAAGAAGCTACTTGGAAAACGGAAGAGGATATAAAGTCCAAGTATCGGCATTTGTTTTCTGCTCTTGGGATTCATGCGGAGGTATGTGTTCTTGAACACATCTTTATTTTCTAAGTTTGTTAAAGGATGTTTGATAATGTAAATGACTATTTGTGTGGTTACCCCTACCTTGTCCGTCATTCGGGGATGAATCTTCCTAGTGGGGGAGACTGAAACACCCTGGGTTTTGACCTTTAGAAAATCTCCTAGAAATCAATTCTCCAGATACAATACAACTCATGGGTATGAGCCGTATGCTGGGATACGAGTGGTACGATCCTGTTGTATACTGACCAATATTCATTGATGGGATGGTTTTGGTCAATGAAATGGTTATGACTAAAAGGTGTGAGTCGTAAGGGATTGGTACGAGTCGTATCAGGGACTCGTATGGTGGATAGTGTTTAATCCTCCTGGTATTTTATTCTCTAGGGATACGGGTCATGGGCACAGATTGTATGTTGTGGTTACGACTTAGTTGGATGATTCATTTACTAAATAGTGTTTGATTCAAGGGTTGAGGTCTGGATACGAGTGGTGGATAGTGATCATATAGGAGGGTACGACTCATATGGTCAGTCGTATCTCTGTGATGGGTTTTAAGGGATTTAAGTGGGGGTATTCTGACATTTCCCTACTTACCCTAATTAGGAACCATGACTTCTAATACACTTAGTAGATTATTTACCCTATTATTCTATTCACTGACATATAGAAACTATTCCAAAACATCTCATAATTCTCTCAAGAGATTTTGGGGAAAGGAAGCTAGGGTTTTAACATAGGGCTTTCTTTGGTGTTTTTTCCCATCAATTCTTCGGTTAAAGGCATGACTCTCTCCCCTTATTGTAATTTCAACTAAAGGCATGGTTTATAGGATCGATTTCATGGTTTTTACTATTTCATCATTATGGTTTTTCAACTATTATTGAGGTTTTTGATATTGAATGCTTGGTTATGGTTTTCTATAGTTTTAATTATGCTTTTATATGCATTAATGGTGGTTTTGGACAATTGGATTGCATGGAAATGGTTTAATGGTCTTTGGAATTAAGGTGTTTGATGAAATGCTTATGAAGATATGTTCATTGCATTGTCTTCTTTTAATTGAATTCTTGCATGTTTTAAACTTGATAAAGCATTTATGCATGGTTTAAATGGTTTGAAAAGGCTAAAGGCTAAATGGTTATGCTTATGGAGAACATAAAAGTCTCCCAAGTCGATTTAATATGGTATATGGAAAGGGCACCTAAGGTCCCTTAACCTAAATGATTTGGCTATGGATATTACTTGAAAGTAAGGGGTGGTATGACGATACCACCAATATTGGCCTTGGTTAATAAATAGTAAATGGATTGGTTGAACATGGTTTTTATTAGGCATTAATGGCGGGGTGTGTAGCTAAGCCGTAGAAGGTGGCGGTCTGGGGGATCAAAATCAAAAACTCATATTTACCGATATGAGGGGTCCTTGATGACCACGTGCGATTGTCATATTTTATATTGGAGGGATTTACTAGTCATCCCATGGGATATTGCCCGATTATGTGGCTACATGCATTGGGACCCTTTCAGCAACGGGAGTTAAATCCATAATACCCGTGGGTGGTTAGGACGGCAAAGCTACACAACCCAGGTAAAGGTTTTAAGTACATTCTAAACCCAATCCCTTTTCCCAACATTTATATATGTATGGTTGCATGCATTATGGATGGTTTTACTTGGTTTTATGATGGACATTATTTTATTCTTATCCTAAAATTCAAGCTAGTAGTCATTCGCTAACTACATCTACTAGTGAATGTATACCCACATTATGCAGGAATCAACCATTCTACTCCTCCTGCTTAGCACGTGGATTTGGTATTAATATTTGGATAGAAGTGGTAAGCTTCCATCCTTTCAGAAGGCTTCATTTCATGTTATGAATTTCTTTAAAAACTTTTCTTTTATTTTGGATATGGCTTTTGTCTATGGTTGGGTGCATGTCCCAACCGAATTTATTTACTCTTTGGATAGAGGCATTGTGGTACTTTGGTACGGGTGGGATCAGTATTGGTGTTGGCCTTGGCATTGGAATAAGCCAGTGGGCCAGCATCACCGAACACAATTTCTTACTGTTCCATCATATTACACTTTGGGATTGATTTTCATATCATGTTTTTGTATTCCCTTTGGTTTATGGTCTATGAATGGGTTTGGTATGGTTGGTGAGGTACGGTTGGATTCGATTGGGTCGGTCATGGTTGTGACCCTATTCCAGAGTCTTAGTAAGAATAATAACACTATCTTCTTAGATGTTTGAAATTCAGCCCATCTAAGGCTGGATATAGGTGGTTGGACTGGGCAATCGAGGGCGGTCCCCGATCCTGGTTGGACTTGGGATGCCCATTACGACAAGGCCAAGGTCGTGTCATGTCATTGGGTTACTATAATTTGATAGCGACCACATTGTATCTTCGTGTAGGGTATAGTTTGGGCGACATCAAATTTTGGCTCTGTTGCCGCAAAATATGAATGTGGATTTATTGATATAAGTTTTTGAGGTTTTTGGGTTTTACTTTTTTGTTCTTTTTAATTCTTTTTGGGGCGTATGCCCATGCATACCCAGTACTAGGAGTCAAGGTAATTATTTGATCCTATTTAAACTAGATCCAGAAAGAATCCAATAATAAAATCATAGGATATCACACCACGATCGTGAAGCTCATTGAGCTACCTCAAGATGATCCACAGGACTTGCTTTCCCCATCTCCACAGGAGATAGTAGAGAAAGCTAATGTTGGGTGTATTTATGCATTCTAGTGTTTCTATTCTAGCCTATTTAGCCTTATTTTGAGAATAATTCATGTGCTTTGTGTGTTGATGATGCTATAAATAAGCATATAAATGTTCAAGGATGTAATTACAATGTTTAAAAGTGTTTTCAAATAAGTGTGGGTTTAAATCGATCATTTAGAGTTTAGACGAGAAAACAAGTTTTAATAGATTGAGCTAGGTGTTGTTCTAATCTATTGCATTGGATTCTAATGTGTTGAATAAGTTCCTAGTGGCTGTGTTATGTAATTATGTGTGGAATAACTTGTTTAGAATGTGCAAAGTGTAATTGAATCAAGTCAAGAGCCAAAGCAAAATGTTAAAGATTAAGCGAGGTAGCCTAGTCTTAGCTCGTGTGTAAGTGGCGCCATCAGTGATAGAACATTCTGGGTCCAAATTTTAAAAATATGGGCCGGACCCAAGTGGATCCGACTTGGACCGAACTTCCAAGACATTTAAAAACCAATAACTCAATCCTATTCCACACTTTTCTCAAATTTTCTAGCTCCCTCCCAAATTTAACCCCAACTTTCTGTATAATTCTATAAAAGGCAAAACTCCCTCTCACTTACAAAGGCTAGGGTTTCATCAAATTTATTCACTTCTATATTTCCACAACTTGCAATCAAGGTAAATTTCTGGGCTCTTACTAGCATGTTGTTGCGCTTTAACGAAGAAAAGTAAGTTGGTACTTGAATATTCTTGAAAGTTGTGAAAAATCAACAAATTGTATGTAGGAGTCTAGAATAATCCTAAAAGTTTAAATTGGTGCACTGTTCTGGAATAAATAATCTATGATCATGCCCTAAAAGGAAGTAGAAGTTGAAAAGCTTGATGAAAACCCAAAAATTTGTGTACCATATCTATGTTTTTAAACTTTATTCAAGTTTTTGCGTGCAAAATTGGACTTGAGTAGGTTAAAAACATTGTATGGGGATGTGAAATTTGAAAAAATTCAAAGTACCCTCACAAGGGTACCTACGATGATACCTATGAGCCTCATAAGTAGCACGTACAAGCCATAAGTTCCTTTGTAGGTGTTAGATCTAAACCCCTAAAACTTCAGGGCTTTTTCTGGAACCTACGAAGGTTACCTATGGGCTGTTAGTGGAACCTACGATCCTTAAGTGGCCTTCGTAAGTGCCCACTCTAAAAGTTTTGATTTTTTTTTCAGATTTTGCATTCCTCTCTCCTCTTTCAAGTACTAACAATTGATTTTTCAGGTACTATGGCACCCAAGAAAACCATGAAGAAAAGAGTGCAATCGAGGCTTTGGTATAAGTCCTTTGAGAGAAATGGATTAGTAAATGAGTATTCGATTGCCCTATACCAGCCAGCAGCCCCACAGGCTAGGGGCTAGATACAGGTTGCAGCTGTAGCCAATGCAGCCACCTTAGGTGTTCAGATCCCAATATGGACTTAGTGGGGCACTCATCCCACATCTATATAGGTAGAGGTTTAAACGAATGCAACCAGACCAATCTCTAAGATGAGGATGAAGTAAGCCAGGTTTTTACCACTGCACTCTACCCAGTTTGAGGAGGCAAATCATGCTTCTGAGGATGAGGAGTCAGGATACAGAGATGAGGTTGAGTCTGGTATAGTTGATGGTATAGTTTAGGAGGAGGTCATCTAGGACCCCCAATCTAAGGAGGGGTCAGAGAATAAGTCAGGTTTGGCTAGCTAGTTAGCATCAGCAGTACCCCAATGTGTGGAGGGTACAACTCAAGCACCACAGGTTTCTCAACCTCCTATTCCACCACTAGCTAACCTCACATCTGGATTGTACATATGTCTAGATGGTACCCCTAGATAAAAGAAATGCAATGTAGTGTGTATAAGGGAAGTAGGTGATTCATAAGCAAGACAATTTTATTACTGAGACGAGTCGGCCTAAGAGGACTATTGTTGCTAATAGAAGACTTGATTTCTTAGGATAGCAGGGTAACTAGACTTGCAGGCCTTCTTAGAGCGATACTAGGTAGAGTGGATGACTACCCTTAGGGATATTATAGTCAGGATTTGGTTAGGGATTTTTACGCTTCCTACACCACCACGGTCACTTTGGTTACACCTAGAGCAGATAGAGGCATAGAGCATCCCTAGTTAAAGCATACACTAGTGAGAGGGGTTCAAGTTGACATTTTGTGGTGGCCATTGGCCAAATTCTATTTGGTCCAGAGTATGTATCTTTGATATCTACTATTGAGTATGAATATATGCTTAGATTATGTAAGAAAAATGTGCTATGAGAGATACTAATTTTAGATATCATTGGTTGGATTTAGAGAGGTGGGTTGCCAAACAAATTTCAAACTTGGGGTGATGATGCCCCTGGATTAAGGGTAAGGGTGAGATTAAGAAGGCAGTGCTTAATTTTGCTGCAAAGTTTTGGTAGACAGTGGTGCGTGCATTTCTGAATATGTCCAATTACTATGGACAATATGTTGACATAGGATAGAAATATACTAGTTGCTTGTTTGATAGCAGGTTATAAGGTCAACTTTAAAGCACTTATCAGATATGAGATACACGAGTAGGCATTCGAGGACATGAACATTCTTCTCTTTTATTGTCTAATCTAGAGGTTATGTGATAAGGTAGGTGTGTCTAATATTCTAGATATTGACAAATAATTAGAGGTGATGAGCATTGCCCATACTAGTTTGATCAAGGATCCGGTAAAATCGGTCCTTGAATAGAGAGCTCAGACACCTCCAAATGTGATACTAGACCATTTAAGGGGCCTTCAGTTTTGATAGAGAATGTTAATAGGCCAAATATCATTGGGGCGCTTGATTAAGATAATAGAATCGACATGTTTTTTGTGTCGTATTGTGTTTTGTTTCGTAATGTCTTATGTTGTTTTTGTTTAACTAGGAGGAAAATAAATACCTATAGGAAAGGATCATAGGCCATTCTTGAACTTAGTCCAGTATTAGCCTAAATGACCTTCCAAATATGAATAAGTATCCCCTGATCCCTATTTGGAGCATGTATAGACCTATTTTCTTATTTTTACCTTTATATTTTAATTAAAATGAACTTGTTTTATCCCTAGTCCTTATTGGAAATTATGAGTGGGTATGAAGAAGGGAATAAATAATACAAAAGTAAAGTAGGGTTCGGTGTGGTAAAAATAAAAATGAAAAAGAAAGAATAAGAGAAACCTCACCCAACCTGAATAAGTAATAAAATAATAAAAATAGAGAAATAAGGGCAAAATAAAAGAAAAGTTGTTTGAAAAGTGGACCCCAAAATGTAATTGTAGTTCCAAGGAGGCTTAGTCACTAAATTCCCACATGTACCATACGAACCATCAAGCCTATGTTACAAGCTAAGTAAAGTTCTATAGTGATCCTAACCCGACATTCTGAAAACTAAGGTAACGAAAATAAGGCCAAGCCTATGATATTCAGTGCATTATTGATGGAACTTCTTTTAAAAGTGTGAGTGTCTTGTGATTGTCCCTGAATTAACATGTATTATTCTACTGAGTGAGTGGGACTTCTTTTTTGTGAGGGTGCATGGATTGTGTTGTTAGCTACTTATCTCTTTGGATAATGTAATTTTTATATATGCTTGATTATGTGTTGGTAATATAATGCCATAGCATGATTCTCTTGTGTCATATTATTGGGTTGTATTGATTCACAAAGTTGGTTTTGACAAATTAAAAATGAGAGGGGGGGGGAGGATAATATTTTTGAGCTAAATTTGAGATTAACTGCCAAAGGTATCTTAGGTTTCTCTTGGTTAAGCATCGTTGTGTTGTTTTGTTATATTTTTTTGCCTGAGGATATGCAAATGAACTAAGATGAGTGTATTGATGTGCCACGGTTTCATGGAACTTTCGATGCTTAAATCAGAAAATATATAAATACTTAGGTTTGTCTTAGTAGATATGATGTATTTTTGTGTCTGTTTTGTTGGGAACTAGAGTTTGGAGCTTAACATAAATAAAATGAGTATAGATTACAGAAAAACCCACCTACGATGCTACCTACGTGGTGTAGGTAGCACTTACGTAGCGTAGGTACTTGTCGTCGGTGTCAGAGATGAAAATTCAGGTAATCAAAAGTTGGAAATATTTGTCCTTCTTGTTACGATAGGTCACTTTGGTACCACCTATGGCACCATAACTACCAGTATAAGTTTAGTGGTTTAAAGTTCAGAGAAGTTAATTTTGGCAGAAGTCTTCTGGTACCTATGATGAGGTAACCTACAGGACGTAAGTACCACTTATGACCCATAGGTACCAATACAAGAGAAGAAGCTATAGATTGGTGAAGACTGGGACTTATGACAGCCACCTACGTGACGTAGGTGCCACTTATGACCTATAAGTGGCACTGTAAGTATCCACCGACTTATTTTCCTTATATATTTTGGTTTAGATTTCCAGGGTTTTATGTACTCTATAAATACTCTTTTGATGCATTTTAGTTAGTTTACGCACTCATAGTATTAACAAACATGTTTGATTTCAAGATTGACTTTTTATCTTGGAATCCCTTTGTTATTGGTTTTTGGTTGATTAATTGATTTGAGGCTTTAGATTTTATTCTTCATTGTTGTGAGAACACTTCTATGCTTTCTTTATTGAATTTCATGGCTTTTTTTGCAATTATGAGTGGCTAAATACCTTAGCTAAGGTTGTGGGAGCCCTGTCAGAATAACGAAGTAGGGGAAGTATGAGGTTCTTTTAGATAATTGTTTACACGTGTAATGTGATCTTATTCAGTTTAGTTGCTTTTTAGTGATGTCCAATGCTAAGAACCTGCATGTATTTGAGATCGTCTTCATAAGAGAGATTAATATTGGGAAAAAAGATTAGAATAATGATTCGATGCTATAACCCCTCGTCTAATAACTTGATACCTACAAGGTGATAGTTAAACTGTGTTCAAAGAAAAGGTTTAGTAAGGAGACACCCTGAGACTCACAATGTGAAGGTGAGATTTATCAAAGAATTCACAAGACAGTTGGTAATAGCTAACTTGTTGGATTCTACATGTGGCGATGAGATAGTTAGATTTAACACGAGAAACCTACAGAGTTAGGAAGCTAGGAGGAACACAGTCCCAATGTTTGTTTTAGATTGTTTACAACCAAAAGCATTCATAACTTGTTGCTTTTTATTATTTACTACAAAATCCCCCTATTTACTTTTCTGCACTTCCAGCTACTTTAATTATTTTGAGAGATAGATTCGACTTATTTCCTATGGGATCGATCCTAACCTATTTGGGTTACTATGATTTGACAACGATCGCATTGTATCTTCTTGGAGGATATAGTTTGAGCAACATCAAAAACTCTACCAAAACTCTTTGAAATTTCCCTCTTAGATCTTCGCCTCCAAATCCTTACTGTTTTAAGTATGGGGTGTTTTTGGAGGAGGAGGATGACATAAGGATCCTTAACTAAATAAAGGTTTCAATTAATCCTCGGCTAGTTACTGTACATCTGTCACTGTGATAATGAAAGTGCCGTTGCAATGATGGGTCAGTGGCCTATCCTAATTTTTGAATTTCGGCCCAAGTTCTTATTAGGCCATGACTTTTTCCCATAAAATATTTCTATAAGGTTCAAAACTAAGATTTCATAGTTGAATTATTTTTCTAGGACAAGTTTTTAACATAACAACGATTTGGGTCATAACATTCCTAATACTGGACGCTCTTACACCTATAATGATAAGAATGAAATTTTAACGACTTAATTTTTGGTGATATTTGTAAACTATTCATTTCTGTATGATTTGACCATTTTATCCCTCCCCGTGGTTACTATGTGATATTTCTAAGGTATGGGGATGATTGGCATGGTTTCCAATATATCTCGGTGTTATTTGTGTGAGATTGTGGATTTTGGTGGTTAAAAAGGCTTTATAGTGGACTTCGATCAACATTTGTTATTTTGTCCAATAGACCGAAATTTTGATTTTAGGCTGGTAACATAGTTGGTGTGGTTTTACAACTTTTGTAGCTCATTTCGACACTCAATTTAGAAAGTTGTGAAATTAGAATTTGGGAGTCAACTTTGGATTACAACATTCTTTCAAAAATCTAATATCGTCATTAAGTTCGAAGCATCAAATTTGATAGGGTAGCATATTTCATTTGTATTCTCGAGATTTTAAATGAATACTAAGGGGTCCACAGAGACTTGGTCGCTTAAGTTGGTGCATCCTCTCACTTAAGTGGCCTGGCTTGAAAACTAAAGTGTTGATTAAGTGATAGCCGAGTCATTTACACGACCCTCGCAGACCAGGTAATTATAAAAAAAGCGACACCTGGTCGCCTAAGCGACCCAGTGTTTGCTTAAATGATGCATGGGTGGGTTATATACCCTTTTTTGTGTTTTTTAGCATTTTTAATACTTAGAGCTTGGTGTTTTGAGTTTTTAGGCGATCTCTTCTATTTTTTTAGCTTGGGTAAGCTCGAAATCCAAATTTCAAGTATTTTTTCGATTCTTGTCATTTGAATCTCATTAAAACTTGATTCAAAAGTGGAATTTGAGGATTTTGGCCCTGAAGGACTAAATTAATAATTCTTTAATTTAATCCCCAAAGTCAACCCATTTTTATTTGGGCTTTCTTCTATGGGTTTCTTTAATCATGTGTAATATATTTTTGAAACTAAAACTCTGATTTTACCCTTATATTTTGAAAATCCATTTTAGGGGTCCATTTTGACCTTAACACAAAAATGGGCAATATGGGTATCATTGAATTTTTTAATGTGTAGATTCGGTTTTTGTATGTTTTAATTTATTTTGAGGCCATTCGTGAGGGGAAAGCTTCGTAGTTGGAGATTTTTCATTGAGATTCCATCATTTGAGGTAGGTCATGACTTAACTTTCTTCAAATTGGGCTGGGTAGTTAATATTTATATAAAATCATGTTCTGGGTGGGGAACTAATCATGGAAATGAATTTATTATTGTTTTATGCCCATATGAGAGGCCTGTGATGTTGTTATTTTATAGTTTTGACATCTTATTTGTTACGTGTGACCATGTGGGGTCTTATATGATGTTGTTGGCCTTGTGTGTGTATTGTTTGTGGCATCTTGTCTGGTGAAAAAGCCTAAATTAGAATTTATGTGGTATCAAGGGTATATTATTTGCATATGGATTATATTAGAACATGGATGTTTGGTATATTGAGTAGATTTTTGGCTCTTGTGGATTGGTATATTGGTTGGATTTGGAAATTCTATTCTGGTTGGTTGTGAGTATTACATCCTCATATCATATAAATTCATGAAACATTTATACCACTCAGGAATTATTAGCTTTTTTTGACAAAAAATGTAACATCTTTAAAAACCCTCTTTCGATGTATGCGCTGGGGAGGAGTTATGGATATTGGATTGGTATTGTCTATTGGATGCTATATGTGTTTACGAACCCCTCCTGGGTCCTACCTCGAGCGCATAACGTGGTAAGTGTATACAAAGGTTTTACAACAACCTCGTGCATTATATCATCATCATTATTTTTCCGTTGTATTTCATACACTGTGTACATTTGGCGTTGTATTTTTGTTCTTGATGTGATATGTGCTTCGTTCTTGTACTTGTATTTTGGTATATGTGTATATTATAGAATTATTAGTAGAGACAGTGTAGGCTACTATTTGGAATATTTTCTTATTGCAGGTGACATGGCCATAGTGTGTATTTTATATTATTTATTTTCTACTTTGTTCTGTTGGCCATGAAACCTAATGAGTTTAAGTCGACTGTACTCACCCCTACTGTGCCCTTTTGGTGCAAATATAGGTATGAGTGCACTGTATGGTAGCTGATTCTGATGATATATGGAGTATTTTTGAGGTAGCAATTGGTATATACTTCTAGAGTTGATCTACTATCTCTTTTTATCTAGTTTACATCTTGTTTTATTTCCAGAGATAGATTATGTTCCTTTTGGATGATCAGTTGTATATTTTGGTTTGGAGATGTACTTAGTTGATTCTTACACTGTGACATTGGATTTTGGGAGTCTTATGGAATCTTTGTTATGCATCCTTCTTATATTATGGTATATGTATGGTTCAACTTCATTATAGAAGCCTTACCTTGGGTTTTAAGTATTGTTTTCTCATTTCATATCAGTTTGGGTTATTGGCTTACTTTTCAAGTTTTGCCGCGATAAGTGCCATTATGACCCTTAATTTTTAGGTCATGACAAATTGGTATAAAAGTAGCTAGGTTCTATGGTCTCATTAAGGTAAGAACAAGATCTCTAATAGAGTCTCGTAGACCGGTACATAGATATTCATATCTTTCTTTGAGAGGCTATAAGATATATTAAGAAAACTTTACTTATATCATTCTATATCATGCAAGTTTTTTTGTACCCTATATTCTAAACTGAGTTTCACTTTTTTCTGCACAGATGGTGAGCACTATATCTCTTGAGGTTAGGGATGTGGAGCTATCATTCGAGAAGAGAGCTCAGTCAAAAGGGTGAGTTGCAAGCCGTGGATGAGCTAGAGGTAGTGGATGGGCATGAGGACTTGCTTAGTCCAAAGGTAGTACTAGGGGTCTCTCCCTAAGCCTCGAGTTGAGCATGTTGGAGATATGAGGCCTACTTTAGTTCCACAGAGTTCTTCTAGACTGGTCTTGGAGGGGTTGTTGATTCATTTGCTTTCTCATTTGGAGGGTGCTTCTTTGGGTGCTCCTGGTGTTCCTCCAACTCTGAGTATTGTACCTCCATCCATGCTAGAGTCTATCTATAGTATTCCTCTAATTTTGAGTATGGATCTTCCAGTGGTATTGATATCTGCTTATGGTACTTCACAGACTTCGAGTGTTGTTCCTCCTTTAGTGCCTACATTTGAGTATGGTATTTGGAGATCAGGAGTTCAACCTTCATCTTTGTTACCATGAGATGGTATCCGCTGTGAGCACTGAATAAAATTGCACTACTATAGCATATGCGGAAGATAAGCTGATAAACTACTAAAAACTAAAATAATGAAATAGTAATAATTTCATGTCTGAGATAACTGAAAAGAGGTGAAAGTAACTGATTGCCTGTCTAACTGTTTGTCTGAAAAGCCTCTAACTAATTGAGGAGTTGATGGGACAAGCCCCTAACTAACTCCGTTCGTCAGGCTGAATATAAAGAACTACTAAAATAATTGGAATATGCAATCATGTCCTCGATGGTTAAGGACTCACCACTACTGATGCTAAGTACGCTGAGCTGTCCAGGAGCGGTCGAGAAACTGAGCGTTTGAACCTATGTTATAAGACAACATAGTGCAAAGAAAAGTACGTGATCAGTACTTTGAATGTACTGGTATATGAAATGAGGTCTGGCTGAAATGCATGGGGTACAATGCATAAGAGATAAGGACAAACTGAACATCATGAAATAACTGAGCATGAATGCTTGTAAACTGTAATATCTGAGAATGCAAGACCAAACATATACATATTTCCGAAATAATCTATAAACTTAAAGACTAAAATAGTATAACTGAATAACTGTAAATATGTATGCTTTGGTCGAACAAACCTGAACTAAATATACACTGAATACTGTACCGAGACTGTGGGAGGTATCATGTAATTGACATGACCCAGTTTGAGCTAATTGTTGTCCAACTTGTAACCCTAGTTGGAAAAGTGTCAGTACCATGCCACAGATACTAATACAGACTGTGTGGATCCACTAATTTGAAATCCTGAAGGACTTGAGAGTCAGTCCTAAAATGGCGGGTGGCCTCTAAGAGAGTGTCAGTCTTAAACTGGCAGGTGACGTCTCAAAATTCTACATTGGCTACATAGTTTTGGAACTTAGGAACTGCTACTAAGGACCCAGTCCTAACTATAGGGTGAGCTCCCATCCCTAGGTTTGCTCGTTGCTAAATCCTACTCCCAACTGAACTGACACTGAATTAAACTAAGTTTAACTGAATATTATTTCTGATAATGCTTATTCTGATCATAATAATAGAGTAAACAGGAATATTCATGGTTTAACTGTATCATACTTGAAAATCTGATAATCATATAAAACACGTAGGTATTGGGTATTCATAACCCACCAGCACTAATTGATCACTGAATGAAATAACAAGCTAAAAACTGTAGTAAAGGGTCATGGTTCAAAACCTATAAGCCTAACATTCCATCAAACATGTGGGGATCATGAATTTAAACATGGGTTTGCTTTAAATAGGGTAAAACAGCGAGATTACATGACTGAAGTCAAAAAATTGTGGATTTAAGATGGAATTCACTTGAATAAACATGGGAAACTCAAATTCATAGCATGAGAAATTCAAAATCTTGCATGGAATCATACATGGGCTGAATTGTATTAAAATCACCATGAAAACATGAATTTAAACCTATCTTAAGCAATATTAAATACCATAATAATAGATCCATTCTTTAATTGAAAAGAGGATTTTTGGGCTCCATGGGTGAAAGGAACCCATGAATGAACACCTGACATACCTTACACTTTAAACTTGAAAGAGAAACACAAATATTGATGCTTTCTTAAAGGTTCTTGAACTTGGGGAACTTAGATTTTTGAGTTCTTGAGGATAAAGGAGTTTAATTTGTGTTCGTGGAGAAAGGGAATGGTTTTCTTGGGAGAAAATTGGAGAAGAAGGGAAAAATTATGCCCCAACTAGTGCCCAAGTCATGTTATAAACGATTGTGTTGAAGGGTTTGACCTAATTGCCCCTCAGTCATTTAAATTTAAAATTGGACGTAACAAGCTTACCGTGATGCGGGTTTGTCGCGGTAGTGCACTTCCCTTACTGTGATGATGTCTGGATGACAATGGGAATAACACCGCGATGCGGGCTTATCACGATAACCCATCTGGTTTCGTGATCCAAACATGACCCAAAGCCCATCTGAAAAATCTAAAACTTCTCCGAGACATACTCCCTACATCCCTGAACATGAATTAACTCAAAAACCAACATCTCGGAGTAATGAATACCATGTTAAAAATCTTCCAAGTTTAGAAGCCTTAAAAAATGACTAAGTCCCCAACACTTGGTGAAATATTTAGGCCTTAAGCCTCTTATGCGTGCAACTAGAAGCTGAACTGAGCTAAGATTAGTACAGGGTATTACAATATCTCCCCCTTGGGAACATTCATCCTCTAATGAGACTAGTTAGACTAAGAGTAATGAACTATGGTAACTGAGATCACATACTGAGCATGCATGATTGAAAACATGATACATAACTGATTCTGAAACATGATACATGAACTCTTTAATCCCTTCATGGCTGAGATTTTCAAATAGACTAAGTCACCAACATCAAACTTAAGATCTCTCTTCCTCACATCTGTATAAGATTTCTGACAGCTTTGGGATGTCTTCAGCCTTTACTTAATCAACTAAACTTTCTCCATCACGTTAAACACTGAATTTTTCCTTATCGAAGTAGGATTACCTGCCTCAAATCAACCAATAGGAGATCTAGTCTCCTTCCATAGAGAACCTCAAATGAAGCCATCTAAATACTGGAGTGATAGCTGTTATTGAAGAAAAACTCAATCAAAGGTAAGTGGTCATCCTAAATTTCTTTAAACTAAATAACAGATGCTCTCAACAACTCCTCTAAGGTCTGAATGGTCCTTTCTGCCTGACCATCTATCTGAGGATGAAAAGTTATACTGAGATGAACTTGGGTACCAAGATCCTTCTGAAAAGCCTTCCAAAAGTGAGAGGTAAAATAAGTACCTCTATCTTAAATGATAGACAATGGTACTCAATGCAACTTAACCAACTATCTAATATAAAGCCTGAAAAATCTTCAGCTGAGTACGAAGTATAAACTGACAAGAAATGAGTTGATTTAGTCATTCTATCTACAATGACCTATATCGAATCATACTGACGACGCGTATGAGGTAATCCTGTTACAAAGTCCATGTTTACCACTTCCCATTTCTAAGTGGGGATACTGAACTCCTACAATGCACCACTAGGTCTCTGGTGCTCAACTTTAACCTGTTGATAATTTGAAACCTTAGCCACAAACTCTGCAATATCCTTCTTCATACCGTTCCACCAATAGATTTTCTATAAGTCACGGTACATCTTGGTGGCTCCTGGACGAATGGAAATCACACATCGTGCACTTCTCCAAAAATTTTCTACCTTAAATCATCAACACATGGAACACATAACCTGCCCTGACAATGCAACACACCATCTTCCCCCTTAGGAGAAAACCTCTACTTTCTGATCTCTAACTATTTCCTTTAACCTAACCAAAATGGGATCCCTATCTTGTTTTTCTTTTACTTCGGTAACTAATAAATATTTTGAACCATTCTAAACCCATATACTACCCTCAGCTGAATCAACCAACTGAACACCTAATCTAGAAAGCTGATGAACCTCCCTATCTAATATCTTCTTATCATTCTCAATATGAGCAACACTATCCATAGAAAATCTACTAAGGGCATCTGCCACTTTATTAGCCTTGCCTGGATAATACAAAACACTGATGTCATAATCTTTTAAAAACTCAAGCCACATTCTTTGGAGAAGATTCAAATCTTTATCCAAGAACACATACTACAAACTTTTGTGATCCCTGAACACATCAACATACACTCCATAAAGATAATGCCTCCAAATTTTTAGGGCAAAAACAATGGCTGCAAACTCATGAACATGAGTAGGATAATTTTTCTCATAGGGATTAAGCTGTCTAGAGGCATAGGATATGACCTTACCTCTTTGTATCAATACACAACTAAGACCAACTCTGGAAGCATCATAATAAACTGCAAACTCATCTATGCCATCTGGCAAGGTCAAGACTGAAGCGAAAGTGAGTCGAGTCTTCAACTCCTGAAAACTCTTCTTACAAGAATTTGACCACTAAAATTTGACTTTCTTCTAAGTCAATCGTGACATGGGGATGCAATAGAATAAAACCCTTCAACAAACCATCTGTAATTGGCAACCAAACCTATGAAACTCCTGATATCTGATAGAGAGATGGGCTTGGGCTAGTTTTCACTGCTTTGGTATTTTGAGGGTCAACTTGGATGCCATTAACGGAAACTATATGGCCAAGGAAAGCTACTGATCTTAGCCAAAATTTACACTTGCTGAACTTAGCAAAAAACTGATAAGTTCTATGGGAATAGACAAGGATATCATCAATGAAGACTATGATGAACATGTACAAGTACTATTTGAACACTCCATTTATCAAGTCCATGAAAGATTCATGGGCATTCGTTAGTCCAAAAGACAAAACTAGGAATTCAAAGTGACTATACCGAGTCTTGAAAGCTATCTTTGAAATGTCACATTCTCTGACTCTGAGCTGATGATAGCCAGATCTGAGGTCTATCTTAGAGAAATAATTGGCACCCTAAAGTTGGTCGAATAAGTCATCAATCTTGGGCAGTGGATACTTATTCTTTATTGTGACTTTATTCAACAGATGGTAATCCATGCACATTCTGAGAGAACCATCTTTCTTATGCACGAACTAGACTGGAGCGCCCCAAAGGGAAACACTGGTTAGATGAATCCCTTATCTAAAAGATTTTTCAATTGTTCTTTCAATTCCCTAAGCTCAGCTAAAGCCAATCTATAGGGCAAAATAGAGATAGGATGGGTGTCTGGAAGAAGATTTATTCTAAAGTCAATTTCTATTTCGGAGGAACTCCAAGAAAGTCTTCAGGGAACACATCTTGAAATTCCCTTACTACTAAAATTGAATTGAGACTTAGAGTCTCAGAATTGTAGTCCTTGACTCAAAAAAAATGGTAAACACATCCTTTAGATATCATTTTTCTTTTCTTGAGGTAAGAAATAATCTGACCCCTAAGCATTGAAGTACTACCCCTCCATTCAATGACTGGCTCATTGGGAAACTGTTGCCGAGAATGACATTAAAATCAGTCATCTCCAACTCTACAAGATCAACTGAGGTGATTTTTTAAGATATTGTAACCGGGTAATTTTTAGATACCCGTTTGGATATAATAGATTTACCAACTAGGGTAGACACTAAGAAAGGTTTTGCTAATAATTTGGTATTGACACTGATGTTCATAACTATATAGGGAGTTACAAAGGAGATTAAAGCTTCGGGGTCTAATAAAACATAAACATAGAGATAAAAAACCTGTAACATATCGTAACTACATAAGAAGAGCTTTCCTGATCATGATGGGTCTGTAGTGCATACATCCTATTATGGTGAAACCCATTGGTTGCACTAGAGGTGGCACCCTACTGAGTCGGGAAACCTACTGGAGTAGATAATAGATTGGACTGGCCCTGTTGGTGCAGATCTTTTCCCCTCTGAGTAATTACTGGACACTCTCTGACCTTATGGCCTGGATTGCCATATCCAAAACACACATCACTACCAGGCTTACACATACCCTGATGATTCCTACCATATTTTCTACAAAGCGGATTAGTGCGATTACTGTTTATACTACCTAGGACTTCGAGCTTAGAACCCTATCCCGATTGTCTTACCTAAACTTAGGCACTGGTGCACTAGCTAAAGATGGAGCTGAGGCTGACACTTCTGTTGGAATTGAGAATGGTTACCACCTTCCAAACTTGGCTGAGAAAAGTTAAAACTACCTATTTTGGCCCTCTTATTTTTCCTCTCTTTCTCCTTAATCTTCTCCTTCTCAATCTGCTGAGCATGAACCATAAGTCTAGATATGTCCATCTCCTTAATTAACATTGTGGTCCTACACTTATTGACCAAATTATTAGCTACACCAAATACAAACTTACTTGTTCTAGACCTATTGGCAGCCACCACATTAGAAGCATACCTCGCTAACTGAGTGAACTTAAGAGAGT
Organism: Capsicum annuum; assembly: GCF_002878395.1. Classification (NCBI taxonomy): domain Eukaryota; kingdom Viridiplantae; phylum Streptophyta; class Magnoliopsida; order Solanales; family Solanaceae; genus Capsicum; species Capsicum annuum. The sequence continues at coordinate 72,074,721 of NC_061116.1, forward strand.
ACTCCTTCATACTTATATTACCTTGCTTTATATTGATGAACTCCTAAACCTTAGATTCCCTTAACTCTAATGGAAATAACCTATCTAAGAAAGCCGTGGCAAACTCCTCCCAATCAACAGGACCTGCATCAATACCATGGTCCTTCTTTCATTGCTTAAACTAGGTGTGGGCTATATCTTACAACTGATATGCAGCCAACTCTACACTCTCACTCGAACTGACACCCATGATAGTAGTCATCTTCTAAACCATATAAAGAAATTCCCATGGATTCTCCTAAAATTTGGATCCCAAAAATGAAGCTGGATTCATCTGATAAAATCCTGAATCCTCACTACAGCTATATTTGCCACAGGATTGGCTGGGGTAACATTTTGCTGGTTGTTCTAAGCCGCTACTAAATGAGATAAGGTAGTGAAAGTAGCTTTGAACTCTACATGAGAGACATGCATTCATTTAGGGGATCTTTCTAAATAGGAAGAGCTACGGGATGGTCCCCATCCCTTATTTAGTTCTTTTTTGGGAAGCATGGCCTATCAACGGAATGAAGGATAATTAAGAAAGAGAGTTTAAATAAATCTTATGCTCATTTGCATGACATGAATACTGAATGAAGGGAAACTTTTCTAGAAATATTTCATAGCCTCTTGTCCATAAGTGTGGCACGCTTCACACCCATCTATAAGACTCTACTTAACGTGACTTTTAGATACCCTAGGACACTGTAAAATCTTAGGCTCTGATACTAAGTTTTGTCACGACCCGAGGCTATCCCCTATCTATGACAACAGTGCTTATGGTTATAAGTAACATTAAGCTACCCATGAGCTAGTACCTGTTGTGAGCACTGGATAAAATGACACTGATATAGCATATATAGAAGATAAGCTGATAAACTACTAAAAACTAAAATACTAAATTATATAATACCATCATGTGTGAGATAATTGATAAAAGCTGAAAGTAACTGACTAACTGACTAACTGTTTGTTTGAAAAGACTCTAACTGACTAAGGAGTTGATGGTACCCCAACTAACTTCATTTGACTGAATATAAAAAACTACTAAAATAACTGGAATAAGAAATCATGTCCTCGATGGATGAGGACTCACCATTACTACTGCTGAGTACGCTATGCTATCTTGGAGCGATCAGGAAACTGAGCATCCAAACCTATGTTATAAGACAACATAGCGCAAAGAAAAGTATGTAATCTTTGAATATATTGGTATATGAGATAAGGTCTATCTGAAATACGTGGGTTACCATGCACATGAGATAAGGACTAACCGAACAACATGAAATAAATGAGCATGAATGCATAAAAAGTATAATATCTGAGAATGGGAGACCAAGCATATAAATATTTTTGAAATGATCTGCAAACTGAAGGACTGAAATCTATGTAATTGAATAACTATAATCTATATACTTTGGTCAAGCAAATCTGAACTGATACACTGAATACTGTACTCAGACTGTAGGAGGTATTATGTAACCAACATGCCCCAATCTAAGATAATTGGGGTTCAACCTGTAACCCCAGTAGGAAGGGAGTCAGTACCGTCCCACAAGTACTAATACTAATTATGTGGATTCACTAATCTGAAGTCCCAAAGGACTTGGGATTCAGTCCTAAACTGGTGGGTGACCCCTACGAGATGTTAGTCCTAAACTGATGGGTGACATCTCATAATCCTACGCTGGCTACATAGTTCTGGAACTTATGGACTACTTCTAAGGATCCAGTACTAACTGGGGGGTGAGCCCCCATCCCTAGGTTTGCTCTATGCTAAATCCTACTCCTAACTGAACTGACACTGGTACTAAACTGAACTAAGTTTAACTGAATATTATTGATAATGCTTATTCTCATCACAGTAACTGAGTAAATAGGAATATTCATGGTTTAACTGTATCACACTTGAAAATCTAAAAATCATGTAAAACACATTGGTATCGATTATTCATAACCCATTAACACTAAATTATCACTGAATGAAATAACAAGCTTAAAACTATAGTAAAGGATCATGGTTCAAAACCCATAATCATAGATATTTCATAAAATATATGGGGATCATGAATTTAACATGGGAATGCTTTAAATCGGGGAAAAAAACATGATTACATGACTGAAGTCATAAAGTTGCAGATTTAAGATACAATTCACTTGAATAAAGCATGAGAAACTCAAATTAATAGCATGAGGAATTCATAACTTTGCATTGAATCATGCATGGACTGAATTGTATTAAATCACTATGAAAACATGAATTTAAACTAATCTTAAGCAATATAAAATACCATAATAATAAAAAAATCCATTATTTAATTAAAAAGAGATTTTTTGAGCTCCATGGGTGAAATGAACCAATGACTGAACAACCCACATACCTTGAAATTTTAACTTGAAAAAAAAACACCAATCTTGATGATTTCTTAAAGGTTCTTGAACTTGGGAAACTTGAATTCTTGATTTCTTAGGGATAAAGAAATTGAATTTGTGTTCTTGAGGAAAGGGAGTGGTTTCCTTGGGAGGATAATTGGAGTATAATGGAAAAATTATGCTCTAACTAATGCCCAAGTCGTGTTATGAATGATTGTGTTAAGGGAGAAAAGACCTAATTGCCCCTCAGTTATTTAAATTTGAAACTAGATGTAACAAGCTTACCGCGATGTGGTCTTATCGCGGTAGTGTATTTCTCTCACCACGATGCGGTCTGCATGACAATGGGAATAACATCACGATGCAGGTTTATCATGATAACCCACTAGTTTCATGATCCAAATATGACCCAAACCTCGTCCGAAAAATCCAAAACTTCTCTGATACATTCTTCATACATCCTTGAACATCAATTAACTCAAAAACCAACATCTCAGGGTCGGGAAGACCAAGTTAAAAATCCTCCATTTTTAAAAGCCTTAAAAATGACAAAGTCCCCAACACTTGGTGAAATTTTCAGGCCTTAAGCCCTTTATGCATGCAACTAGAAGCTGAGCTGAGCTAAGAATAGTACGGGGTATTATAGAAGTAAAATGAGTTGGTGAAAGTTAGGAGATGACAACACGACATATCTTTTTTTGGTTATCAAACATAGAAAACTTATGCAAGAAGTGACTTAATTACATGATGAGAATGGTTAGATACTACATGATGTTAACCAGATAGCTAGCATTTCTGTCAAGTTCTACATTAGTTTATTGGGAGAAATAGGGGACTACAAAGAAGTTATTTCCTAAAGAATATAAATTGCCTAACTGCAGGCTAGTAGGTTGAATTGAGGATTTTAAAGTGGTCATGTTGAGCATAAATATAAATTAAAGCCTAAAACTAGACGGTATTTGCAATGGTTTCCTTAAAGATACATAGGGAGTTGAGGGAGAAGATAAGAGTAAGGTTGTGTTAGAGTCCTACAAAAATTTCCAGCTATTAAAGCAACTTAATGCTACTGTAATAGCATAATTTATCAGGTGGAGAAGCATATAGATGCTGGATATTTTTGACCCAATATCTTGCTGTAATGTTATTTACAAATGGGTCTCTAAGATGTTATACAAGAGATAAAAAGGAGTCTTATCATCTCTGGTTAATGAAATCCAAACAACTTTTATGAAAGGTAGATCCTTAGAGCATAATATTCTGATATGTCATGACTAATTAAGGCATCAGAATAGGAAAACTACTCCTAGATATATGATTAAAATAGACTTGAGAAAAGCCTATGACATAGTGAAATAAAAGTTTTGATAAGAGATGATAGTGAGTTATGGGTTTTCCTGTAACCTTTGTCAATTTGATAATGACTTGTGTAAGAACCACTAAGTTTACTGTCAAAGTGAATAGTGAGGGACAAGAGTACTTTGAAGGGAAAAATGGGTTGATACAAGGATATCCCATCTTATCCTTGTTATGGTCATAGATTATTTTTCTAGGATACTGGAGCAGATATGTCACTTGCCAAACTATAGATTCCCATCCTATGTTTAAGGCACAATAACTAACTTATTTAATCTTTACAGATGATTTTATAATCTTCTACAAAGGGAATGATAAATACGTTCAGAGGGTAATGGAAACTTTAAAGCTGTTCTCTAAGGTGACTGATCTGATAGAAAATATGGACAAATCTAATATTTTTATAGCTGGTGTAGATGTTGGAACCAAAGACAGTTTGTTACATATAACTGGCTTCATAGAGGGTCACTTTCCTATTAGGTAGTTGGTTTTACCCTTGTCCCTCAAGAAATGGAGTAAGATTAAATGTCATCAACCGAGTCAAGAAATAACTAAGAAAATTAGAGCATGCTTAACAGGACACTTATTAAATGCTGGTAGATTACAAGTAATTAATTTAGTGCTTTTCTATTTGCATAATTTTTGGGGAAGTGTTTTCATACTTCCTTAAAGTGTTCTCAAAGCTATTGATAAAAAATACAGAGAGAATTTATAGGGAGACTACAGAGTAGAAAAAGAAGACACCTCTAGTGGCATGGGGACAAATCTGTAAACCAAGGAATTAATGGGCCTAAATGTTAATTGATGTACAGTATAGATCATAACAGTAGTAGAAAAGCTAATTTGGCAAGTTATGTAAAAGGTAGATAATATATGGGTTAAGTGGATTCATGGGTTATATATGAATAATGTAGGAGAGTTTTGTGACTGAAACTCAAACTGGTTCAAGTTGGCATTGGAGAAATTTCCACAAACTCAAAATTATGATAGGTAGTTGGTATGCTAATGGTAAGTATTGTCTCACAATGAATGTGAAGTACTCGGTATCTCAGGGCTATTTGAAATTATTATAGAAAACACCAATAATAGTGGCATCTGATCTAATATGGAGTAGTGTGGTGCTTCCTAAACATAGGGTCATAATGTGTTTGGTAATATAAGGGTGATTGTTGACTAATGATAAGATGGTAAACATGGTACTTCATTGTGATAGTGTAAGTTGGGACTTATGTGGTCAAATAAGACAAAAGGCAATGCTGTATTTCCTTTATGATTGTATTAAGAAGATAATACATAATAATACATTTGTTTTATGATTGTATTTGGATTAAGAAGTCGTGGACAGATGTGACACAATCATATAAGGTATGGCAACAATAACAGAGTATTAAAATGGACTGGAAATGATAAAAAGAAACATTAGTCTAGGCTGAGGAAAGAGATCGAGGCTATGATATATGTTCGTATGTACCAAGTTTGGTTAGCCGTGAACCATAACCTGTTTAGGGGGCATATTATCAATGGCCATTTTGTTTTAAAACAAATACAACATATAGTGAAGAAGAGAGTTGATATATTTAGGGAGTCCAAGAGAGCTAGGAATCTTAGTGTATTGATATAGAGAATTTGTAATTAGATTTGATGGGGTTGGTTGTTTTTCTTTCTTTTGAGGCTCAATAAGCTGATTTAGTTAGTATTGAGGGCTCCTTTTTGTGTAAATTGAAGTTAAGTTTTATGGTAATATTTTCATAATTTATTACCAAAAAACATGTTTAACCAATCAAATATTATCATATCACTTAAATTTGATTGATCGAAAGAAGTTTGTCCCCACCAAAAATTTTCTATTCTACAACTATAAACTGGGATCTTTATAATTTAGAAAAATACTAGACTTCTAAAAAAAGCCAGAGAGAGCTTATGGATCAACTGCCTTAGATTTCTCTACAAGCTATAAACATTCAAGCACTTAGGAATTTCTCTCCAAGTTCTAGATATCAAGGCAAAGATTCAAGCTCAAGCTTAAAATACCTTAAATTCAAGTACAAAAAGGTCAACCCCTTCAAGATTCAGGATCAAGCCATAAAGCCCTTGAGTTTATAGTGTAAAATAAGAATAAGAGGAAACATAGAGATTGTAGCACTAATATATTGAAAAAAATATTATGATTTTTGTGATAATATTTTCATATCTTCTTTTTTATTTTTTGGATGCAAATCTTATTATCTGTAAATTTTGGCACACTTGGTGGAACAATCTTTGCATCTCATATCAACTTTTCAATCATCAAAGTTTAAAAATATCAAAATAGCTTCCAAGAAGATCAACTTCCTTTAAGGCTTCTGGCTATATGTTCTCTACTGAAGTGGAAAGCATCCTCGGTGTTATCTTTGAAAGTTTCAAATCGGTTGCGAAAAGTAAAACAAACATGCTGGGGTTATTAACACTCTAGGTATCGTTTGCACCAAATCTTATTTTTAGATCTTTATTCCCTAAAAAAGCCACATCTTCTACAAATGCATCAGAAGGAGGAAGCAATGTGGCTGAAAGAATTAAGAAGACTCTAGCTCTACTTTAAATTTTGGTCCAAGAACTCCTCCATAAAAAAGGATAATAATTCAACCAATAGATCCTATTTATTTTTATCACATGATGTGAGTATTGATCAGGTCATATAGGAACAAGGTTCAAGTCTACCGGTCTGTTACAATGCTCAGCTGCATACATTACTGCACTTCCACTTGACACCTATCATAATGATAAATGACTCATCTCGCCATGATCTTCTCTTGAATTCTCAAAAAAACTTCTATTGCTCCATCCCTACAGGGGCATAGAACCCATCGCTATCTCAGCTGTGATATCAAAAGCTATGGGGAAGTCAAAATAGAAGAGCACTCATCTTGTGGTGGGCTTAATACTTAGATGCTATTAGCAGTTATCCACTTCGCACTTAGCTACCCATCGTTTATCATGGGCACGATAACTGGTGCACCAGTGGTGCGTCCTTCCCGGTCCTATCATACTAGGAAAAGGTCCTCTCAATGCTCTAACACCCACACCAGATATGGATCAAACCATCTCACAATATTCTAAACCCAGCTCACGTACCACTTTAATGGGAGAACAACCCAACCCTTGGACCATACTACAACCCCAGGTGGCAAAGAGCTAACATCTAGGGGCCAAACCTTCCCATTGATATGAGCTCTTAGGGAAGATTAGCTTATTATCCCTAGATTAATTTTTATCCATTGAGCAATGGGCCTTTCACTCGGCACCGATGGATCACTAAGGCCGACTTTCATCCCTGCTCGATGGATCAACTTGTGTGACAATCCATGATACTATACAAAATCCCTAATAATCATGTAAGCAGTGGTAACTAATACTTCATCTATGGAGGAGTACCTTGAAAACTTGATGTAGGAATTGAATATTTGATCAAGTATGTTTGTAACAAAGACACTCAAATCACTAAGTTAGTGGACAAGATGGATAATTAATGGATGAAGAATCCAACCATGCATATGGAAAGGGTGTAGAAATTTAAAAGACTGAACCTTCTATCAAACAAGCATTGATTACCAACACACCCTTCAAGACAAGAGTTGAATCATAGCACTCGAGATAATAAATATAACATCAGGAGGTAAAGCAGGAGGGATAATGTCTCTTATATTAGTCGGCTTATCGTATCCTAAATCTTCTTCATCATCAACATATAGATGAACAAACTGACGTGCTGGGATCACTGGAGGTCGGCTCTATTCTAATTTCTACTAACTGCTTCTTGGCGGTCTGCTGTCTGTCTCTCAACATCATCTTGAACTCCGTGTTTAGGGAGATTATCCCTCTTTTCTTTTGATATCCTACTATATGATTGTAGGATCTTATATAAAATCAGTGGGAGTAAGGTATTGCCTCTACTTCATATGCTAGGAATACACCGACGTATGCCCAACTAAGAATAAAAAAGTGAAACCCAAAAACTAAAATGACTTCAATCCACAATTCAACACTGTGTTCCCTGGCAACGGTGCCAATTTCTTGATGACGTTCAAGAAACACCTCCTTTTAGATAATGATATGGTCGTTGTTAAGATATAGTATCCCAACTGAGGTTGGGGTCGAAACAATCAATGGAGTAAAGCCCAGGGTTAAAGCATTTTGAACAATCAAACTATGTTATTGAATGTCATTCGTTAACTTTCTTATCTTGGTTGTTGATTTCTAGTGTTAATTACTTCATCATGGTCTCTCGACCTCTAACCATTTACCTAATTTGGACCTTACAACTGCATCATTAAGCGGGGATGTTATAATCCAATTAAGTTCTTTAGATATCACCCTACGTGTGAATCAAGTAAGGCATCTAAGTACATCCCTGTCCTATACGCCAATTTGAATTCCTTATTTCATAAAAGAATACAAACCCTACTTTGTTCATCTCCATGTTTTATCTCTCTATTCCCTCTCCTGAGACCACAAGGGTGATAATTGATATATTTTTTGGGTGATTAATCCATCAAATAGTTAAATCAAAGATAAACACGCAACCAATAATGATAAAATAAATTAAACAAACTTAATTCAAAACAATAGTACTCATGTTCTTGGATTTAACCCCGGAAAGGAGGTTTCTAGCAACTCATAGTCATAATTGTAATCACAAGATTGTAATTAATGACTAAGAACATGAATAAACCAAATTAAAATAATAAAAAACTAAAAGTTGAAGATGCATCAGCCCCTTAATCCTCCAAGACGTTCAAAGATATATAAAAAACATGACACAACAAGTATATATATAGTTAGCCAATCCTTAGCCTTGTAGGAGTTGGATTTCACATTGAAATTGAGCATGGGAGTAGAGGGGGCGCCGCCCTGGGTGCTGTACTGATCCAGCCAAAGCATAGCTTACTTTAGAGTGCTGCTCTAGCCAAGGATGATCCTGATTTAGAGCCTCGCTCCAGTTAGGAAGCCACAGGCTTATCTACATGGTCTCTCTGGAAGTTGCTACTGAAATTTTGGCTAAGTATTGAGTGCCTTCTTCCATACCTTGTGTTGTGGTGTTGTTCCCTTTTAATTTCCAATTTATTCAACATGAAAATATCATCATATTCAGCTCACAAAGCTTCTTACATAATCACACACCATGAATTAGAGACAATCACAACACAATATCTACGACGATGAATCAAAACAAGAGCTAAGACTAGGCTAGTTCATTTTAATCTTCAACTTATTATTCCACCTTTACACTTAATAAAATTGAACTTTTCACATTAACAACAAGTTATTCCACTAATAATTACACATTTAAACCATTTGGAACCCTTTAAATACACTAGAACCCAATGGGATCGACTAAACAAACACCTAGCTCAAGCTAGTAACGCTAGTTTCCACAATTGAACTCTAAATGACTCATTTAAGAACAAACTTATTTGGAATACACTTTGAACATTGTAATCACATACTTTGACACATAGATGAATATTTAACTCATTATCAACCCATATTTCAAATGGATCATCCTCAAAATAAGGCTAAAAAGACTAGAATAGTGATACTAGAATACATAAATACACCCAACATCATCTGGTCCTAGTTAAATATCACCTTTTGAGTCTTAAGTTATTAGATAAAGGCTAATATTCACTCGTATATGCTGTTGTGCTACAATAAATCAACTATTAACTCCCCAAATTACTGTTGTCTTTATCTTTTCCTTGTTACTACCCTTTTTTTAGAGCAATTAGTAATATCTAGGAGGGATCCTAACATTTGCAACCACTAAGACAACTATTATAATGAAGATAAAACAATGCATGCCATGGGTGTTGGTTTCCCATCAACAATCCCACTTTCCCCACTTTGTTAATTTTCTAGGGTTTCCATAACCCTAGCTATGGGTTTTAGCTACTCATGATTGGAAACAAATTAATAATATTCATATTGGAAAGTAAATATGAAATCACAATGATAAGATAAAAGAAAACCTACAACCATAAACTGAATAATCAAGCAAAGTCAATACAATAGAATCCCAGGATTAGAAATGGATCTTAAAATCAAAATATACTTCTAAGTTTTAAAAGTGTCGACTCTGTATATATCAAAAACACTTGACTAAAAAGTACATAAAAGGTATTTATAGTACAATAGAAAACCCTAAGACTAAGCCTGGATGAAATAGAAGAAAATCAGGTAGGTGGCCACCCACTTCCTGCCCTAGTGGTTTGGTAGGGCACTAGTACTACCTGCGGCCAAGGAACAGGGCATAAGTTATAGGAGCAAAAATCCTGCAACGTTCAACTCTCGAGATTTTGACTTTTTGGCACCTTTTTTGCTTATATGTGGCTCATAGGTCCTTCATGCAATCACATATTGACTTGGTAGGTGCCAGGAGTTAGGTTTTTTTATCTCTTATTTTAATCTCAAACATGTGTTAATCATGAACAAGATGAAAAGCATCTCAATAATCCATAATCACTCCAAAAGTAACCAAAAATGCTTTTTTTCACTATTTTTATGAAATTCTCATCCAAATCATGGTTTCTTGTAAAATATACCCAAAATAGATCAAATCTAATAGAAAACCCTTAGAAACTTGCAAATTTTCCTTATTTTACACATCTAAAGTGCTATATTTCTATAGCACATCAGTGGCATACCCGTGGTAGAAAGAGTCAGAGCACTCTAGGGAGGTGATATTGACTCTACACTGTGGGATGAATTTTCTAGTGCCTTTTTGGAGTACTTCTTTCCTTAGGAGCTAAGGAAGGCAAAAGAAGAGGAATTTGTAAATCTAAGACAAAGTAGGATGTAAGTCAAGGAGTATGCCTTAAAATTCCATGCATTATCCAGGTATGCTCCTGAGTTGGTATCTAGCATGTGAGTTAGAATGCGTAAGTTTGCTTTTGGCTTATCCCATAAGTTATTATGGAGAGTAAGGCTGCCTTGTTGAATAATGATATGGATATTTCTCAATGTATGATTTATATGCACCAGTAGTAGAGTGGTGGATATAGGGGAAAATAGCCTAAGAAGAAGTGGGGGAGCTTTGATTCCTTATCTACAGCTAGTACTCCTTACCCAATACAATTGGGTGATTATTTCTCTCAGCATAATGGAGGTTATAGGGAATAGGGTGCCTAATCTCAGGCTAGCAGGCTCAATTCACTCCATCATATCCTCTTTGTAGATTTTTTGGTCAGCCATACTATGGCTAGTGTGAGAAGAGGAGAAACTGATGTTTTAGTTATGGTCAAATTGGACATATGTAGAGTGATTGTCCTTATAGGGTTTCTTCTAGGGCCAATAAGGTTCATTTCTCCTCTTCATCAGCTATGCCACAAAAGAGTGCTGCTTCTGCTTCTGGTACCGATAGTTGGAATCACTTATATCCCATGCTTCTCGTCAGGACTTTGAGGCATCTCTGAATGTCATTATTGGTAAGTTGAAACTCTTTTCCCATGATGTGTACTATTTTCTTGATATGGGGTCTCCTCTTTCTTATTTGACCCTATTTATGGCTGTGCATTTTTGTTTTGGTCCTGAGTATATTTCATACCCTTGTTGTATCTACCTCAATAGGTGAATCTGAGGTTTCTAGAAGAATCAATAGGGGTTGTATGGTATCTATGGGTGGTTGGAAGACTTTGGTGGATCTATTTGAATTAGACATAGTTGATTTCGATGTAATATTAAGGATGGATTAGCTACACTCGTGCTATGATTCTTTAGACTATCAGACCCATAAAGTCATCTTTAAATTCCCTAATAAGCCAATTATTGAGTGGGAGGGTGGTTATCTATCTCATACAGAGAGGTTCGTATTATATCTTAGAGCTCAGAGATTAATCTCTAAGGGGTGTCTCTATTATCTAGTTTGGGTTAAAGTTCTAACTTGGAGGGTCCTTCTTTACATTCTATCCTGGTGGTGAATAAATTTGCTGAGGTCTTCCCTAATGACCTTCATGGTATCTCTCTTGATAGGGAGATTGATTTTGGAATTGATCTTATTTTGGACACTTGTCCTTTTTCTATTCCCCCATATAGACTAGCTTCGATTGAGTTAAACGAGCTTAAGAAGCAATTAAAGGATCTTTTAGACAAGGGTTTCATTTATCCTAGTGTATCTCTGTAGGGTGCACTGGTGTTATTTGTGTGTAATAAAGATGGTTCCCTTGATATGTATTGATTATCTATAGCTGAATAAGCTGACAATAAAGAATAAGTACCCACTTCCAAGAATTAATGATCTCTTTAATCAGTTTCAGGATGCTAAATTCTTCTCCAAAATCAATCTTCGATCCGGGTATCATCAGTTAAGATTAGGGAGGTGGATATCCCTAAGATAGCTTTTCGTACCCGGTATGGGCATTTTGAGCTCTTGGTGATTTTGTTTGGCTTGACTAATACCCTTGCATCTTTCATGGACTTGATGAATAGGGTCTTCCATTAGTTTTTAGATTCATTCATAATTGTCTTCATTGATGATATTTGGTATACTCTAAGAGAAAAATCATGCCAATCACCTTTGCATTGTATTACAGACCTTGAAGATCTACAGTTGTATGTTAAGTTCTCTAAATATGAATTCTAGTTGAACGCTATCATATTTCTGGGTTATGTTGTGTATAGTGAGAGGGTCATGATGGATCCTCAGAAAGTTGCTATGGTTAAGAAGTGGCCTCGACCCATGACTCCAACCGATATTCAGAGCTTCTTGGGTTTAGCTGGTTATTAGAAAAGGTTCATGGAAAGTTTTTCTTTTATTACTGCTATATTGACACTCAAAAGAAGGTGGAGTTCTTGTGGTCTGATGCTTGTGAGGGTAGTTTTGAGAAACTAAAAGATAAGTTGACTACAACTCTAGTCTTGACCCTACCAGAAGTCACAAAGGCTTTTGTTATATATTGTGATGCATCTCAGGTTGGTTTTAGGTTGTAATTTGATATAGCATGGCAAGGTGGTTTCTTATGCCTCTAGGCAGTTGAGTGTTCATGATAAGAACTATCTGACTCATGACTTGGAGTTGTTAGCCATGGTGTCCATGTTGAAAATTTAGCATCATTATTAATTTGGGGTGCATGTTGATATTTTTTATGTTCGTAAGAGCATGTAGTATGTGTTCACCTAGAAAAAGCTTAATCTCAGGTAAAGGAGGTAGCTTGAGTTACTGAAGGACTATGATATGTGTCTTCACTATCATCCAAGTAAAACTAATGTAGTTGCTGATGCTCTTAGTAGGTTTACATGGGAGACTAGTTCTTATGGATAAGGATAAGTGGGACTTGTTGAAGGATATTCATTGCTTGGATAACCTTGGAGTTCGTCTCTTGGACTCTAAAGATGGGGCTGTGTTTGTGCAACAGGTGGCACAATCATCTCTTGGTTCTTAAATAAAGGAGAAATAGGTATTAGACCATATTTTGATAAAAATCAATGACGATGTGTATAGGCATAAGGTGATGGACTTCGATATCATTGGTAATGGTATCTTGAGGTACCAAGAAAGGTTGTGTGTTCCCAATGTTGAGGGTTGCGAGGTAGGATTTTGGTCGAGGCCCATGAATAGCAGTATACAATTTATCTCGATTCAATAAAGATGTATTATGATCTTAAGTATATGTATTGGTGGAATAACATGAAGCTGGACATAGCTAACTTTAACGCTAAGAGTATGGTGTGTCAGTAAGTGAAGGTGGAACACATTAGGACCAATGGGCTAATCCAAGAGATTAAACTACCAATGTGGAAGTAGGAGGTAATTAATATTGATTTTGTTACCTATCTTTTAAAGTTGCAAGACCAGTGTGACTCCATTTGGATCATCGTGGATAGTATGACTAAGTTGGCTCACTTCTTGTCAGTGAGGACTAATCATTCTACCGAGGACTATGCAAAGTTATTCCTTCAGAAGGATGTAAAGTTGCATAGTGTGCCTGTCTCAATTATCTCGGATCATGGTACTCAATTTTCATCAAATTTTTGGCACTCTTTTCAGTATCATCTGGGGACAAAGGTGAGGCTTAGTACTGATTTCCACCTGAAGTCGGATGTGAAAGCAGAAAGAACTATTCAAAATCTAGAAGATATACCGCAAGCTTGTGTAATTAACTTTGGTGCTAGTTGGTTTGACCATTTGCCTCTCATTGAATTTACCTATAACAATAGTTACCATTCTAGCATGGGTATGGCTCCGTTTGAGGCATTGTATGGTAGGAGGTGTCAATCTCTTATTGGGTGGTTTGAGGTTTATAAAGCGGAGATATTTGGCTTGTATTTTTTTCACCAAGCTATGGAGAAGGTTAAGGTGATTTGAGATAGGCTCAAGACCGCCTAAAGTTTCCAAAAGTCCTATGCAGACGTAAGACAAAGGGACTTGGAATTTGAGGTTAGAAATTAGGTGTTCTTAAAAGTGTCTCCCATGAAGGGAGTAATGCTATTTGGGAAGAAGAGAAAGCTCAGTCCCCTATATATTGGCCCATACTTGGTTTTAAGAAGGGTCGGTAATATTGTATAAAGCTGGCCAAGTTCTATCTTGGTTATGAGAGAATTCTCATGATTCGTATGTTTATGTGAGTGGTTAGGGTCTAATCATATGTTGTCCAGTGTCAAAGCCCTTGGTGTTCTGTGTTGGTCATGACTAGACCATACGAGTCATATGGTCTAGTGAAGAGAGGGGCTAGGAAGTCATTGGGTTGACAGTGTGGTGTCCAATTCTCTGTCTTAGTGATGAATCAATAGTACAAGTCATAAGATGTGGTGACGGCATAATGGCTTGACTCGTAGCCAACTGCAAACTTTTTACAGTTTTAAGTTGGGGGTACTTTGGACATTTCCCACGCAAGACCTTAAGACCCCATATCTTATAATACCTTTTGGTCATCCATTAAACACTTTACAAGATTTAAAAACTCTCTAAACTCTCTCTCAATCTTCTCAAGAAAGACTGGGCTAGGGTTTCTTCAAAGTGGTCATCTAAAGCCTTAAAGATCAAATCCTCTTCGTGAATCTTCATAACTCAAGCATGTGAATCTTCCTTCATTGTTAGTTCACTAAAATCATATGAATAGAGCATTGTTAATAAGTCCTTAATATTGGTTTTGAGAACCTTGGATGAGGGTTTGAATGCATAATTTTGAGTATTGCTTTCTCACGGTTTAAACTATGATTGAACATGTTTTGATAATGGTTATGCATATCTGGGTGCATGGGCATTGTGGTTTAATAAATGAGTCATGTTTAACCCTAAATTTTTTGGTTTTTGGCTTTGATAATGGTATGCTCTCAACCTGTTTGTGAAATTTTCAATGAGAATGATCTTATCACATGATTGAATTGTGTTTTGAACTAAGGTCATATCACATGAATTTATTGTGTTTTGAACTAAGGCATTGGCCTAAGAATGATAATGATTGGTAAATGGGTTATAAAGGCCTTGTTGGTCATAACTTGATTTGAAATACTAAATGGGTTCGAGTCCGTAAATGTGGGATTAAATAGATGTCTTTGTTTAGACAATGGGTTCGAGTCCTAAGTTGATTAATAATGGTTAGGACATGTTGTATGCTTGCAAGTGGGGTTGGTATGATGATACCAACAGTATGCCTTTGGGAAGTAATTGGATTAATGGTTGTGTATATGAAATGAATGTTTTAATTTGGGATTTAAAGCAGGATGTGTTGTTGGGCTGTGAAAGTGGAGTTTAAAGGACTAATAAGAAACTGCGCTAGCCGGTGGGTGTCTATATGACTAGGAGGTTCGAGTCCCCCAAATGAATATATTAATGGGAGGTTCGAGTCCCGCATATTATATACATTGGTGCTTAAGTCACCTTGACTATGCCGGGAGCTTTGAGTCCCCCATAAAAGGATATATGGATATAGTTATTTTCTGGTTCGTGTGGCTACACACACTGGGGCCCTTCCATCTAGGGGATAGCTGGGCCCATATAGCCCGTGGGTGCCTTGTTATTTGATAGTTATGCTACACAACCCAGGTTAAGATTTTTGAAGTTCATGCTAAGCCTTTCTCCCTACCCTAGCATGTGGTATTATATATGTATAGGTATTTCACATGATATTATGCATTGAATGTTGTATTAGATTTGGAACTATTATCTTGACATTGTTTTGTTACTCTATCCCTGAGTTACATGCTAGCACTTCAACCGCTAACCGTCTTCGAATGCTATATCACCCTATGATGCAGATATCAGAACATTTTCTACTTTCTCTATGAGTGATCAAGTGCTCGAGTTAGCTCGTGAGTTGGCATTGAAGTGGTGAACTTCCATAATTTGGAAGGATTTATTTCATGGCCCTTATTTCCTATGTCTTAACCCTTGTTTAGTCTTTATTTTGGCTACTGTCAGGGGTATGTCCCGACATTTTATTGACTTTGATTTTATAGAGGCTTTGTTGGATTAATGTGGGTTTGGATGGCGTGGCTGATTGTTTAGGTGATGGACGGTTGTCCGATTACCAGTGGTTGGTATAGACATATTATGAATTATCATTATTAGTTCTATTTTACGTTATCTTGTTATATGTTCATAACTCATCTGACACTTGAAGTTTTTGTGCTGGCTAGGTTAGGTGAAGGGGGTGAGTTCTGGTCCACGTAAGACTTGAGATACCCGTCACGACTAGGCTCTGGTTTGGGTCGTGACATTATAAACCCACCAAATTTCAACAGTTTAAAGCCAAAGAAAATCCAAGGCAACCTGTAGAACATTTTTTTTTGGTAAGCAAGTTTTTATTAATATCAAGTGGAATAATTACAATGTTTGACACGGAGCAGAACTCATCTCTCATAATTGACAATATAGACTAGGATAATTCATAACTAAAGACGAAATCTAGAAAATGATAGGAATTCACTACATCAGAAGATTGGGAAAAACATATGAAAAGGAAATTGTACTACGGTAGACTAGTAACGTGGCTATTGTTGATATAATTTTGGTAAAGATTGTCCTTTGATATGAACATAAAGTGAAAAATTTCTATAAATCACCTCAGTATTATAATGTCCAGTTTTGAACCTTATATTGTTTCTTTCCCTCCAAATCAGTGTGTCTGTCATGGAAAATATACAACTTATAATTGATGGTCTTCCTGACTTTTTGTTGCCCTATCATTAACTTATTTTAGCTCTCATTCCAACTTCGAGCACTCCTTTGTTCCCCAATTCAGTGTACCATCCTATTCCAAAGTTATCCAGTGCTAGAACTATCAAAGAATTGATGATCAAAAGATTACACTGCATTGCTGCAAAATACACATTCAGAAGATACATGGATAACAAATTTTTCCATGCGTTCAATTATGGCTAGTATTTTCCATGTGGCAAGCCATAGTGTAAATTTGTTCTTGGGATGAACATATGGCTGCAATATAAGCTACTTCCAAGAGACAATTGGATACTAAGGCATCAACAAATAGTACATTTTTGAATAGAGATCCTCCCGCGAGAGATGACAGAATTGATCGTGTAGCAGGTCTTCCTACAGATGTTGGGACTGTAATGCATACTTCTTGAGCTCTATAATCTTCCTTATAGCCTATGTTGCATTCACTAGTGCATGGCATGAGTTCATAGGCTTATATTTTATGTAATAAGAGTTCACGCACTTAAATCTAGAGGTGTAGTAAGAGTTACCCACTTAATATAGAGGCTATCCTTTTACATATACACTCACCACAACAACTTGAAGATAACAGACTAATTCCACAACATTAGATTCATAATATTCTAGGCACCCTGTAGCTTTGACATACATCACTTTTCGTATGAAATGAGAGATGTTCTTGAATTCATCACTTAGCCCATCAATAGGTATGTCCTACATATACCTTCTATTAGCTTAAATGGTCTCGTAGGTAGCACAAAATCTTAGACCGGTAAGTTTTAAATTTAAAGACTACAAACTTAATCAATTTGAGCCTCCCAACATAAGCTAAGTATTTTGTTGTCTAACAACTTATCCTTTCTGTAATCCCTTCAATCAACGGCATACTTTCACGACCCAACCCATCATGAGTTGCACCCATACTAAACCTCTGATGGGAGAACCATCTACCCAAACCATCAAACCCACCACTTAGCTTAAATAAGGTAACTAACTATTTTTCATTAAAGAAAATAATATCTCCAATATTCTAAACAAAAACCAATAAAAAATTAAACGAATACTTAAAAATCCCCTAGAATCTGAAAACCCTTGTACCAAAACACTACAATATCAATGAGAGGGTCCAACCCAAAAAAACTTGACAATATCCAAGTCCGAAATAGTGGACCAGAAACTAAGTGAAGAACTCATGGCAGCCCGGATGATGTAGCTCACCTTGAGGTCTAATTTTATCTGCTCTGCAATTGAAGTTTTAAAACATTTTCTAGAAAATGCTTCGTACTCAACAAAAATAAAAGCACGTGTAGAATAACTATATGAAAAACAAAATTATGCTGGTAGGTTCATCGGCCAATCCAAAATAAGATATGTGAACAAGCAACCATAATTTACTAAATTAAGAAAAACCATGAGCACCTACCATGTAACTTTACCTTAAGTTTATTACGCTTAAACTTGTTCAGTAACACCATAGAAATCAATCAAGTACAAGTCTAGATGGACAACAAATCAAGTCAATACCATTACTACCAACCAGAATCAAGTCAACAAATCACTACTCACCAACAATATATTAATTGCACCAAAATATTAGTTAGGTCAAGTTAATGGTTTTCTACCCAACTAACTTAATTGCACCAAAATATTAGTTAGGTCAAGTTAAATACTCCCAAAAGTCGTAACAATGATTACATAAGTTAATAATAAAAAAACTAGTTGATGGTAGTGATTAATTACCTTTATGAAGAATTTTATGGAAAAAGATGAAAATCACCCAATATTGCCTCTTTTAGCACTTTAAAGAATGAAAATAACATCGTTGGGGTATTTTTTGCATTAATAAGCACACATCCTTCTACATCGTCTGCTATAGTGGGATCCGCCTACTATGGTGGTATTGACTAAAGTTGACTCTTCCTATTAAGAGAAAATCCCCGCTATAGAGGCATAATATTAGTGGCCTTCAACTAGCTATAGTGGGTGAGGCGGGATAAAAACTTAAAATTGTTCACAATTTTTTCTTTTCTTCCAACACGCCCTCACATTTTGACATCACAAACCAGCCCTTTAACGTCAAGTTTGATATCAAGAGTTCCACTCACTTGAATTCACTTCCAACAACCATGCTCCAATTTTATCCAAGATTAGCGTACCCTAAAATTTCTAACTCCCAATTTAGGAAAAACCTTAGCCCAAAATTTGGAAAGTTAGACTTACCTATAATGATAGAAATGGTCCTTACAATAGATACCAATTTAACCATCGTTCATTGTTGAATGATAAAATAAGAAAAATAAGGCAATTAATAAGGAAAAGATTACCCGTATCCTCAAACAAGTCAGGGTACTTATCCCACATGTTCCTTTCAATTTCCCAAGTAGCTTTCTTAATAGGAGATGCTTCCATTATACCTTTACAGATTGAATCTCCTTTGTTCTCAACTTTAAAATGTCCTAGTCATGAATTGCAACTGGCTTCTCCTCTTAGGAAAGATTTCTATCAAGAAAAACCAAGTCCCATTTGATAATGTAATCCTCATCCCCCATGATATCTTTTAAGGATAGACATATGGAATACTTGTTGGACCCCTAACGGGATTGGTGGCAATGCCAACCTATAATATATTGAGGTCACATTATCAAGAAAACATCAAATAGGCCAATATATCAAGGGCTAAGCTTACCCTTTTTCCAAACTATATAACTCTCTTTATAGGAGATACTTTTAATAAAACTAGCTCCCCCAATTTGAATAACATGTCCCTTACCTAACGATCCACATATTATTTTTGCCTTTTTGTAATGAACCTCCATGTTATTTTATTTATTTAAACTCATTTTTTGCATTTTAGGCTTTTTTATAGCTGCACCAAGTCATCTATGACTTGATGGAACTGATAGTATAATTACTAGACAATTCCTGTGGTTTTTAGTGCCAATTCCTTAATTTAAAGCCTTCGCTAGTTCAAAGTGGCTATAGGGCAAAAACCTCAAATAGAAAACCTCGTATACTAAATTTGACTATTCCAACAAGTCCAGAATGATGATTTTAGGTTGGTGGACCTTTGGTTTGGGTTACGAGGCTCCTAGACTCATTTTGAGCCATTGGTAGAAACTTAAGAAAATGGCAAGTGGGTATGGGACCCACTTTTTGTAGAAATAACCTCAAATAGAAGTTTTGAGTGTGCCATTGAGTCTGGATGTCCAATTTAATAGGGTATAATAGTTTATTTGTATAAACGGGATTCTAAATGAATCCAGAGGAACCGACAAACACTTGGAAAAATTCTAAGTCTCTAAATGGTGCATGATATCTTGTGTGACCACTAAAGTGACTCTATACGAGATTTAACAGAAGGTTCTTTAGCAGCCCATTAGGTGTTTTAGGGACCAATCTCATACAATAGGTACTGCTTTAGCGGCTAGCGCTAAAGCTGCCCTAGCGCTAAAGCACCTAGTAGTCTAGTGGAATAGTTCGTGGGGACTAGTACTACTTTAGCGGCACCTAGGAGCTTTAGTGGTGACCACTAAAATAGCCTAGGGCCCTCTTTCGGGTAAGTTTTGATGGATAATTATGGTGATTTAGTGATGTGGATTATGCTTACAGTTATTTACATGGTTTATTGATATGGTCTAATTACTTATGAGTTTTAGTTTGATTCCTGACTATTAATGATGATAATGATATATGAGTTCTAGTTTAAGTTTGGCATTTGATGATAATGTTGATAATATGAGTTTCAATTGAAGTCCGCTGTTTGATGATGATATTAATAATACGAGTTTCTATTTAAGTTCAACAAATGATGGTAATAATGATACCATTGAGTTCTGATTCAAGTCCAACATTTTAGGAGTTATTTATGATATAATATGGTCCAGATGCATTGTTGGTTATAGCATGGTAATTGGTAATTTATTTTCCATTGGGTTATTTACTTTCCTTGGTTGTACCCTCTAGGATTATAGAGGCCTCCATTGGGTTATTTACTTTTTTTGTACTTATTGCCTTATGGAGGGAAATCTTGTAGTTATAGTTGTGTAATCTTTGCGATACTATTTTGTATGTATTTGTTTACTTATCTATAGCGGTGTTGGAACTTATTTTCCGATTTGCTATATTACCTTGACTTAGTTTACCTTATCGTGTATCCTATCATATTTATATCATGATTTATCTCAGTTGGCTGACGATGCCTATTGAGTACCCATGGTTTTGGTACTTATACTACACTTACCTTTTTATGTAGATTTGTTACTAGTTGTCACTGCGAATCTAGCGATCATGCTGAGTTGATTTTTTGAGATTTGTGTAAGCTTTGGAAGTCAGAGTTACCCTTTTTCCTTTTACGTATTAGGGTATAGTCTTTCATTTTTTGATACAAATTGTATTTGACTATTCATTACCTATTGTTTATTTATAGTAGCTCTTGTACCAACATTAATGAATCTTGGGATGGTTGTTGCTCTCTTATCTATCTATTGGACTGTTATAACTGCCTTATTACTGTTTAAGCTCTTTTATTATTGATTTTTTGCTTTTAGGACATTTTTCACAAAGTTAACCTATTACTTATAGCTCTGGGCTACGATTTGTCTTACCTACAAGTGTGATAAAGTATGTACCATCATGACTCATAAGTCAGATTCTGACAAATTCATATTGGAGACTAGGTTTTATTGTTATTATTGGTACAAGAGAAAGTATCGAGTAGAGTCTTGTGTATCAAAATAATGACATTCATTTTTTATCTTTAGGAGGCTATAGGACATTTTTATGAGTTCTTCACTCTTTTACAGATGGATAGGACATGTGCTACCTCAATACAAAATAAGGGTCTCAAGATTAACCCTAGGGATCCTATATCTATTAAATGATGACCTAGGGGTCATGGACAACCCAGGGATATATCCCCAACTAGGGGCCAGGATAGGGGCCTTCACCAGTCCCTTTATACACTTTTATGATGATTTAGTCTCAGAATTTCACTACATAATAAATTTACCAATATACACACTCTTTTAGCCACGGTTCAAGTCTGTTCATTTATATATATATCTAGGGATGTGTCCCCAGCTAGGGGCCAGGATAGGAGCCTTCACCAGACCCTTTATATACTTTTATGATGATTTAGTCTTAGAATTTCACTAAGCAATGAATTTACCAATTTACACACTCTTTTAGCCATGGTTTAAGTCTGTGCATATATATATATATATATATAGTGGATAGAGTTGATTATGATGATGATAGTCATTGAAAATATTGGATTGTGACCAGGTCAGAGTATATGGTACTCTGAAACCCCCTAGGGGCCCCTTCTCCATGAGTCATTATGCCAGAGAAGAGAGGTTGTTGTAGGTCCTGCCTTTGCAAGACGTTGAGTTGGAGGTGTAGATACTAGGTTATATTATGGTACATGGTTTACTTATAGTAGTATGGATTATACTTTGCATTCACCCTTGCATGCGCATTGTCTATCACTAGTATGTGCCTATATCTATCAGCCTTATGAGGGGTTCCATATGTATAGTTGATGAGTATTGCTTGAGGTGTGTTATATACTGATTAGACCTCCTAGGTTATGAGTCTCAATTAGGTATTGTTTGTGTATACTAGCTAGTTACTTTATATTGTTATTGCTATTATGGTTTGTTCGTGATAGGTTGGTAATTGGATTGGTACTGAGATTTAAGGTATGATTCTAATTCTAATTCCTTTTTCTTTCAATTTCTTTACAATGGATAATTATCTAATGTTTAGACATATGGATTAGAGATCATGTTTATGTTAGTACTAGTTCCTACTATAATTAGGAGGCCTTAGATGCAAGTATGACTAGTTTAGGTTGTACCTTTGGGTTAGCCTTATTTATGTACATACATTTATATATGTAGTTATGGTATTACCATATATCCCTACCTTTCTTCATGTGTTCATGTTGTATATCAATTACTTGACCTTGTATACTATTATATATCTTTTATCTACTCTTTATTTATATATGGGCTAGTGATATACGGTATGGTGCTTAGGTTCAAGAGTATGGCTAGAATAGGATAGATTATCCTTATTGCCTCCTTAACTGTACTATGTTAGTTCCCTAGATATTTAAGCATAGTTTACATTCTTGCTTTCATGTTATGTATATTTGCATTATTGTTGGAGCTCAATTGACAATTTTCTTTGGAGTACCACGTGTTTGGTACTCATAATACACTTCTACAGCCTATAGATCATAGTATGGGTTCTCTTCATTGTTATGTGTGTTGAGCAGAGCAACTATGATTTAGAGACATAGGGTAAAGTCCTGGCATTTGGAGTATTGGTATTCTACCTCCTATGTACTAGACTAATCTCTATGTTGTATTCAGTGATATGTTGTATCAGTATATTCATTTAGGACTTCATTTTTTAATCTTATTACATTAGAAGATCTTGTACTGATTCCACTAGGTTTTGGACTATCTTGTGTATTTTAGCCTTTTCACTATTTCTATTATGCATTCTTCCTTCTTTTCTTTTCGTAGTCCATTACTGAAAGTTCTGGACTATGGTTTGTCTTACTTATTGGTGGGTTATAGTAGGTGCTATCATGACCTAAAAAGTTTTGTCATGACATATAGAGACTTCTAATACCAAATGTAGGTCCACAACAGTCAATTATCAAAATGGAACTATATGCACAACCACAAAATTTTAGTGAGTACTCATTTTTTATATTCAACAAGATAACAAGCATTTATTCATTCTCCTCTTTTCAAAGAATAATGCATGAATAAAAACATCACTCTAATAAATAAAACACAAATCCTATACATGCCAATTCTACTAGATAGAATATGAGGAAAAGAACACAGGCAACAACAATCCTTATAGTGATAGACTCACAAGTACCCCACCCTCACCAAATGAAAAATGTATTGTCCTTAATGCATCAATAGTAGAAGTATAGGGGATCAAATATACTTGTAAGACCCTTAATCTTGGGAGTCTGACAAGTCTTTGAAGGCCTGGCTGACCTCGACTTTTGCAATAGTGACCCTAATAGTGGTTAGGTGCTTAAATTAGTGACTTTATTACGCATGAGAGTAGGCATCTGTAACACTGGTGGTGTGGAACCACATGCAAATGCTAAATTGGTAGACATTCTCGATGCCTCATCATTCACTCATTTTTCCTAGCTTACTCATCATTCCATGATTGCTTTAATACTTTTCTAACAACTCGTTCTTCATTAGTATTATTTATATTTTTTTCTCTTTCTTGGACTCTTCTTTTCTCCACTCTCACTTACTGCCTTGCCTTTTAATTTTCAATGGCTTCCCTATGAGATTGATTATGTCATCATCATACTCCAATTTTATTATTTATGGATCAAATATTCCAGTGATAGGATTCTCTTTCAAGTTAGCTATATCATCTTGATCTTGTTTCAGTTTGACCTTTACATATTATTTACTCTCTCCTCCATATCATCCACCCAGGTAAGAAAATTCTCATATTGATTCAAAGCTTCTGTGATGATTTTATCCATGAATAGTTTGAATTATTTGTCCCATACTTTCAACCGCCTTTCAAATTTCTTTTATTCTTTGACTTCCTTTACAAAATTCTCTAGTTTGAATTATACTCAACGTAAACATATGGCATAGATATAATGTTAGCAGCATAGACATTATTAGGCATAAGAGCAACCCCAGATACTGTAGAAGTACCTTGTGGATTAAGAAAAATAAGAGGTAATGAAATACCTTTGCGCATATCCAACAATTCTAGAGTAGTTTTAGATTGGGGCCTAATGTTTGTGTCTTGTGAACCCTCAACTCAAATTTGATTATATTCTTCATCTTCTCCATGTCTTGCATCTTTGTATCCCCGACTTTATTTTCCACTCCACTAATGAAAGGCACCTTTTTTAGCCTACAAAATTCCATAATGAGACATGGAAAAGGCAATGCACTAGCTATCATCTGTACCCTAACAAAAAACTCATCAAAAATCACTTGGCCAAAGTTAATATTTAGCCCCTCTAATAATCTTTCAACTATAATAACTTTTTATGGGTCCAGGTTCATATCTGCCCCAGTAGGCATCAGTCAAAGCCTAATCGTAGCCCACCAAAACTTTACTTTGAAACTAAATAAGGACTTAGCCATCCATCCTCTATTATTAAACTAGGATAGTTCTTTATTATCTATCAGAATTCAAGCAAGCCATAGATATTGTGTAAAGAAAGTGATCATTCGTTGCTCGATCTTCGGAGTGATAGTAAGGGCAGCGTATAATTGAATGAATAAGCTTTGGTTAATAGTTTAGTGTAAGATGACCACTGATACTTTCTGAACTAGAATTTTTGTTCTATTCCGCATATCAAACACCTTTTCACCTTTAATCATTCTTTATCTAGGACAACTAACTAATTGGAAAATAATTCTCTAACAATAGTGGGATAATAAGAACTTGATGGCATGCTCAAACAACTAAGCCCATAATTATTGAACTACTTCTTAATGTTAGAATATTTTTCCAGATCCGTCATTATTATTTGCCATTTCTCAATAAATGGTCTCTTCATGCTCCTAAATTGAGTTGGTTGAACACCATCTGAATATTTTTTAGCTCCTTTAGCTATCCATCTGATGGATTCTCAGACCTTAGGATCTTTTCTATAGATGACATCACCCTCTTCTTTCTTAGATTCCTTTTTTGGACTAGTGTCATCCCCGTTTTCACTCTCCACACTTGGGCTAGATCTAGAACTACCATTGCTCTTCTCATTGCAACTCAATTTAACACTTGACAAATCATATATCCTCTTTAAATTAGGAGGAATGTTTATGATTCTTTCCTCTTTGCCTGGTGTTATAGGCTTGGGCCTCAGCTTCCCCAACCTCAACTTCTAGCTCGTCTTAAATCTTGAAGAAGTGTTCTCCCATGCTTACCTTATTCTAACCCTACCTCTCCTTGATTGAAGCTCTTGAGCCATGTTACAAGTGGTAAGAACTAGCTAAAACTCAAGAAATTAAATTGACATTTTGGATCTATTTAGGTATGATAGGTTAGGTAATGGTTCATCACTTAGGTTATGATTCATCAACCTAATCATCAAATACTAAATAGTTTATTGCAAGAACTTATGTGCCTCATAATGATTCTCTCAATGGGTCATCATTTGATTGATGTTTTATCAGCTCAATCACCAGTCCTAACCAAAATAGGCCATGTTAATACATTATGCGATGAGTTGTCGGTTGACTGATGGTTTATTAGCTTAACCATTAGTCCTTAACCAGAATAAGCCATTTTAATATATTATGTAATGGTTGTCCTAATGACCCATCTTGTATGAAATAGTTAGTCAGCCAAACTGTCAGGCCTAACAGATTTCAATAATTTCTTTTTGGCTTAATACTGAGAACTTAGTAGGGAATCCTTTTTCTTGAACAATGTTTAAATGAGCTATGAAATTTTTCCAAAACTTGATCTTTATTAAACATATATATACTATCCATGGAATTACTCAGACTTCACCCCTGAGGTTAACACACCACAAAATACAAAGTACAATCATCAACATAATACTACTACCTTTTTACATATTTACAACACTTGGTAATTGTATGAAACACCCTAAAATTTGGCCCTTGAAAATTCCTGGAGCTTTGAGCTCACTGCCTTGGTTACGACTGGACCATATGAGTCGTAGGGTGTCCTAACGAGTCATTGGGATGAGTCGTAACAAAATCAGTAAGTTGTGGCTTGATAATACTCTGTGTACAAGTGGCTCATTAAGAGCCATAAAGATATATTATAAATCGTTAGCTATAATCATAGTGTGTCTAATGTGAGTCCCAATTTGGGTTCTGTGTTGACTACGAGTAGACCCTGCGGGTCATAGGGTCCTATTATAATTCCTATAGCTGAGTCATAAGGTCAGCAATGTATGTTTCCTTAGTGTACTGCTTTGGTTACAACTTATGGTGACGAGTCGTAAGGAGTAGTTACAAGTTATGGGTTGACTAGTAGTCAAAGGCGGCAACTTTTAAGCTTTTAAGTTAAGGGCATCCTGGATATTTTTCCTCTTACCAAACTTGAAACCACATTTTTTAACCCCTTTACGGTGTCATTAGAACTCAAAAACACATCAAAGTAACTTCTCAATACTCCCAATCCTTCAAGGTTAAGAACATTTAAGGTTTCAAGAGGCTGATCAAGTAGGGCTTTTAGGGGTGATTTCTCTTCGTACATCTTACTATTTAAGGCATGTTACTCTCTTCTCATTGTTAGTTTTGTAAAAGAATATGTTTGAAGTAGTATTCATGAAATATTTATATTAGTTTTGAAATAAGGGTTGGGTTTTTTGAATGTTTTTGAAATGACTATGCGTTTTATAGTTTATATATGATTTTCATGCTTTTATTATGACTTTTGAACTTATGGGTGAATAGGTATGGTGAATGAACTAGGGAATTCTGATTTTTCCAAACTTGTGACTTCTGAAGTGGTTGTGTCCCCAACCCATAATTTAAAATTGGTTTAAATGATAAGAACTATGGGAATTTGTAAAATTGAACTAGTCTTGAACTATTCCATGATATAAAAAGGTATTTGAAATATAATGGTATGATTTAATGAACAAAGAGAGTGGGTGTCTCCCATCTTGTATTAATAAACAAAGGGAGTTGTTATCTCTAAGTTAATGAGAATTGTTTTGGCATGTTGTTGTTACCTTGCAAGTGTAGTTAGTATGGTGCTACCAACAATGTATGCCTTAATGTGGAATGTGGTTAAATGAATGAGAATGAGTGATACTTATTTTTATTGGGTCTAATAAGGGTTGTGTAGCCGAGTCATGAAAGTACAAGTCTGGGTGACCGACACTAGAAACCTTATTTGCTGATGTGGGGATCAAGGTAACAGAGAGGTTTGAGTCCTCCTTATTACTATTTCATGATTAGAGATGTTAAAGTATTTTATAAATCATTATATAATCGAGTACTTAAGTTACCTTAGTATATGTTGGGATGTTTGAGTCCCCCGTGTATATGTATATAAGATTATTCTCTAGTTCATGCGGCTACACACATTGGGGCTTGACCAGGGGTGAGAGTTAGGTCCCATATAGCCCGTGGGTACTATTATATAATAGTTGAGCTACAGAATCTAGGTTAAGATTTTAATGTGCATGCTAAACCTTTTTCTCTATCCCAACATAAAATGTATAGATGTATTTCTATATGGTTATAGTCCATTGGTCGACTTGATTTAAATTGACGACATTATTTTATCTTTATCCCTAAGTTACATACTAGCATTCAACCTACTGATCGTCTTTGGATGTTGTATCCCTACGCAATGTAGAAATTACCATACTTTTACTCCCCCTACTCAGTGATCATGGATTGATCGAGAGTCACTTTAAGTGGTGAGATTTCATTCTTTATAAGGCTTCATTTTAGGATTATGTTTGTCTTTATAGTTATAGACTATTGGATACTATTTATTGGCTATAGTTAGAGGCATGTCCCAAAACTTAATGGATATTTAGTTTTGGTTCACTATTTAGAAGTCTTTGTTTGAACTACTATGGTTATTGGACAGTGTCGATCAGTCATTTTATCGGTCATCAGTGGTTGGTTATGGACATGCATTAAAACTTTCTTAAGCTATTGTATTCTATCTTGTTATATGTATGAAATTCATATAACATGGATGTAAGGTGGTCTATGATTTGGGGTGTTGGGGGTGGTCTCTAGTCCTTATTGGACTTGAGATACCTGTCACAACAAGGCCCTAGTTTAGGTTATGTCAAGGTGGTATCAGAGCCTAGTTTTGGTATCATTGAGTGTCCAATAAATCTGTGTCAAGTAGATTCGTATTTGTAGGTGTGTAATATGCCATACTTATAAGGGAGAGGCTATGAGACATTTAGGAATATTTCCCTTTCTTGTTATTCTATTTCAAGCTATAGAATCTAAGGTCTTGAGTCTACTCTAATTTTCGTTTGTTTGCTTTTCAGGTTATGCCTCCCAGATAATCTGAAGCTTATGGAAACTCCTCTGTCCCACTTAAGGACAATGCTGATAGTACACGTCCAATTTATGGAGTATAGACCCGGCTAGGGGTCCTGTTCATAATTGCCCTTCTAGAGTTCCACCGGTCCCCTTCAGTCCCTCTCGAGCTCTATAGGCTGATGTGTCAAATGTGGAATTTTGTCAGTCTATTCATATGTTGGCTCAGTTGGTAGCTTCTTAGTATGAGTGTGTAGATTCTGTTACTCCATCTTCTGAGGCTACAAAGGTTGGACACTTTATGAGGTTGAGTCCTTTAACTTTTACTAGTGTTAAGGTTGAGGAGTATCCTTAAGGTTTTATAGATGAGATAGATAAGATCTTTTGGGTCATACATGCTACAAATGTGGAGGGTGTGGAATTTGCTGCCAATCAACTGAAAGATGTAGCATACTAATGGTATGAGGAATGGGTACAGTCTAGGGGAGATGATATTAAATTCGTACTATGAGATGATTTCTCTAGTGCTTTTCTGGACTGCTTCTTCCCTTACGAGTTGACGGAGGCAAAAACGGAAGAGTTTATTAATTTGAAGCAATGTAGGATGATAGTCAAGGAGTATGCATTGAAATTTCATCAGTTGTCCTGATAGTCTCCTGAGTTAGTGTCTAGCATGAGGGCTAGAATAACGAATTTGCTTTTAGGTTATCTCATGATTTGATTCTAGAGAGTAAGGCTACTTTGTTGAATAAAGATATGGACATATCTAGATTGGTTGTGTATAGCAGAAGGTTGAGGAGAATAAGAAGAAATAGGCAAAGATAGAAGAAAGATAGAGTAAGAAGTTTAGATTTTCTGATCAGTGTGGAGGTCAATAACAAAGTAGTAGAGATGGTGGAAAGTGGTCTAAGAAGTGGGGGAGTTCTGGGTCCTAATCTACGGATAGTGCTCCCTATCTGAAGCTATCGGGTGATCTTCGTTCTCAGCATGATAGTGTGTTTAGGGAATAGGGTGCCCAATATTAGGCTGGTGCGGCTCAGTCCACTCTATCATATCCTCCTTGTAGATTTTGCGAGCAAGCGCACTGTGGGTTCTTGAAGAGAAAAGGAACAAGTGTTTTAAATATGGTCAGATTGGTCACTTACAGAGGGATTGTCCTTCTAAGGTTGCTTCAGGGGTAAATAAGATTCTTGTTGCCACTTCATCAGCTCCTGTACCAAAAGGTGCTACTTATAATTCTGGTACTGACACTGATCAGAATTATGTGTATGCTCTTACTACCCTCCAAGACTATGAGGCATCTCCCAATGTCTTCAATGGTATGTTATGACACTTTTCTTGTGATGTGTATTAGTTGCTTGATCCAGGGTCTACTCTTTCTTATGTGACCCTATTTATGGCTGTATATTTTGGTTTTGATCCCGAGTGTATCCCTGATCCATTTTCTATTTCTACCTCGATGGGTGACTCTGTGGTTTCTAGAAGAGACTATAGGGGTTGTGTGGTATCTGTTGGTGGCAAAGAAACTATTGTAGATTAGATAAAGTTAGGCATGGTTGATTTTGATGTCATATTGGGGATGGACTGGTTACACTCGTGCTATGGCTCCTTAGATTACCGAACCCATAAGGTCATGTTTAAATTCCCTAATGAGTCAGACATTATGTGGGAAGGGGGTTCTCTAGGGCCTAAGAAAGATTCATATCATATCTTAGAGTCCGGAAATTGATTTACTAGGGATGTCATTATCATTTAGTCCGGGTTAAAGATTCTAACTTAGAGGGTCCTTCCTTATGCTCCATTCCCATGGTTAATGAATTCCTTGAGGCTTTTCCTGATGATCTTCCTGGTATTTTCCCTGATAGGGAGATTGATTTTGGGATTCACCTTATTTCACAAACTTATCCTATTTCTACCCCTTCTTATGAAATGGCTCTGGATGAGTTGAAACAACTTAAGGAGCAGTTCAAAGACCTCCTTGACAAGGGATTTTTCTAACCTAGTGTATCTTCTTAGGGTTCTCCTATTTTGTTCGAGCGTAAGAAGGTTGGTTCCCTTCAGATGTGCATCTATTATCACCAGTTGACTAAGGTTACAATGATGAATAAATCCTCTTCCTTGGATTAATGATTTGTTCGGCCAGCTTCAGGGTGCTAGATATTTCTCTAAGATTGATCTTAGGTCTGGTAATCAACAGCTAAAAATTAGGGAGGTAGATTTTCTTAAAACTGCCTTACCAACCAGGTAAGGTCACTATTGGTTCTTAGTCATGTCTTTTGTTATGACTAATGTCTTGGCAACATTCATGGACTTGATAAATAGGGTTTTCCATCAGTTTTTGGATTTGTTTATCATCATTTTTATAGATGATATTCTATGTACACTAAGAGTGAGGCGGATCACATCGACCATCTCCATATCGTGTTGCGAACCTTAAAAGATTAGCATTTATATGCTAAGTTTTCAAAGTGTGAGTTGTAGTTGAAAGATGTTACCTTTTTGGGTCATGTATTTCTAGTGAGGGGATCATGGTGGATCCATAGAAATTTGCAGTGGTTAAGAAGTAGCCTAGGCCTACGACTTCAACTGATATTCAGAGCTTCTTAGGTTTAGTTGATTGGTACAGGATATTTGTAGAGATTTTCTCGACTATAGTTGCCCTACTGACTAAGTTCACCTTGAAGAAGGTGAAGTTCTTGTGGTCTGACACTTGTGAGGGAAGTTTAAGAAGCTAAAAGATAAATTGACTTTAGCTCTAGTTTTGGCTCTACCTGAAGGCAATGATGGATTTGTAATTGATTGCTATGCGTCCCTTGTGGGACTTGGTTGTGTGTTGATACATCATGGTAGGGTAGTGGCCAATGCTTCTAGGCAATTGAAAGTTCATGAGAGGAATTATCCAACTCACGACTTGGAGTTGTTGGTTATGGTGTTTGCATTGAAGATCTAGCAACACTATTTGTATGGAGTCCATATAGATATCTTTTTTGATCATAAAATCCAGCAATATGTATTTACCCAGAAGGAGTTGAATCTCAGGTAGAGGAGGTGGCTTGAGTTACCGAAAGACTACGACATGAGTCTCCACTATCACCAAGGTAAAGATAATATGGTTGCTGATGCTCATAGCAGGTTATCCATGGGGAGTCTAATTTTTATAGATGAGGATAAGCGGGACTTGGTGAAAGATATCCATCGTTTGGATCACTTTAGAGTTTATCTCTTGGACTATGAGGATAGAGGCGTGTTCATACAAAAGGAGGCACAATAATCTCTTGGTACTAAAATAAAGGAGAAACAGGTACTGGATCCTATCTTAATGAAATTAAGGGAGATGGAGTCAGCAAAAAGTTACAGCTTTTGAGATTGGTGGTGATGGTATCTTGAGGTACCAAGGAAGATTATGTGTTTCTGATACAAATGGGTTGTGAGAGAAAATCTTGGCTAAGGCTTATGAGTCGCGTTATGCCTTTCATCCTTGCTCGATGAAGATGTATCATGATCTTAAGGAGATTTATTAGTGGAACAATTTGAAGTTAGATGTGTCCAATTTTGTGGCTAAATACATGGTGTGTCAACAAGTGAGGTTGAGCACTTACGGCCTAGAGGGTTATATCAACAAATTGAGTTGCCTGTGTGGAAGTGGGAGGTGATTAAAATAGATTCCATTACCGGTCTTCCTCGTTCTTAAAATTAGTTTGATTCAATTTGGGTCATCATGGATATGATGACTAAGTCTGCTTACTTCTTGCTAGTAAGGACTAATTATTCAACAGAGGATTATGTGAAGTGGTTCCTCTAGAAGATTGTGAAGTTGCATGGGCCGCCTATTTCTATTATGTGAGACCATGGTCCTTAGTTCTCATCACACTTTTGGCATTCATTTTAGAAAGGTTTGGGAACTTAGGTGAGCCTTAGTACTGCTTTCCATCTGCAGTCGTATAAGAAAGCAAAAAAGACTATTTAAACATTGGATGATATGCTTTAATCCTGTGTGATTGACTATGGTGGAAATTGGGTTGATCATTTGCCTCTTATAAAGTTTGCGTATAATAATAGCTACCACTCTAGTGTTGAGATGGCTTTATTTGAGTCATTGTATTGTAGGATGTGTAGGTCTCCCATCTGGTGATTTGAAGTTGGAGAGTCTGAGATGCTTAGCACGTACTTGGTTCACCAAGCGATGTAAAGGTAAAGGTGATTTGAGATAGACTTAAAGTTTTCTAAAGTCATCAAAAGTTCTATGCATATGTGAGGCATAGGGAATTAGAGTTTGAGGTTGGTGATTGGGTGTTCTTGAAGTGCCTCCCATGAAAAGAGTAATGCGATTTGGGAAGAAGAAAAAGATTAGTCCCCAGTATGTCTCCCATACTTGGTCTTGAAGAAGGTTGGTAGAGTTGCATATGAATTGGAGTTTCCTTCTAGTATGAGTTCCATTCATCTTGCGTTTTATGTTTTGATGTTCAGAATATGTGTGGGTGATCCTTCGATGGTTTTTTCTTTGGAGAAGGTGCGTATTTTGGATTCCTTATCTTATGAGGAAATCTCGATTGAAATTTTGGATTGATAAGTTCATCAATTGCAGATGAAGGACGTAGCTTTAGTAAAGGTTCTATGGAGGAACCACAAGGTTAAAGAGGCTACTTGGGAAGCCTCTTTCCTTATCTTATGAGGAAATGTCGATTGAAATTTTCGATCGATAAGTTCATCAGTTGCAGATGAAGGACGTAGCTTTAGTAAAGGTTCTATGGAGGAACCACAAGGTTAAAGAGGCTACTTGGGAAGCCGAAGAGGACATAAGATCCAAATATCTATTCTTGTTTTCCGCTCTAGATAATCGTGCTTAAGGTATGCATTTTTCTTAGCATCTATGTTTTCTTTCTTTCCTAAAGGTAAGAGTAGAGGTATATGGAGTCAAATCATGCTAGAAATTAGCTTGACCTATCATTCAAGGATGAATGATCCAAGAGAGGGAGAATTAAAATATCATGAATTTTGGTCCTTGAAAATTCCTTGAGCTTTGAGTTCACTGACCTGGTTACGACTGGACCGTGTGAGTCGTTCGGTGTCCTGATAAGTTGTTGAGATGAGTCGTAACTAAATTAGTAAGTTTATGGCTTGATTCTGCTCTGAGTATGAATGTATCACTAAGAGCCATAAAGATATCTTACTTGTCGTTAGGTGTAATTGTAAGGTATCAAGTGTGAGTCCCAATTTGGGTTTTGTGTTGACTACGGCTGGACATTATGGGTCATAGGGTCCTATTATGATTCCTGTGGCTAAGTCGTAAGGTTATTAGTATATGTTGCCTTGGTAGTTCTGCTTTGGTTATGACTCATGGTGATGAGTTAGAATGAGTGTTTACGAGTCAAGGGTTGACTCGAGTCAAAGGTTGCACTTTTTTAGCTTTTAAGTTAAGGGCATCCTGGACATTTTTCCTCTTACCCAACTTGAAATCCACGTCTTATAAACCCTTTAGGGTATCATTAGCACTCAGAAACACATCAAAGTAACTTCTTAATAACCCCAATTCCTCAAGGTCAAGCATACTTAGGGTTTTCAAGAGGCCGATTAGTTGGGACTTTCAAGGGTGATTTCTCTTCGTACATCTTACTATTTAAGGCATGTTACTCTTCCCCCATTGTTAATTTTGTAAAAGCATATGTTTTGAAGTATTATTCATGAGATGTTTATGTTGGTTTTGAAACAAGGGTTAGGGGTTTTGAATGATTATGAATCGAACAATGCTTCTCATATATACATATGATTTTCATGCCTTAATTATGGTTATTGAACTTATGGGTGCATGAGTATGGTGAATGAGCTAGGGTATTCTGATTTTCCCAAACTTGTGACTTTTGAAGTGATTATGTCCCCAACCTCATAATTTGAAATTGGTTTTAATTATGAGAACTGTGGGAATTTGTGAAATTGAACTAGTCTTGAACTATTGTATGATATAACGAAGTAGTTGAAATACAATGGTATGATTTAATTAAAAAAGGAAGTCGGTATATCCCACCTTGTATTAATAAACAAAGGGAATTGTTATCTCCAGGTTAATGAGAATTATTTTGGCATGCTGTTGTTACCTTGCAAGTGAGTTGGTATAATGATACCAACAATGTATGCCTTAATGTGGAATATGGTTAAATGAATGGGAATGTGTGATACTTTTGTACTACGACTGCAATATGGGTTGTGTAGCTGAGTCGTGAAAATGGAGGTCCGAGTGATCGATACTGGAAACCACATTTATTGACTCAGGGGTCAAGGTGACCAGGGAGATTTGAGTCCTCTTTATTATTATTTCATGATTAGGGAGGTTCGAGTCCCTCGTAAATTATTATATGATTGTGTTCTTAAGTCACCTTTGTATATGTTGAGAGGTTCTAGTCCCCGGTGTTCATATATATAAGAATATTCTCCGATTTGTGTGGCTACATATACTGGGGCCTGACCAGGGGTGAGAGCTGGGCCCCATATTGCCCGTGGATACTATTATATAACAATTGAGCTACACAATCCAGGTTAAGGTCTTAATGTGTATGCTAAACCTTGTTCCCTATCCCAGCATGAAGTGTATACATGTATTTCCATATGGTTTTTGGGAATTGGTTCACTTTATTTGAATTAACGACACTATTTTATCCTTATCCTTGAGTTACATTCTAGCGTTCACCCCACTAATTGTCTTCGAATATTGTATCCCCATGCAATTTAGTATTTGGCCATACTTCTACTTTTTCTACTCAGTGATCGTGGATTGATCGAGAGTCGACTTGAAGTGGTGAGCTTCCATGCTTCGGAAGGCTCCATTTAAGGATTATGTTTTTCTTTTTAGTTATAGACTATTGGATACTGTTTTTTGGCTATAATTAGGGGCATGTCCTGACACTAAATTGATATTCAGTTTTTTTCACTATTTAGAAGGCTTTGATTAGACTACTGTGGTTATTGGGCGGTGTCGGTCGGTCGTTTGGCTGATCGTCGGTTGTTGGTTATGGATTTTCAATAAAACTTTCTTAACCTATCGCACTCCATCTTGTTGTACGTTTGAAATTCATCTAGCATGGGTGTAAGGTGGTGTACAGTTTGGGGTATTGGGGGTGGTCTCCCATCCTTGTTGGACTTAAGATACCCGTTACGAGAAAGCCTTGGTTTGGGTTATGTTATTGTATTGGTCTAGTAAAGAGAAAAAACAAAAACAACACAAACCAGACTAAAATTAAATGGAAAACTGAACATATCTAAGTAATTGAATATAGATGAAAAATGAAACTGTGCTAGTACCAAGTACTAAAACTTGAAGATTCAAGAGAAAGAAAAGTGTTGGGGTGATGTGCTCTCAGTAATGAATAGTATTGTGCTAGAGGTGGTTTAAATAGGGAGGGTGATGAATAGTGTGGTTAATGGGTGATGAATGTGATTTATGATTTGTGAGCGTAGGAGTTTCAATCGCTGAAGAAGGTGAAGTGGAATGGGTAATGTAGAACATGTGTATTAATTGAATTATAAATTGATAAGGGTTGGATCAAGTAAAAGGCTAGTTTTAAGATGAAATAACTGTTGGGTAGTTCTGGGATGGGTCAATTTTAAATAAAATAGGAAGAATTAATAACTTATCATTAACGGTCCATGCGATGATTCATCTATAGGTTGACAGTTCATCGCTTGACCCATCGGACCACTCTAGTGTAATATCAACAGTCTGCTAGCTCTGTGCGACTCTTCCAGTACACCTGTCGACTAAAAATAATTTCCAACATCCCTTTTTTTATAAATCATTATGAACTTAGCACACAGGTTAAACACACTCAATGATGGAACACTACACTACATGATTTTACTACATATTGTGGGTTGCCTCCCACTAGCACCTAATTTAACATCGTAACACAACTTTAGTATCTAGACTACTCAAATTTTTTTAAGATATACCAATGTTGCTAGCTTTACCTCTCCTTAAAGGCCAACATATTGTTTGAATCATTGCTCATTTCCCTTCCTTATTTTTTAATTCCACCACTTCAGATGGAAAAACTTAAGTTACTTAGAAGGTTTTAGACCACTTCGATTTTAGCTTCCCTAAAAATAATTTAAACCTTGAATTAAATAGAAGAACCAAATCACCCACTTGGAACTCTCTTGTTTCAATATTTCTATCATGGTACAACTTTATTCTATCCTTATTGAAATTAGATCTCTCATATGCACAAGGACGGAATTCATCCATCTCATTTAGCTGGTCCAACCTCATATTAGTTGTATCTTTCCAGCTCAAATTTAATTTTTGAGCGCCCACAAGGCTGTCTGCTTAATATCTACCAGTAAGTGTCATGATTTACTAAAGACTAGGTGGTATGGGTACATACTTATTTGCGTCTTAATGACAATGTAGTAATCCAAAAGCGAATCACTATGCTTTCGTTTGACCAATCACTTAAATTTGCATTAACAAACTTGGCCAATACCATCTTAATCTATCTATTTGACACTTCCACTTGCCCACTAGTTTGGGGTTGATAATGGGTATCCACCTTGTGTTGTTTCACACCATACTTTGCTAATGCAGCATGGAATACTTTTTACAGAAGTGGGAACCACCATCACTTAAGATTGTTTAAGGAGTACCAAAACAAGAGAAAATTTTCTTTTTCAAGAATGCCACCACACTTTTTCCCTCATTGTCTGCTAATGCTAAAGCTTCCACCCATGTGGACACATAGTACAAAACAACAAAAATGTATATATGAGAATATAAACTCACAAAGGGGCCCATAAAATCAATCTCTCACACATCAAATAATTCAACCTCCAGCATTATGGTCGTAGGCATCTATTGATGTCTAGAAATTAAACCTTGTTGCTGGAATTGATCACAAGATTTAACAAACTCTTATGCATCCTTATGAATAGTAGGCTAGTAGTACCTACTTTGCAAAGTCTTCCGTTCTGTGTAACCATTCACATGATGTCTTACCATTGGGGATGAAGGACAAGCCTACAAAATATTCAGCAATTTCACCTCCAACACACATCACCGAATGATATTATCCCCACATAATTTGAATATATAGGGCTTATCACAAAAATAATTATTCACATCATGAAGAAACTTCATTTTTGTATGAAAATTAATATCTTTTGGGATGACATCATTGAAAAATAAAGGGCAATATCTAAGTACCAAGGTATGAGGACAAGAGTAGCTGCAAGTACCTATTCATACAAGAACGAGCCATTAATTTCTAACTCATCCGACTTCTTTACTTCATTATCTAATCAAGATAGATGGTCCTGCTACTTAATTTTTCCATCCTTTTCCATCCTTGACTTCAAAGTCCAATTCCTGTAGAAACTACACCTATCTTATTAATCTAGACTCAACATTTTTCTTTACCATTATCTCAACATCGAATGATCAGTGTAAATGACAACTTTATTTCAAAGCAATTACACCTTAAATTTCTCAAAGGCATAATAACAACAAGGAGCTCTTGCTCCGTAATAGTGTAGTTCTTTTGAGCTTTATCGGTGACTTGCTTGCATGGTAAAAAGGGTGAAAGCATTTCTTCCTCTTTTGTCCAAGAAAAGTCCCATGTGAAACTCGGCTTGCATCATACATCACTTCAAATGATTTGGACCAATATGATGCAATAATAATGGGGGAAATAACCAATTTCTCTTTAAGGCACTGAACGGCCTTTAGATACATCATTCCACAAAAAATTGACCTCCTTCTTACATAATTTGCACAAAGGGTTAGAAATCATGGAGAAATCTCTAACAAACTTCCTATAGAATCTTGCATTACCCAAAAAACTACAAACACCCTTCATCGAGATTGGTGGAGGTATCTTTTTAATTACCTCAATTTTGGCGCTGTCAACTTTGATTCCTTTAGATAATATCTTGTGACATAATATTATGCCCTCCTTTACCATTAAGTAAAATTTTTCATAGTTGAGGACAAGGTTGAACTCTTCACAACGCTGCAAAGCATTGCTCAAGTTCGTTAAATAATCATCAAATGAATTACCTACTACAGAAAAATCATCCATAAGCATCTCCAAAGTGTCTTCCACCATATCTGAGAAAATTGACATCATACACCTTTGGAAATTAGCTAGTTCATTACACAACCTAAAAGACATCCGTTTAAAGGTGAAAGTACCATAGAGAGATGTGAATGTTGTCCTTTCTTGGTGCTCGGGTGCAATGGATTTTTTATTATAGCTAGGATAACTATCTAAGTAGAAATACCAACCCCTTACTGTTAATCGATCAGTCATTTGGTCCATCAAAGGCATTGAGAAATGATCCCAGTGCATCTAAGAGTTCAATTTTCTATAATCCATATATACTCTCCATCTTGTGATAGGTCTAAGTGGAATTAAGTCATTTTTCTCATTAGCCACCACAGTCATGCTTCCCTTTTTAGGGAAGCACTGGACAAGTCTTACTCACTTGTTGTCATAGATTCGGTATACCTCTCCTACATCGAGCCACTTTATCATCTCCTTCTTTACCACTATTTTCATTAGTGGGTTAATACTTTATTGATGTTCAACAATGGGAATGTTCTCTAACTTAATCTTATGAGTACAAATATCTGGTGGGGTGCCAATGATGTCTATGAAAGTCCACCCTATAGCCTTTTTATACCTTCTTAATACAAATAAAAGATCCTTTACATGTTTTTAGCTAAATCTACCGCAATAATCACTGGTAAAGTATTAGTTTCACCTAAAAACACATGCATCAAATGGCCTGGTAATTCCTCCAACTCCGGTGGCTCTTCAATAGATGTATTTGCTGGAGACATTGGCCTATTTTTCAAGTCCAGGTCCAACTTCTTAGGATCCTATGAATATAATCTCATTCCTGGCAATATAGAAACTCCTCAGTGCCATTGTTGTTGACACTCATCAATACTGTTCCCAAAGTTTCAACTGTAAATTTCTCTTCAACAGGTACATTTATTTTACTTTCTTCGACAATATCAATAACAGAAAAAACACTCATATCTCTTAGTTTCTTCATTGATTGACAACTATCGAAATTTACCTCTTTATTATTGAGCCTAAATTTAAGATCATTTCTCTCTATATCTACCAACAACTTCTGGTTGCTAGAAATGATATACCAAAGATTATGGATACTTCAAAGTGGACCTTGCAATCAACAATTATAAAGTCTTCCAAAAATACAAAATTTTTCATTTTCACCAATACATCATAGAGAATTCCAATAGTCTAGTTGACTGAGCAGTCGACCATCAATAACTACATAGATATCCACTTGAGGGCTCTAAAGCCTAGTGGATGATATATGGACAAGGGCATACAATTGATGCTCGCTCTAACGTCACAAAGTGCCTTAGCAAAACTAAATGCACAAATTGAGCATGAAATAGTGAATTCCCCAGGATTGAATTTCATTTGGACTAACGATCTCGTGGCAATTGCACTGCAGTAATGGAGATTGTCCACCTCTTCATAGATCACAGTTATCTTCTTAGTGACTATGTCCTTCATGACCTTTACATATCCTATAGTTTTGTTACAAAGCTTCAACTAATGAAAAAATTACCCATAACTGCTTTAGCATGGATATGAATATTCTGATCTTGCCATCTTCTACTATCTTCTTTATCCTGTATGGAAATAAAGAAGGAGGTCTAGGAATTTGAGCTAGTGTTATTTTAGATTGCTCCCCTTTTTCTTGCTCAACTCATCATTCATAAATTCTTAGATTGCCCAACAATAACTTTCTTTTTTTTCACCTACATCTTCTAGCCT
Organism: Capsicum annuum; assembly: GCF_002878395.1. NCBI lineage: Eukaryota > Viridiplantae > Streptophyta > Magnoliopsida > Solanales > Solanaceae > Capsicum > Capsicum annuum. The sequence continues at coordinate 72,115,436 of NC_061116.1, forward strand.
TTTTGACTCAATTGGCACACTTTTCAAATCAACATCATCAATAATGATTTCATCTTTGAATGCAATATCATTTACGTGTGTTTGAACTATCAAACATGATTTAGGTAACACTCTATCACTTCTCATGGTGATAGGTAGAAGGTTCCATTTTTTCTCAAATATACACCATGTCACTTAGAAAAGTTCCACTCTTCTGCTGGTTGAAAGCCACAAATAATTGATTCATTTGTTTCATAATTTCTTGATAGAAGTGGAATGAGAATCAACTAGTTGACTCATAGTATTATAAGCCACTTTTCATAGCCTTAACACCTACATCAGTGGATTCCACCCTTTTTAGCAACTTAGACATTATAACTTCCATAAAAAGCTTTCAGAATTTATTTACAACATTATCATGACCTCTTGGTGGTACATACAACCCACTTTAATTTCCCTTATTCCTCCATTTCCATTGCTCACGATCTCTATAATCAGATTTGTCATAATCGTTATCTCTTTAATAGTTTTGAGCTTGATTTCCTAGTCCATGCTCCCTAAAACCCTTAATTATTTGTGTAGTTAGATTGTTCTCAGAATTAAATTTGAAGGCTCTACTGTGTAAACCAATTTCCTTCACCTTCTCAATACAACTAAACAACAAGTATTTTGAGTGAGTAAATCCACCTGAGTCTTCATCTATTCCATATCTTGGTCACACTCTTCATTTTTTAGCATTGTTAAAATGACATACCAACTATATATGTGTTACTTGTTGGCTCAGAATCCATGGTATGCCAAACTCTACTAGTTTTGGTCAAACTATCAAATATCAGGGTTGCATCCATGAAAGTATGGGTCATGAAAGCACTTCCCCTGTGTTATCAACGGTTGGCTTTGTGTTTGAGTTCTGTGTCTTATGGAATGTTTCCATCAAGTGCTCATTAGTCATCTTGTAATTGGGACATTGAATCAACTTCTTTTTAAACTAAGCTAAGTTTCATGTAAAGCCTTATTTAGTATGTACCTAAAGTTGCTTTTCTCATCCCTCAACTGTAACATCCTAAAAACTAGAAAGAACTTTATAGTTAAGCTCCTTTTAATTGCCTTCAGTTTGTGATAGAATTGCGTGGTAGTTCAATTAACCACAAAGTTCCCTCCCCAGATAGATACAATGGAAACAACCCAACCAAGTTGCATTTTGACCAACCTTAGGGTAATCAAAGGATTTTCATATGTTAACAAAGTTTAACAAATTCATATTTGGATCATCACCAGGTAATCCACCAAATAACCCTTTTAGGTTCAACAATTATATCATCTTGCTGGTGATGTTAAACATCACTCCATGAGCTAAGGGTAACATAATTTCCCCAGCAGAACCAACCCCATCTAAATCAACTTCATCATTTTCATCCAAGGAAAAGTTAGCCACAGGCTATTAACATCCTTTACCTCATGCTCACTTATTTTGATTGGCTGGGGAAACATTATTAACATGTTTCCCATTCATAGAATAAACTAACTTACCGTCACCCAGATCCTCATTGTCATTGTTTTGCATATTATATGGTTCATCATTGTTCTGATGGTTTAATTTGGTGGGGGTAAGTGCAGCTAATCTTTTTGCCTCTTATTGTGCATCCATATTTCTCTTCAATGTCCTATTAAGTTCAGGATTGTAAGGCAATAATGGTTCACCTGAACGTTGAGCACTTGGCATGTACAACTAATAGCCTGCAAATACAAATGAACAAATAAAAGTAAGATTGGGAAATAAAACTAAAAGTTAAATAACACGTATAAACTTAATTGACAACCATATTCCTCGAAAATGATGCCAAAATTTGATATGCCCAAATTTCAATTCCCTTTAAAGAAGTGTAAGCGACTGTTGTCAAATATATAACCCGACAAATATTGGGATCAAATGCCATAGGCAATAAGGTGTTAACTAAGTTGTATGTAGTTTAAATGCCGATTAGTCGACAATTTCCATGGAATAGGGTTTTTTGGATAGAATGGTGACTGAATAATTTCTCTTGTAATAAACTATAACAATTAATCTTGCAATGTATAAATCCATGGAGAGAAAACAAAGTAGGATTGCGATCAGCTTGGTGTTCCATTACTTTGAGGTCAGGTAAAATATGGCTTTGCAATAATATATGTAATTATAAGGTAATCAATTTCAATTCTTCACCTAAGTGTTTTCCAATCTCTATAGATGAATTTTACTTTAATTATTTTGAACTTAAAATGATGAGATTTTAATTCAATTTAACCCTCAAGATATTAATCTTGTTTAAGCATTAATCTTTATTTGGAGTTTAGAAACTCTGAGTTTTTGTTACTAAAGCCTTTTCCTGATATTAGTCTCTTTATTCAAAATATTTAACTTTTGGGGACTTGGTCTAAAGTTTGCAACCATTAAAAAATCGTTAAACCAGAGGGAGTAGCAATATGATCACAATATTAATAAAAATTCGACAATACATGAACCTTAGAAGTAATTTTACACCAAGGATCCCACAACCCCAGTTATAGGGTTTTTAGCCACGCATGACAAGAAAAGAAATAAAACAACTAAATTTCATAATATAAAGTGTAAACCTTACAAAATAGAAATCAGAATTCCAATCTATAATCAAAGCCAAGAATCTTGTGTTTTTCCCTATGAAAATTGCTTCTCAAGTTAAAATATTATTACAAAAATAACCAAGTATGAGAGATTTCTATTTTAAACCCTAGACTAGGTATTTATAGGCTCCAATAAAGTGGGAATTTAAAATTAGAATTTGGGTTGCTACTTCACACTTGATTGACCATCTGATGGGTCGTTGGAGGGGTGACGGTTCATTACCTGAACCATCACCAAATACTAGCTTTAGGTCATCTTCTGCTTGAGGCTAACGATTAGGATGATGATCAGTTGGGGACCTGATAATCCACTAACTAGAATTTCACCTTTCTTTACTTCTTGAGTGATTCTTTTTTGTGTGATGGGTAAGGGTCATGGTTTGTTAAGGACCTGACGGCCCATCAACTAAACTGTCACCCAACTTTAGCTTTCCATCATTTCTATTCATAGCAAAAGGGGTTGTAGCTTGTCAGGGCACTGATGGTCAGTCAAGGGAGCCATCACACTATACTTGTAGCACAAAGTTCCATTTTTTCTGTCATTGTGCTTATTTATCAAAAACAAACAAAAAAACATCAAAACTACCAAGGCTTGATTCAAAACATGCAATTATCCTTAGTTAAATATGTAAAATATACCATCATAAGTTGATACATAATCTTTAGGAAAAAATTTTAACTAGTGATAACCCAACCTCAAGTCTATCTTAGAGAAAATTAAAGCACCCTGTAACTGGTCAAAAATATTATCATTTGGGGTAAAGGGTACTTATTCCTAATGGTTGCCTTATTCAATTGTCTGTAGTCAATACACACTTGTATACTATCATCATTTTTCTTAATGAACAACACTGCAGCACCCTAAGGTAAAGCACTAGGATGAGTGAATCCCTCATCAAGTAACTTCTACAACTGAGTCTTGAATTCCATCAACTCAGCCAGAACCATTCAATTGAGAGAAATAGAAATAGGGTAAGTTTCGAGCTCTAAATCAATAGATAAGTCAATATCCCAGTCGAGAGGGATACTAGGTAAATCAAAGAAAAATACCTCATGAAATTCTAATACCATAAATACTGACTCAACAAAAGGGGGTTGTGCACTAATATCTCAGAGATATACTAGAAAGTCCAAAACCCTCTCCCAACAAACTTCTTAGCCCGAATAAGAGATATAATTTTCACAAGCTTAGGCTTATACATAACTTCTCACTCTAACTTATCCATCCTAGGCATATGTAAAGTTACTGTCTTAGCATTACAGTTTAGAACAATATAATATAAAGATAGATAAGTCATACCCAGGATAGTGTCAAATTAAGTATATCCAAAATTATCAAATATACTCAAGTTTGGGAACCATGAACAATATAGAACAAGAATGATACATTTAGGTCACTACCACAGATTTTCAAACTAAACTAGACACATCCATATAAAACTCAAGAATATCACAAATCAAGTCTAATTCCTAGGTAAATTTAATAGATACATAAGAATAAGTGGAACTTGGATGAAGAAAATAGTATTCATTCGAACACAAATGAGAATAGTACCTATAATGATGGCATCGGAAGCCTCAGCCTTAATCATTCCTAGGAAACCATAATAGTAAGTTCTATTATCAATCTGGGAAAACTCCCTAGCCGGCTGTGCTCCACCTTTCCCTGAATTATCACCACCTCAATTTTAACGCAATCTACTTGATAATTACCCCGCTAATGTTGTGCATGAACATTACCATTACCATTGCTTCTACCACCTCTACCAATAGAAACCATAACTCTATCCTGCTGTTGGTCCTGTAACCTAGCCAGTATCTGAGAACACTCTCTCTTGAAGTTCCCTACAATACCATAAGTATAGAAAACTCAATTATGAAAAGGCCTATTGGCCAAGCATAAGAAGCCCCTTAACTTTTAGCAATTGAGGGTTGCTAGGTGGTCCCTAACTGACCCTTATAAAAGCTAACAGAGCTGACTAAATTGTGAGAGAAGGAAAGGCCAAATGGGTATGGCCCTTAGATTATGAGCAACCAAAGTTACCTGCATTATAACACCTTTGCCTTACCAACCAGCTTTACCACTTCTACCTTTATCATATAATCAACAGCCTCGTTAATGGTCTTCGTGGTAGAAGTCATATAAAACATACAAAACCTAAAAGTTAGTGTTTAGGCCCTTCATAAAATATTGAATTCTCTTATCCGCTGTACCAAGTAAGTACTATTATAGGACAAAGCATGAAAATTAGCCTTACAGGTCACAACAGACATATTACCCTGCACAAGGGATAGAAACTCATCTTTCTTAAGATCACAAAGATTACGGGGTACATGCTTCTCCAAAAATAGGGTATGAAATTATGACCATATAAATAGAGGTAAGTTTTCTAACCAATAGTCCATATATGCCCTCCACCACTACTTGGAATCTCTTTGCAGGTGGAAGGTAACAAGATCAACACGGTGTTACTTTATACTACCTATTTTATATATCCTTTCCTAACAATCAACAATGAACTCAAATGTATCCTAAGCCTCAGATCCAAGAAAAGTAGGAGGCTTTATATTCAGAAACTTAGTCAGTATGTCATGTTTGTACTAGTCAAGACATGACATAACATAACACTAGGCTAGGGAAAAATCTCAATCCCTAAGGCCTCACCCATTTAAGTAGTAGTTGTTGCAGTTGGTTTAATACCTAGAAACTAATAAGAAGGTGTAGCAAGAGTGGCCCCAATATATAAAAATCTATGCAGAATATAAAGCACCTACTGAATTATCTTAGAAGTCATCTAGAGAAGGGTTGTACCCCGAACTAGTGCCACATCCTCCTATTCAATAACATCCCCATTCATAACCTCAACCTTTTCATAATAATTATGGGGTAGGAGGTGTTTTTGACTCTAACAGGACTAGTTAGGTGCTCTTTCTCTTCCTTTTCCCGACCCTTCATCATCCCCAAGTAGCTGATTCTATAGTGGGAGCTGCTGATAGGGGTTTTTAGCTTTGGTTTCATTTGATCTAGTGTTCCCCATCAGTGGAAAAAAGAATGAAGAAGGTCAAATATCAATTGGAATAAAAAAATATAGCAAAAAAAATGAAAGAAAAAGATAGTGTCCTGAAGTCTTATAGCCTCTCGAAGAAAATTACAAATATCTTTGCACCATTCTGCAAGTCTCTAATGGACCCATTTTGGTATAATGAGATCAACGAACCTTAGGATCTATACCAAATTTTTCACTACCTAACTTATTGTGAGTGACACCCACACTAACTCTCCGATGGGAGAACTATCTACTTCAAGTAATAAAACCCAACACTTAGTCAAAATAAAGAAAAGTAATTGTTTTTCATTAAATAAAATAATGTCTCTAATATTCTAAACTAAAACAAATGCAAAATTGAATGAATACTAAACAATACCCTCCAATCTGAAAGTTGTTGTACCAGAATATTACAATGTCAATGAAAGGGTTCAACTTAAATAAACAAAAAAAAAATCTAAGTCTGATACAATGGACCAAAAACTAAGTGAAGAACTCATGGCATCGAGGATGATATAGCTCACCCTTGAGTTTTAATGTTATCCACTCCACAAATGAGGTCTTAAAACCATCACCAAGAAAAGCTCTACACTCAACAAAAACAAAAGTACGTGCAGTATTAGTACACAAAAAACAATGGTGTACTGGTAGGATCATCGACCAACCTAAAATAAGATATGTGAATAAGTAACCATAACTTAGTAAAGTAAGAACAACCATGTAACTTTACCTCAAGTTTATGACACATAACCTTGTTCAACAATACTATAGAATTCAATCATGTACAAGTTAAGCTGGACAGTAACTCAAGTCAAGACCATGACTACCAATAAGAATCCAAGTAAAAAAACATGAATCGACAATAATATATTAACCATGTATCAACTACATATGTAGATAGACATTTTAAGAGTCTACCAATCATTTGTAATTTAATCCGGACCACTCAATGATCCATTCCAACAACAACAACGTTCTATGAATCCCTATTTACACAAGAAACCAAATCTAGCAAGTCAATACAAAAGTTCAGTTTACTCAAGAAACCAAATATAGAAAGTCAATACAAAAGTTTGATTTACACAAGAAACCCATATAACAAGTAAATGCATAACCTGATTCACTCAAAGAACCAATATAACAAGTCAACACATAAGCTTTGTTCACTCAAGGATCTAATATAAAAAGTAAGTACATAACCCCAATTTACTCAAGGAATCGTCATACTTACGTATACCTTGTACATACATGCTAAGTGTATTATGGTCACCCATTAGCCATGATATGTAGGGGATGCACTCTTGTCAATGTACTATATTCCAGACATTAAGTGCCTACCAAACTTATAACATCCAACACCTTAAAGATGTCCAAATACTTCTATATCCCAAAATAATCAAAAAATATCACCACAATAACAATTATAATGATAACAATAATCAGACTTGTAAACTTTTTAATACAATGTTCATTGCATGTGATTACCACTTAGGAAATCAAATAATTATTCACTTTCTTGAACATGCATTATAGCAAGCATTGCTAAGAAAATAGTTATCATGCATACATAAAGCAAGTTAGGTTTAAACTACATTAAATAATTACCTAAACTAATCAAAGCCCAAAATTCTTTAATAAACTTGATTTTTCCCTTTCTTGCAACCTTGGCTTGATTGTGGTATAAAAATATTAGTAAAACACATAATCAACCAAGTGATCATACAATATCAAGGATTATAACCTTATCTTAAAACTCCATGGCCAAATTCTATATCATTCCTTCCATTCTAGTGTTTTTGTCATTATTCCACATAAGTCTTATCAATTTCATGTTTACATTGGTGAATTATAGTCATACAAGAGTAGTTTAACAAATTTTAATCAAAAGCCAAAGGTTTTCTATCCAATTCACCTGATCGCACCAGAAAATTAGTTAGGTCAAGTTAAAAACTCCCCATAACTTATAAAGTAGTGGCTCCATTAGTTATAATAGAAAAATTAGTTAATAGAAGTGATTAGCTTACCTTTATGAAGAGTTTTAATGGAACTTTTGTCAAAATTGCTTGACATTTCCATAAATTACATCTTCTACCCTTAGATGAATAAAGAATAAAAATAATATTTTTAGAGTATTTTTTTTATATCAATTAGCATATATCTGCTATAGCGAACCTATCCCTCTATAATGACCTCGCTATAGTAGGATCTACCTGTTATGTTGCGATTAAAAAAGTGGACTACCTCTATAGAGGGAAAATTCCCACTTTAGTGGTGGAGTTATAACAGCCTGTCAACCACTATAATGGGTGAAGTTAGATAGAAACTTGGGATTTCTCCTAATATTGCTGTTTTTGCAATGCATGCTCAAATTTTATGCAAAACCCAATTTATCAGATCATGATGGCACCTACTATAACCCACAAGTAGGTAAGCCAATCCGTAGCCTGGAACTACTAGTAATGGACTTCCAAGATAAATAAAGGAAGAATGCATAATAAATATAGTAAAAAGGCTAAATACATGAGATAGTTCCAAAACCTGATAGAATCCGTACAAGAGCTTCAAATATAATAAGACTACAACATGAAGTACTAAATGAATATATTGATATAACCAATCACTGAATACAATATAAAGATTAGTCTAGTACATAAGAGGGAGAATATAAATACTCTAAATGCTAGGAGCTCACCCTATGTCTCTGAACCATATCTACTCCACGTAACACACACACCAATGATGAGAACCTATATTATGATCTACATATTGTAGAAGTGTAGTATGAGTACCAAACATATGGTAATCAGTAGGTAACTGCCGACTGAGCTCCAAAGATAATAAAAATATATATAACACGTGAGCTAGAATGTAAACTACAATCAAATATCTAGAGAACTTAGTAAAGATAATAAGGGAATAAAGATAAACTATCCTATTTGAGCCATACTCAGGAATAGAAGCATAGTACCATATATCGCTGGCCTATCTACAAATAAAGAGAAAATAAAGGATATATGATAGTATAGAAGACAAAAGAATGGATATACAATATGAACACTAAAAGAAAGAAGGGATATACAACAATACCATAACTACATATATAAATGTATGTAATAATATAACGCCCTAGATTTTTGGCCCATGAAAATTATTAAGCTTTGGGCTCACTGCCTTGGTTATGACTGGACCCCCAGAGTCATAGGGTGTCTTGACCACTCGTTGGGATGAGTCATACCCAAACCAATAAGTTTGTGGCTTTGTTTTGCTCTAAGTACAAGTGGATCACTATGAGCCATAAGGATATTTTATAAGTCATAGGTTCAAATCATAGGATTTCCAGTGTTCAATTCACTTGGGTTCTATGTTGGTCACGACTATAACTTACGAATTGTAAGATATCATTATGAGTTAGTTGATAGAGTTGTAAGGTGGGCAGTGTATGGGGGTCTTAGTCACTTTCTTGGTTACATATCGTGACTACAAGTCATACGGTATGGGTAGGACTCAAGGTATTGACTTATAACCAAAGATGGCTCTTTCCAGTTTTTAAGTGGAGGGCATTTTGGACATTTCCCTCTTACCCAACTCAAAATCTATGTGTTATAACCCCTTTAGGGTTTCATTTGCACTCAAAGATGCATAAGAGTAACTTCTCAAACACTTTAAAAAGTTCTCTCTATTCCCTTAAGGAAGTCAAGATAGGGTTTTATCAAGTTAATCAATAAGGGTTTTTAAGGGTGATTTCTCTCCGTACTTCTTGGCTTGTAAGATAGTTATCTTCCCTCATTGTCAATTTTTTTAAAATCATGTTATTTAAAGTATTATACATGGTTTTGATGTTGGTTATGGAACTATGGATTGAGGGTTTTGAATATAAATTGTTTAAATGCTTCTTCTATGATATTTATAAAATTATTTTGATTAAATTGATGGTTGGTAAATGCTTTGGGGTGAATGGGAATGGTGGATGGACATAGGTACAATGGAATTCCTAAAATTGGTAAATCATGGAAATAGGGGTACAAAGGAATCCTAAATTAATTGGTTTTGTATAAAAATTGGTAACAAACTCAACCCACTTGCATAATTGATTTGGTTTAAGCATTATCACTTGGTTTGGTTTTCTTCTTGAAGCTAATGCATGGAATAAATGGTTAATTGGTTAAGGATAGTTTTGAAAACCTTGTGGTGTACACCGGAATCCTACCAAGTGATTTTATAATGAAAACCTTGCAGGGTACATGGGAATCCCCCAAGTAACTATAATAATGGAGTCTGCGGGGTACATGGGAATCTTCCAAGTCTTGGCTTAATGACATTGATTTCAAGATATACTTGGTATAATGATACCACTTAATAATTGAATCCTAAAATTGGTGGTTTGGTTATGTGTTAAATGTTTTAATTGGGCAATAATGGGTGCTGTGATAGCTAGTTGTGAAGATGTGAGTCCAAAAGGTTGACACTGGAAACTCATGTTTGCCGACATGAGGATTGGTCTTGATGACCATGTACGTGTGGGGTACAAGGGAATCCCCTAAGTATATTTACGTACATATGTATCATATAGGGAGGAGGGTACAAGGGAATCCCCCGCTACCTATGGTATCTCTGATTCCTGTGGCTAACACGCACTAGGGCCCGTTACTGGACCCAGATAGCCCATGGGTGGATTATTAAGGTAATGCTTCTCAACTCAGGTTAAGAATTTAAAGTGCATGATAAGCCTTGTTCCACATCCCGTTATGGGTATATGTATGTATTTGCATATGGTTATGTGCATTGGTTTAACTTGGTTTTGGATTGATGGAAATACTTTATATTTCTCCATAAGTTACATGATAGCATTCACACTGCTAACCGTCTCAGATGCTGTATCCCCATACAATGCAAAAACCAGCCATACTTCTACTACTCCTGCACAGTGATTAGGTGATTCAAGGACATCTTTTGAATCAGACTGAAGTAGTAAGCTTTCATACTGTGAAAGACCCTATTTCATGCTATCGATTTCTTTATGTCCTTACTATTCTTTTTTGTCTTGACTTTGGCTATAGTCGGGGGATATTCTTTGGTTTTAATTAGAGGCTTATTGGACTACCGTGGACATGGGCGGTATTGGTTGGTTGTTTGGTTGTTGGTTGTTGTTGGTTGGTTTTGGTTATAGATTTATCATAATATCTTTAAATTGATATTCTCTTATCTTATTATATGTTCAGAATTCATCCGACATGGGGTGTAAGGTGGTCAATAATTTGGGTATTGGGGGTCGTCTTTGATCCTGGTTGAACTTGAGACACCCATCACAGCCAGGCCTTAGTTTAGGTCAGGACACATAAACAAGGCTAATTCAAAAGTACTTCCTAAAATAGTCATACTAGCATCTTAAGGGCTCCTAAGCATAGTAGGAACTAGTACTAACATAATCAAGATCTCTAATCCATACGTCTAAACATGAGATAATTATTCATTATAAAGCTACCGTAAAGAAAGAAATCAGAATCATACCTCAAATTTTAGTACCAGTCTAGTAATCAACCTATCGCAAACTATCCATAATAATAAGACAATACAGTAACCAGCTAGCCCGGATAAATAATACCTAAATTGGTCCCATAACTCAGAAGGTCCGATCAACACTCAACACACTGAAATTAATACTTATCCCCTATATCTATGAAACTTACATAAGGCTGGTAGACATAGATGCATACTGTTGATAGGCAATGCACATGCAAGGATGAGTGTAAAGTATAATCCATACTACCATAACTGATCCAAGTGTCATATAGTAACCCGATGAATACACCTCCTTTAGCTGGGTGACATGCAAATGTAGGACCTACAATGACCTCTCTTCTCTGGCACAGCGGCTCATGGATGAAGGGCTCCTAAGGGATTTGGGAGAACCTATATACACTGACCTAGTAATGATTTAGGATTTCTACTAGCTATTATCATCATCATCACTCTACTCTGTCCAGTGCCAGAGATGTGTATATGTATATATAATAATGCACAAACTCAAGTAGTGGCTAAAATAATGTAAGTCCATAAATCCCTGTTGCCCAGGGTAAACTCCGAGACTAAATCATCATAAATGTGTAAAAAGGGTCAGAATATCTCTCCACCAAGGTAAATTGTGGTAGCAAAATTATGGATCGAAATCTACCACGGTCAAATCTCTAAAGCATCATTTTTAGTCTCAAAGGTTCATAAATTAAGATCGTACGATTCCCATTATGAAAAAATTCATTTTAAAGGTCAAAAGTGGAAATAAATCCCTTTTTATGAAAAATGGTAGTAAAACCATATTTTCAGTTGGAATCATACCATTTACAGTTTTAGTAAGAATGAATGTACAAAATCTATGCATTCTATTACCAGTATAAGTAACTAAATGTCTATAAACTATAGCCATGTCCTTTATAGGGATAAAACATTTCCCAGAATCCAACCAATATCATAGTCATGGCCTTGGGTTCAATAATACATATCCAAAATAACCATACCATAATTTGGGAAACTATCACAATCCATTGAGTATATAGTAAATATTAAACTAAATATTCATTGGTCCCAACTATGCCTAACATGATTGAAACCTAGGGTAATAGGCTCCTAGAAGCTTAATAAGTATTTCATCTTAGGAGGAATTACCCTTCAAGCCTCCAAACTCATAGTTACGCTAAGCCACGGTTTCTACATAATATCACATCCTAACATCCCTAGCTAACATGAAACATATATATATATATATGTATGTATATTACAGTATCTCATGAATAAGAGTACAAAAAATTCTACCTCAATACTGAACAAAAATCCTTGAGTCGCCAACAAATCGTCTGCCTTTGCTCCACGATCCCAAATTCCTATCATGCTATCAAAGTTGTAATCTACACATTATTATGAGTAAAATGAGACCCCTATTACTATGTTAAGGGTCAGGGAAAAATTCTAGTCAAGAATGAGCCCAAGGGGCCCACCAAGGGAATCTAAAATTGAGTTCGTTATTGTAATACCCCGTAAAGTTCTCTCCTAGTTTGAGCCTTAGAGCATTTTTGGTAAAGAGAAAATCTGAGTCTAAAATTTCAAAAAAATATCTTCCAAGTATGAAAAACTTTGAATCATGTTTTATTTCTCTAATTTCAACTTTTTGTCATGTATAGCATTGAATAAGCTTTCCATCGATACCAATTTCATTAAAATTCGACATCGGACGAGGGAGTTATGGCCGTTTTACTAAATGGTATCGGAATCGCCCAGGTTTGATGGTCGACCTAGCGGACCGCCAAGTCCTTGGTGGACCATCAAGTGTCCCATCAGGCCAATATAGAACATCCTATTTCTGGCCCTCGAGTGACGGTCAAAGTGGTGGACCATCAAAAAGTTGACGGACCGTTAAGGGGTCTGTCAGGTCAAAACAGAATGGCCCATTCCTGACCCTCGAGTGATGGACGATCTGGTGGACCATCAGAGTTCCATCAGGCCAAGACAGAACATCCCATTTTTGGCCCTCGAGTGACGGGAAAAGTGGTGGACCGTTAAAAAGTTGACGGACCATCAAGGGGTCCGTTAGGTCGAAATAGAATGGCCCATGCTTGACCCTCGAGTGACGGACGATCTGGTGGACCGTCTGATTCCTGACGGACCATCACTTCAATCATCACATCAAGGCAGAATGTCCCAATTTTGGCACTCGAGTAACAAACTACTTGGTGGACCGTCAGTCCCTCTGACGGACCGTCAGATCGACAGTCACAGACCTCGATCGACAGTTTTCAACTCTTCTTCTTTAAAGGGAATTTTGGTCTTTTCCACTTTTTCCCCAACCTCTATAAATACCCACTTAAGGGTTGAAGGCCTCATTTCTTTTCTCTTCTTTCACCCAAAAACTAGGGTTTCCAAAATAAAAAATTCTCTCTTCTTCCACCAAAATTTAGTGAGAATCAAGAGCAAAAATCAAGTTCTTTTGAAGGCTTTCAACAAAAAGTTTTCCCAAGGTATGTAGATATTGATTCTTGGGTCCCTTTCATCCAAGAAGCTCAAGTACCTTTTTTCTATATCTCCAATATTTATGTTTATGAATTTTTAATGATTTTTGTGAGTTGAAATTGATGTTCTTGCTATGATTGAGTTGTGGTTCACGTTTGTCTACAAGATTATCTAGCCTTGGCCTTAGTATGTGGTATTTGTGTGGTAAATGGATTATGTACTTGTTGTTGATGTTGAATGACCTCCAAGATGAGATACTTATGTGGTTTGTATGAATCTATGATAATATATGAGTGAAAACATGTGAAATTTAGTTGTTCATGATGATTAGTTGGGTTATTATACTTATGCCTAAGTTGTGCATATGAGGTGTTCGATAAAATGTCTAAGAGACTAAAAATTAAGTATTGTAGTTAAATCGTGATCTAATAACTTCTAAGATACGATTATATGTTACGTTTGTTGATGTGTTCATAACTTTTGGGTATAGAATTGGTTGATTTAGCAGAGTATGTCTCCTATAGGTTGATAAAAGCTTAGAAGAAGAATATGGGCTATTATAGCATGTTGAAAAGGAATCCCCAAATTATGAGCTAGTCTATGTATGCCTAGTGTTTGATAAAATAACCAAGTGAATGAATTATTCCATGCTAGTAGGAAATCCCCAAATAAGTGTGAACCTATGCATGTCTAGTGTTTGTTGAAGGACCTTAGTGAACGAGTTAAGATATGATGATTGTAAATTCCCCATATGTGCTCTTTGTTATATGCTAAGTTTTTAACACAAGTCAAGTGATTAGCAAGTAACCTATGACATGATAGTGTGAAGTCTCCTAAGCGATGTGATACCCAAACACATGTTAAGACTGATATAGGTATGAAATGGTTGAGGTAAAACCTTGTTGAATGGAGTTTGATCTAATAGCATGTTTCCCCTATGTTATTATATGATTATTATCCCAAGATGCTTAAAGTGACCCTTTTGTTATTATGATGATAAATAGAGATTTATGTTTCCAAAATGCTTAATGCGATACTTTAGGGATTTTTGAGGGGAAAAGTATGTTATGATTTCGAATTGCTTGGAGAAGATGTTTTAATAATTGTGATGATGCATTAGTGATGGTGATGATGAATTAATGATTGCGATAATGCATGAATGATTATGATGATGAAGGAATGCTTGTGTTGATGCATGAATGATTATGATGGTGAATGGATGATCGTAATGGTGTGAGAATGATTATGTTTTAGTTTTATATTATTGAGTCTTGGGGGTATTTATACCCAAAAATAGAGCTATTGTCTAGAGCCTGTGTTAGTTTTATGATAATTCCAATCGAGCCACGATTCTCAGAACTTAGTAAACTATAGAACTATGTATCTTCAGACAAGTGTGGAGCTTAATCTGGCTCTGTAATCTCAGTTATCTCTGTAATCTCTGTATCGCTAGTAATCTAGCCTCTGTCCTATAATCAACTCTGATCTAATAGTAGTCAAGTGATTCAATTTTAACCTCAGAAGCAATTTGAATAATCTATTCAAGCTCTGCATCGTCAGTCAGATGCTATGATTTGATACCTTTCTGTCAGATACGAAACTAAGTAATCTTAGCATAACTCAGTCAGATCTCTTAAGAAATATGATCAGTATCAGATTTGGCTTAGTTTAAGTTCAGTTAAGAATTAAATCAGTGTCTTTCAGTTGGGAGTAGAAACTAGCACCGACCGAGCTCAAGGATGGAGACTCACTTACTAGTGGAGGGTGTAATCCTTAGATACGATCCTTGTGCTTAGAACTACATAGCCAACGTAGGTTAAGACATCACACCTGCTAGATGCGGGTGGATGAGAGACATCATACCTTCTAGATGAGGGTAGATGAGGTGGGTTGACCTATTAGATGAGGGCTCCACCATTCTCGTATGAGGACCTGATAGATGAGGGTAATATAAATATAAGGTCTTTACTCGTGGCACGATATTAAAACCCTTCCAACCGAGGGTAGAGGTTGGACCCCTAAGAGATAGTAGGGGCATATTGGTTAAGTAAATACTTCCCACGGTCTTATTCTCAGAATCAGTTTCAGACTTCAAGAAAGAGCTCAATTCAGTGTATAGAATTTAAGGCTGTTAGATACAAGCCATTAAGTATGATTACTTGCTTATCGAAGATCCGTTTCTAGATAAGCCGATCTCAAAATCATTTAAGAAGAAGTATTATTATCCACAGACTCAAAGATAACTTGTTAGATAGAGTTGCTATCAATTTCAGAAGCTTCAGATACTTGTAATCTCAGTATGTTTAGATATTTTAGAACTCACTCCTTGATGAAAGTGCATCCATATTTCCCAATTATTAATATCAGATGAGTCAGTGATTCAGTATCTCATGTCAATAGTGAGTTCAGTTTGTAGGAAAGTGGTATTTGAGTTCCAGTCTCTAGAGTTGTGATAATTGTGATTATGACTTGTGCATTCATGTATGTGTTCTCGTGTGACGTTTTCATGATTATTCAGTTTACACATTGTGCACGCATGAGACCTTGCATTTAGCCTCACCTCATATACATACTCGGTATATTTTTGTACTGACGCATTTGCGCTATGGTGTTTTATTTGACACCATAGTTTCAGAGGCAGAAGATTCAGAGTTTCCTTACCAGTTTAGTCCCAATTAGCAGTAGTAGCAGTGAGTCCTCTTCCTTCAAGGATGAATCTTAGTTTACTATTATTGCATCAGATTTTTTTATATTCTCAGTTAAAGGAGTTAGTTGGGGACATGGCCCATCAACTTCATAGTTCAGATGCTTTAAAGGCTTTTCAGTCGGATGTTGATATATTAGTATTCAGTTTTCAGTTTGAGTATGTACAGATGTGTTGAACCTTATGGCTAGTTTCCGCATTTATTTTAGATATTATGCAGTGTACAGGTACAAATATTAGTAAAGGGTTAGCTTGTGGTCCTTCAGGTTCATAACCACCGTGTGACATCACGAGATGGGATCTCGGAGCGTTACAAACTTGGTATCAGAGCCTAAGGTTCAATAGTATCCTAGGGAGTCTGAAAAGCCGAATCTAGTAGAGTCTTGTGCATGGGTGTGTAGCGCGCCACATTTATGTACAAGAGGCTACAGGATGTACTTAAGAGTAATTTCCCTTTTTTCAGTATTCAGATCGTGCGAGTGAGCATGAGCTCAAGTTGATCCTTAATCTAATCCACTTGCTTCTTTCAATTACAGAGTATGCCTCATCGCAGAGATTTTGTCCATGGGGTTGATGACCAGCCCCCTTAGCCAGGTGGTCGTGGTCTCTCGCAGTCGGGGTCTCAAGGTGGTAGTAATTCTTAGTATGGTCTAATATTTTTAGTTCCAGCTCCATCTTCAGCTAGTGTACTCGCACCTGTGTTTGGGAGTGTCAGAGTTGAGGGAGCGCCAAGCTCCAAAGCCCAGAGTAGTACTAGTGGAGTTCGTACCTACCCGTTGTGTGAAGAATGCGGTAAGAATCATAAGGGTGTATGTAGAGCTGGTAGCGATGTGTGCTTTGGATGTGGCGAGACCGGTCATAAAGTTTGAGACTATCCTAAGCCAGGTCCCCAAAGTCAGCGTAGTCATCCTTCAGGCTCTCCTTGATTGGGAAAGATCCCCTGAAATAGACTCGGGTAAGTTATGAGCCCTTCATCGTTATAATATGAATTATTAGATCTTTTTCTTTAATTTTGAGTTTATATGCTAGCATGAGTCATACCCGAGTTTTAGGTCTCAGTCGGTCAATTATGACCCAGTCGTAGGTGCCTCGCGCACTGCTCTAGTATTTCAGTGAATTGTGTTTAGAGGGACATAGATTTCAAAGGGGGAGATACCCCATAGTATCATGATGTTGCATGCCAACAGATTCATCCTGATGCATGATTAAATTTCCTTTATAAAGTTAACATTAGTCATTATTGCATTGTCAAGTCGTGCTTTCAGAAGTCAGCTTAGCCGGACATTCACGCATTAGATGTGCACCTTTAGTAGAAAGAGTTCAGCTAGTCAGTGTGTGTTCAGTTGTGTATTCATGAGATCATTCTAGTTACGAGTCCATGCATCAGATATGCATATGTGTTATGAGAATTCAGATATGAGTAGATTCAGTCGAGTATTCCTTGCATCAGATATGCATTCCCAGTGTGAGAACTCCGTATGTCAGACGTTCCAGTTGCGTAGTCACTCCTTGAGATGTTTCTGTGTCTTGAGTAAGTTCTGTTGATCCGTATTGTCCTTATTCTATCAAAGCGACATTCGAGGATGAATGTTCCCAATGGGGAGATAATGTAATACCCCACAAAGTTCTCTCCTAGTCTAAGCCTTAGAGCGTTTTTGATAAAGCGAAAATTAGAGTCTAAAAATTTCAAAAAAAATATCTTCCCAAGTATGAAACACTTTGAATCGTGTTGTATTTATATAATTTCAAATTTTTGTCATGTAGATCATTGAATAAGCTTTCCATCGATACCAATTTCATCACAATCCCACATCGGACGAGGGAGTTATGGCTGTGTTACTAAACGGTATCGGAATCGCCCAGGTTTGACGGTTGACCTGGCGGACCACCAAGTCCTTGGTGGACCATCAAGTGTCCCGTCAGGCTAAGAAAGAACAGTCCATTTCTATGCTACTCCATGACTTTAATCTCGAAGAATTAACGATGATCCATTGAGAATCCATACTAGCAAGTATGAGAATAAGCCCATAAAGCACTGCCTGGGCACACAAATAGAGATAACCAAGGTCTTCAATCTATGCCAATGCTATAAATGGTTTGAATAACTATCAAAACTAACAGTAGAGAGTCTAAAGTACAAGAACTCACTACCAAGTGATTCATTCCAAGCTATTCCACTAATTGAGGAATATCTATGTTGAATCTAACTCAAGCATACTACTCTTACTGAGTAGATCATTAAAAAATCACAACAATAACTAAAATCTGAGGTCAAAGATGAAGGAACCTGACATGACCCGATCCAGGGCCTAGTCGTGTTGGGCATCTCAAGTCTGACCCAAACCGGTGACCGCCCCCAATACCCAACCATAACTGCCCTGTACCTTATGTCGAATGAATTTCGAACATATAACAAGTTAGAACAATTATAATTGAAAGGCATTTAACAAAGTACATAACCATAAGAATCCAACCAAGCATCCCAACGGTGTCATCCCCAACACCAATACCAATTCTAAGGCTGACATTAATACCGACACCGCCCATTTTAATAGTAGTCACACACAGCCTTTAACCAAAAACAAAGAACATCCGGTTGGGACATGCCCTCAACCATAGCCAAATCCAAAGTCCAAGAAATAAACATAAATATGAAAAAAAGTCCATAGCATGAAATGGAGTCTTCCGGAGTAAGAAAGCTCACCACTTCAGTTCAACACAAAGCTGTTCCTGAATCCAAAATCACTAAGCATAAGGAGTAGTATGGTCGGTTATTGAATTGCATGGGGATACAGCGACCGAAGATGGGTTAGCGGGTAAACGCTAGCATGTACTCAGGAGTAATGAAAAAATAATGTCATATTCAAAACCAAAGTAAATAATTATGCAATCACGTACATACATATATATACCATACCGGGGAAAGGGAACCAGGTTTAGCATGCATTTAAAACCTTAACCTGGGTTGTATAGCTTTATTGTCATAATCCACCCACAGGCTATATGGGTCCAGTGTTACCCTTTGAACAGGCCCTAGTACGTGTATCTTCATAAACCAGAGATATCATAAGGGTTGGGGATTCCCGTGAACCCTTTACCCTCTATGATACATATATATAAGTATAACCTGGGGGATCCTCATGTACCCTACAAACATATATTCACCATGACCAATCCTTATATTGGCAAACATGAGTTTCTAGTGTTAGTCCATAGAACTACACCTTCACTTTAGCTATTACTACCCACCATTATTGCCCAATTAAAATATTTTTTCCATAACCAAACCACCAATTCCAAGAGTTAATTATCAAGGCATTATAAAGTGGTATCATCATACTGACTATAGCTTACAAACAATGTCACTAACCAACACTAAGGGGATTCCTAAGTACCCCATAAAATTTCTAATTATGCCAAAGACAGGGCCACCAAAGCATTTCCAAACCACTAAAACCTATTTAAGCCAATTTAGGGTCCATTACCATATTATGCAATGCAAAGTTTTCAATAATAATCAGACTATGCGACAAAATCATTCTCTTAGGCATTTTAACAAACATGTTGAGGGCATAGGATTTCCAAAACCAAAATAAAGTATCAATTGACCATTTCCATGCAACCATATGTTTCAAACCACAATTATAACATGAAAACCATAAGAAAAACATGGGAAAACATTATCCAACCAAGAATAACCAAAACCCCCAACCTATATTTTCAAAACTCAAACATTATCAAAATAGTACCATGAGAATCATTCATTAAAATATATTTTTAGTTGAACTAACAATGAGGAAGGTGTAACATGCCTTAGACAACAAGGAGGACAGAGAGAAACCATCCTTTTAGAGCCTTAATTGATTGCCTTAAAGAAAACCATAGCGTTTCATGAACCAAGAGCTTGAGAGATATTTGAGAGTGTTTGATTGGAATAATAGGTCAAGGAATCCTCCAAAGGTGTTTTATGTCATGGGGTCAAAAGGAGTTATTAGGGGGACATATGCAAATTACTCCCAACTTAAACTGAAAAAGGATACAGGAGGGTAGGGTTGGACTCATCAACTCTTAACCACATCATTTGAGTGAAAACCCCTACTTGGATCTTGATTAGAAAGTTTTACACTATATTCTGTCCAACATACAAATCCTTAGCCTAACTCGTACCATCACCATATGACAAGTACCCTTCAAGTCGTACCCTAAGCAGAACATCAAGTCTACACACTGGACAACATACAAATGGACACTATACCCCTCGTATCATGCATATATGACTCATCACTACCAACCCATATCGACGATAGAAACTCAACCACCATATACTGGACACCCTATAAGTTGGGTCACCTAACCCATACTGATACCATACGACTAGTATGGTGAGTCGTATGATGACCAGAAAGCCCAAGACTCAAGATAATTGCAAGGTCCAGAACCCAGGGTGTTTAAATTCTCTACCACTTGGATCATTCATCCTTGAATGATGGAACAAGGCATTACAAGCACGATCAAAACCCTAAACGTCTCTACTCTTACTTTAAGACAAAAAATAGAACACCAAGGAATTCACCTTTTTACCTTTAACAAAGACAATAAGCAAAGAAGTTAAGAATCAACACATACCTTGAGCATAAATTTTCGAGATGGGGAATAGGAATGGATACTTGGACTTCATGTCCTCTTCGGCTTTCCATGTAACCTCTTCTACTTAGTGGTTCCTCCATAGAACCTTTACCGAGGCCACATCTTTTGTTCTCAACCGACAAACCTGACAATCAAATATCTCAATCAGAATCTCTTCATAAGATAGAGAATCCAAAATACCAGTATCCTTGATATGCATAATTTATGATGGATCACAAATACACTTCCTCAACATAGAGACATGGCATATCGGAGGAATGGAGCTCAAGCTAAAAGGCAACTCCAACTCATATGAAACACATATTGATGGCTCTTATGATAAAAAAAGATATCCATATGTATTATATACAAATAGTGACACCTGATTTTCAATACGAACACCACAACTAATAGTTCCAAGTCATGATTCAGATAATTCCTCTCATGCATCTTTAGCTGTCTAGAAGCATAAGTTATCACCTTTCTATATTGCATCAGAATGCAACTAAGTACCACATATGATGCATCATAGTAGACCCGAAACCCATCAGTGCCTTTAGGTAAAGTCAAGACTAGAGCCAAAGTTAGCTTATCTTTCAGCTTCTCAAAACTTCCCTTACAAGCATCAGACTATAAGATCTTTACCTTCTTCTGAGACAACTTAGTTAATGGGGTAGCTATAGTAAAAAAACTCTCCATAAACCTCCTTTAGTAACCAGCTAACCCAAGAAGCTTTAAATATTGGTTAGAGTTGTGGGTCTAGGCCATTTATTCACCACTGCAACTTTCTATGGATCCGCTACTATCCCTTCACTAGAAATTATATGACCCAGAAAAGTAATAGAATTCAACCAGAATTCACATTTCAAAAATTTGGCCTAAACTGTTGCTCTTTCAAGGTCTACAACATAATGCGGTTATGATTGGCATGATCCACCTCACTCTTAGTGTAAACCAATATGTCATATATAAAAATAACGACAAACATATCTAATAACTGATGAAAGATCCTATACATCAAATCCATAAATATCGTAGATGCATTGGTCAACCCAAAAGACATAACTAGAAACTCAAAGTGCCCATACTGGGTACGGAAGGCAGTCTTAGGGATATCCACCTCCCTAATCTTTAACTGATGATACTCGGATCAAAGATTGATTTTGGAGGAAAACTTAGTACCTTGCAACTGATCAAACAAATCATCTATCTTTGAAAGAGAATACTTATTCTTTATCGTTAATTTGTTCAACTGCCGGTAATCAATGCACATCCGAAGGGAACCATCCTTCTTATGCATGAATAATACTGGTTCACCCCACGAGGACATACTAGGATGGATGAATACCTTATCTAAATGATCCTTGAGTTGCTCCTTAAGTACCTTTCACTCAGCTGAAGCCTTTCTATATGGGAGAATAGAAATTGGACAATTGTTTGAAACAAGATCAATCCCAACTCAATCTCCCTATCAGGAGGAACACTAGGAAGGTCATCAGGGAAGACCTCAAGAAATTCATTCACTACTGGGACAGATACAAAGAAGGACCATCCGAGTTAGAATTTTTAACCCAGGTTAGACGATAAAGGCACCCCTTAAAGATTAATCTTTGAGCTCTAAGATACGATATGAATTTACCTTTAGGTGCCAGGGAACCACCCTCTCATTTAATAACTGGCTTATTAGGGAATTTAAAGACCACCTTTTGGATTCCATAGTCTAGAGATGCATAGAACGAGTGCAACCAATCCATCCCCAGTTTGACACCAAAATCCACCATATGTAATTCAAATAGGTCCACCATAATGTCTTTGATACCAATAGATACTACACCCCCATATAGACTCTTCTAGTAATCACGGAGTTATCTACCAGGGTAGAAATAGAAAAAGGGTCCAAAATACACTCGGGACCAAAAAAATACAGGACCATAAATGGGGTCATAGAGAGAGTGGAGCCCAGATCAAGTAAAGAGTACACATCACGGGGAAAGAGTTTCAACATACTAAATTATAACATCAGGTGACGCCTCAGACTCCTGTAGGATAGTGAGAGTATAAAGACAGTTTTGACCAGTGTTTGAACTAGATAATGAACCCTTTGGTGCCAAAGCTGATGATAATGCATCTGGAACCCTGTTCGCCCCTGAGGTAACCTTACTAATAAGACAATTTCTAAGCATATGCCCTGGCTGACCATAGTTAAAGCACCTTTCCCTCCCTTCATCCCAGAAACCCCAATCCAATCTACCATAAAACCTACAAGAAGGGATATTTTTGGTACTTCTACAACACTTGAGAATCATTTTCTAATGTAGATCCAAGTACTAGTTATTGCTACTAACGTTCTATTTAATGCATACTCAAACTTTTGAGATAGGGAAAGCTTTTATATTCAAAGCCAATTCTCTCTCCTTCTACTATTTTGACATCTTTACATTTGAGACGATCTACATATTGATACTATTACCACTCTTATTCTCTTGTTCAGTGTCTCTTGCACTGACCTTACTAGGTCATGGGATAATCTTTTGGTATTTTTTCTCTTATCAATATGTATACTATTTTACTTATATTTTAGTGCCAATAATTTATCTGTATGTTTAATTTTAATATTCTTTATACCCCCTTACAATATCCAATTATACTATGCGTTGGGTTACAGTTTGTATTGCCTACTAGTAGGTTAAAGTAGGTGCCATAATTACTCATAAAGTCAGATATTAACACTTGAGCATCAGTGGTGGAATACATTTTGGGGTGGTTATATATGAATTTATGGCATAGATTACAGAAGAGTGGAGGGGTTTTCCCTCACCTATCCTTAATAACCTACCACTCCCTTCTCTAACTACTAAGTTATTCTTGTAGGCAAATATTCTCATGGAATGGAATGACTATACCATTAAGTACGAGGTGCATTTTGAACCACTCAAGGTGAAGGGTACATAGGGGTAAATTTAGAAGAAGAGAAAGACGAACATAAATGGTGAGATTGGTAGGGGTCATGGAAAGGATGGATCTAGGATCAGTGCTACACAATTTGAGCAATTTTTAAAATTGTTGGGGTGGTCTTAGCCAAGGTCAAAAAGATGTTGAGGGGTTTAGTCGTGCCTTCCCATTGGTCAGAGTCATCTAGTTTTGTAGGCTCATCAAATCTTTAGGGTGCCTTTAACACCTTAGCCCAGGCCCATGTAGAGCTTCGAGTAGACTTGGAGGTGGAGACATAGTAGAGCACTCCTAGGAGAAGATGCTCTTTTAAATGGGCAGGGATAAAGATCTTCCTGAGATCCTTTATCTCAAGAAAAAGGTCCCCAAGGTGAAGACAATGAATGCCCAACTATTTTTCTTCCAGAGTGAGATGGATAAAGATGATTCTGATGACACGAGCACCAGAGATGATAAAGTGTACAATTAGGCCCAAAAATTATGCATCTCCCCTTCCTTATGCCTTTTTTATATTCAGATATTGGTTATTTTGCCTTTCAGGGACCTTATTAGACATTTAATTAATTTTTGTTCTTTTAGATAATTTTGTTATTTTAATTTATGATGTTGTTAGTGGCATATTTGGGAATAATGGCCTTATTTTTAGGTTGATATTTTCATAAATATCATTTTTTGTATTGAATTTACCCCTAGACTATGTTGGAAAGTGAGGTCTCTAAAGCAGGGAACTAGAGGCTAGGCTACTACCTAATGTCCATTATATCGGTCCTCACTCACTGCAACGATCCTGCTATAATAAAGTATGATCCGTTGTGGAGGCCCTAACGAATAGGCCTATTTCCATGACACTGGACAGTCAACCTCTCTAGTAGTCTCACTATAGTGGAATCCTACCACTGTAGCGGCCCAGCTAGGAGATCCGGGAAAAATTAAGCCTCTACCTTCACTTCACAATATAGTTCTATATTAGGACATTGTAAAGCAATCCCAATGCTTTGACCACTAAAACCATATATTGCCGCCTCATTCAAAATACTATTATTTCCTATATAGGTCTTGATCACTAGCTCACCCCAAACATAGCATAAAATCATCAAACATAACATCGTGATTCAAATTCTTCCATTAATGAATACAACCACAAGGGCTTTTTGTTTTAAACTACTCATCTAGAGATGTTAATATCCAAATCATTAGGGAAATTCTATTAGGATACTTAGACCCAAATGACCCTTTTTCATTATTTCATCAACACACATAATTCTTCATAAACTTAACATACACTAATTTTGTCATGACTCGAGACTACTCCCTAGTTGTAACCTGGTGCCTAAGGTCACAAGTGATCCCAAGCTAACCCATGGATTGACATGCATTGAATAAGGATAAAATAATAAAACATTGGGTAAAAGCTAACTGAAATAAATGGTGGAAACCATAATAAGGTAAAACTAAATACCTAATAAAATTGGAAATAGAACAAAGAACTGTTTGACAACCAATCATATTGAAAATCTGAATATTTTCTTGAAAGCCTTTACTCATAATGAGTTGTTGGGACAAGCCCAAACTAACTCCAACTTACTGAAACTGAAATAAACTGACAAGAAAATAAAGAATTGATAACTAGTCCTGGAATGGTGAGGACTCACCAAAAGCTGCTACTGAATGTGGTATGGGATTGTGCTAAGTGTGGTCTGAGTATTGAGTGTCTGACCCGATATAATGAGAAAATATATTATAGGAAAGTATGTGATTAGGACTTTGAATGTACTGAGTATGTGAGATGGAAAACCATCTAATATAAACTGAATAAGAATGCATGAACATGAAAACTGAATACAAAACCAAGTACAAACATATGTTGGATAAAAACTGAATACTAATAACTGAATATCTGAATACTTTGTCAAGAAAACCTAAACTAAACATAAATTAAAAATGAATCGAGGAATGTGGGAGCTAACAATAACTGACATACCCTAATTTGAGCAAAACTGGGGTTCAACCTGTAACCCCAGCTGGAAAGGTGCTAGTACCTTACCAACGGTACCAACACAGGCAGAGGTAACCACAACAACTTTCTAAGTATCCACCATAATCCCCTTTTTAGAAACGACATGACTAAGAAAAGTTAGGGCATTCAACCAGAATTCACATTTAAAGAACTTAGCATACACTATTGGTCTTTCTAGGTCTGTAATATAAGGCAGAGGTAATCGCATAATCCTCCTTACTTTTTGAGTACACCAATATATCATCAATAAAGACAATAAAAAATAGAACCAAAAACTGATGGAAAACCTATTCATTAAATCCATGAATGCCGCAGGGGCATTGATCAACCCCAAAGACATCACCAAGAACTCAAAATGCCCATATCGAGTATGGAAAGTTGTCTTAAGGATATCCACCTCCTTAGTATTCAATTGGTGATACTCGGATCAAAGATCGATCTTAGAGAAGAATTTGGCACTCTGAAGTTGATCAAAGAGATTATTAATTCTCGAAAGAGAGTGCTTATGCTTTACCATCACCTTTTTAAACTATTGGTAATCAATACACATCTAAAAGGACCCATCCTACTTATGCATGAACAATATTGGTGCACCCTATGGGGACACACTAGGATGAATAAAACTCTTGTCTAAGATATCCTTCCACTGCTCCTTGAGTTCCTTCAACTCAATTGGAGTCATTTTATAAGGGGGGAATAGAAATGGGATGATTGTCTGGGACAAGATCAATACCAAAATCAATACCTATTGGGAGGGACACTAAGAAGGTCATCAAGGAAAACCTTAGGGAATTCATTTACCACAGAAATAGAATGCAAAAAAAGACCTTCAAAGTTAGAATCTTTAACCTGGAGCAGATGATAGAGGCAACCTTTGGAAATCAACTTTTGGGCCCTAAGATATGATATGAACTTACCCTTAGGATCTAGGAAAACACCTTCCCATTCAATAATCGGCTTATTAGGGAATTTAAACATGACCTTACGGGTCTGATAGTCTAACGAAGCATAGCACAAGTGTATCAAGTCCATCCCCAGAATAATATCAAAGTCAACCATGTCTAACTATCTCAACTCTACAAGAGCTTCTTTACTACCAAGAGATACTACACACCCCCTATAAATTTTTCTGACAACCATGGAGTCTCCTATCAGGGTAGAAATAAAAAAAGGGTTCGACAGATACTCAGTACAAAAACCAAAATACACAACCACAAATGGGGTCACATTAGAGATAGTGTACCCCGAATCAAGAAAACATTACATATCATGAGAAAAGAATTTCAACATACCAGTGATAACATTTGAAGACACCTCATACTCCTAACGAGTAGCAAGTACATACAAACAATTTCAATCAGTCCACAGCCAGAAATAGAAGGAGAAGCAGAAACATCACCCTTTAGTGCAAGAGAGGATGAGGTCACAATAGAGACCCTATTGGCTCTAAAAGCAACCCTAGAGGGACAATCTTGCTGTATATGCGCAATCTGACCACATCTAAAATATTGGTTCCTCTTCTTCTCACACTGACCACAGTGGAGCTGACCATAAAATTTGCAAGATGGGTAGGATGGTGCTGACTGGGCTCCACTGGCCTGAGATTGGGCACCATGTTCCCTAAGCACAACACCACTCTAAAAACGTCAATCTCTAGACGGCTTTGGGTAAGAAGCACTAGCCATCGAATAGGAGTTAGGACTTCCTAGGTTGTTCTTCTTAAAACACTTTTCTCTCAGCTGTTGGCTCCTACTTTGTTTTGAGTATCAGAAATTCTTACTCTGCTACTGACCAATTTTAGCCTACTACATGACGCAACCAATCTGGAGATGTCCATGTTCCTGATCAACAAGGTAGCCTTACTCTCAATAATAAACTTAAGAGACAAACCCAAAGAAAACTTTCTCATCCTAGCCCTCATATTAGATACCAATTCTGGAGCATACTGGGATAACTGATGGAATTTCAAAGCATACTTCTTGACTGTCCCTCTTCCTTGTTTCAAGTTAACAAACTCTTCTTCTTTTGCGTCCCTTAATTCCTCAGAAAGAAGCAATCCAAAAATGTACTAGAGAAATCATCCCACCAGGCAAAATCAACATCTGTACCTCTCGACTATTCCTACTCTTTGTACCACTGGTACGCCACATCTTTCAATTAGTAGGCAACAAACTCTACACCTTTAACCATTAAAGCATGTATAACTCAAAAGATCTTACCCATCTCATTAATTAAGCTTTAAGGATCCTCCTCAACCTTTATACCCATAAATATGAAAGGATTATACCTTATGATTTAGTCCACTCTAGTGGCCTTATACAAACCCATGGCAGCAGCAGAACTCATCTATTATGATAGAGACATCACCAACTGAGTCAATAGGGTAATAAAGCAATGAAACTCAGCATTTGTAACCTTTTCAGGAGGTGACTGAGTATGAGTGTAACCCTCAAAAGTAGAATCAGTGGGGATAGAAGGGACCCCACGAGGATAGTCAGATGCAGCGACCCTTGACCAAGTCTAGACCCTAGAAGTTAGGCGAGTTCCATCCATATTATTCCCAGATGGGAAAAAAGAGTTTATATGAACATCATATCTTCTTAGAGGAATAATTTAAAAGATGAGAAAATAGAAATTAGAAAAATCCAAGAACTTAACACTATTGCTCAAAATTAAGACAATAAGAAAGGGAAATATTCATAAATATTTCATAGCCTCTCTCTTATAAGTATGGCACGCTACACACCCATAAAAGAGACTCTACTTGGCACAACTTTGTGGACACCCAATTGACCATAAACCTAGGCTCTGATATCAACTTTGTCATGACCCGAACTAGGGCTTGGCCATGATGGGTATCTCAAGTCCCACATAGATCATAGATCACCCCCTTCACCTAACCTAATCAACACAAACACCTCAAGTGTCAGATGAATTCTAAACATATACCAACATAGAGTATAATACGACTATTAAAAGCACATTAAATGTCTAATCCAATCCACCAAACAACGCACTAAAAAATGATACCTAAGTCCACAATAATCAACAAAGCTTCTACAATTCAAAGTCAATAAAAATGTTAGGACATTTAGACAATAGCCAAAACCAATTCTAATAAAGTCTAAGACACAGTATGTAAAGACCATGAAATAAATGCCTTCCAAAGAACAGAAAATCACCACTTCAATGTCAACTTACGAACCACTCGAGCACCTAGTCACTATGCTGGAAAAAAAGAAGAAAGCCTGCTCCCTATATCACATGGGGATACAATGTTTGAAGATGGTAAGTGATTGGAATGCTAGCATACAACTCTGGGATAGAGGAATAAAATAATTCCATCATTCAAAACCAAGTCAAATCATCACATGCAATCTCACGTATATATATATATATATAGGGTCGAGATAGGAAGAAGGGATTAGTATAAACTTTGAAAAGATTAACCTAGCCTCAATAGTATAACCATCATATAACAAGGCACCCATGGGCTATATGGATCCATTTCTCCCCTTGCTGGAAGGGCCCTAGTACGTGTAGCCGCATGAACTAGAGAATATCCATAATCGTATATGTCTTTATAGGGGACTCGAACCTCCCAACACAATTAAGGTGACTTAAGCACCAATGTATACTACATAGGGGACCCCAACATACCATTCAAATATCCATTCAGGGAACTCAAACCTCTCAGTCATATAGACACCCGCACCGACTAACGCGGTTTCTAGTGTTAGTTTTTTGGACTCCACTTTCACAGCTTAGCTACACATCCCACTTTAAAGTACAATTAAAACATTCTTTATGCATATACACAACAAGACTAGCAAGAGTACAAGATGCCAGAGTCATTATTAGTCAACTTTGGCACTCAAACCCATTGTTTAAATAAAGACCACAATTCAATTCAACATTTAAGGAATTGATTCCATTTAGCCAATTAAACGACAAGGGTTATAATTCAAATCAATTTATGTTCATCAAGACCTTCATAAACCATTTACCAATCATCAACATTCATAGGCCAATGCCATAGTTTAATATCTAGTTCATATATGAAAAGATTCTTCTATTGACATTTTTACAAATAGGTTTAGGGTATACCATAATCAAACCAAAACCATCAAGTTAGAGTTAATCATGACCCCTTAGTTTAAATCACAATTTCCAAGCACCCACATGTGCAAAACCACCACCACCACCACCACCACCAAACCCAGTGTATTCCTACATAGTGAGGTCTGGGGAGGATAAGATGTACGCAGTCCATACCTCTACCTCTAAAGAAGTAGAAAGGCTATTTTCGATAGACCCTCGGCTCGAGACACAGAATGCTAAACAAATTCATGATAAAGTATGGAACAAGATGGCATAACATAAATATGATACCCACAACTAATAGAAAATAGAGAAAAGTAAACATATTCATAATAAAGCATGAAACAAGGTATCATAACAAGAATAATATCCCCACCAAGTAATTCCCTACACTAGCGACCCAAACTGACCCTAGCCTTCTGCCCTAATTCATGTCCTTCAGATCTTCCTATTAGAGTCATGTCCTCAGTGAGTTGTAACTGCTCCATGTCCCACCTAATCACCTCTCCCCAGTACTTCTTTGGCCTACCCCTACCCCACCTAAAACCATCCAAAGCTAGCCTCTCACACCTACGAACTGGGGCATCCATGCCCCTCCTCATTATGTGTCCGAACCATCTCAATTGGAATTCCTGCATCTTATTCTCCACTGGCGTCATACCAACCTTTTCCCTGATAGTATTATTCTGAACTTTATCCTCTAGTTAGCCTACACATCCAACGCAACATCCGCATTTCCACCACCTTCATTTTTTAAATGTGGGAGTTCTTAACTGGCCAACACTTCGCTCCACATAACATGGCCGGATGGACTACCACCCTGTAGAATTTGCCTTTAAGCTTGGGAGGCACCTTCTTATCACACAACACCCCCAAAGTGAGCTTCCACTTTATCCATCCCGCCCTAATACAGTGCTAGACATCCTCATCAATCTCACTATTACCCTGAATCACGGACTTGAGATACTTAAAACTATCCCTCTTACATACCACCTGTGATTCCAACTTCACTACCACCTTATTCTCCAGCCTCACATCATTAAACTTGTATTTCAAATACTCTGTCTTGCTCCTACTCAACCTGAACCCTTTAGACTCATGAGTTTGTCTCCACACCTCTAATTTATCATTCACTCCCCCGGTATCTCATCAATCAAAACTACATCATTTATAAAAATCATACACCAAGGCACCTCTCCTTGAATATGCCGCGTCAACACATCCATCACTAAAGCAAATAAAAAGGGACTAAGAGTAGATCCCTGATGCAATCGTGTCAAGACAGTGAAATGCTTTGAGTCTCCTCTCGCCATCCTCACCTGAGTTAGTAATAAACCATGAACAATTTTTAAAACACATGATTTTTGTGAACTAACAATGAAGGAAGAGTCACATACCTAAGTTATGAAAATTCACAGCGAGATTTTGATCTTTAAGCCTCTAGATAACTGCCTTGAAAAAACCCTAGCCCAATCTTTTAAAGAGGTTTTTAGAGAGTGTTTCAATCTTCTAAAGTGTAGAATAAAGGACCAAATAGTGTTATAAGATGTGGGGTCTTAAAGGCTTAGGGTAGGAGATATCCAAAATACACTGATCTTAAAAATTATAAGAAGAATGCTCGGGTACAGTTGGACCCCTCAACTCGTATCCACAACATACGAGTGGTACCCATTACTCATAACTAGATCAGATTATTGGACACCATATTCTATCCAACATACAACTCCTTAGCTTAGCTCATACCATCTCTATAAGACTAGTACTTTCAAGTCATACCCTAAGCAGACTATCAAAGGCTAGACATTAGACAACGTATCATTTAGACCTTACCTTTTATATCATAAACATACAACTCATATGGAGTCTTCTCGTACCAAGAACAGAACTTGGCCAATATGACACTGACCAATATACCACTAGGATCCTAGACCCGTATCCATACGATACGACTAATATGGTAAGTCGTATGATCAACATAAGGCTCAAACTCATGAAATTTTACAAGGGTCAAAGCCTGGGACATTTTAGTCTCCCTCTCTTAGGATCATTCATCCTCAAATGATGGGACAAGGTGATACACGCGCAATTTAGTATCCAATGTCTCTACTCTTACCTTTCAGAGAAAAAACAAAATACCAAAGAATTCATAATCTATCACCAAAAATGATAGGAAATAAGATATGAAAAGTAACATATACCTCAAGCATAATCTTCCAAAATTGGAAATAGGAATGGATACTTGGACTTTATGTCCTCTTTGTCTTCCCAAGTAACTTCCTTGGAATTTTGGTTCCGCCAAAAAACCTTCACCAAAGCCATATCTTTCATTTGCAACCGATGAACTTGTCGATCCAAGATTCTCATCGGGACCTCCTCATAAGACAAAGAATGCAAGATACTAATATCCTTTAAAGGGATAACCAAAGAAGGATCACCTACATATTTCTGTAACATGGACACATAGAATATCGAATGGATGGAACTCATGCTAGAGGGAAATTTTAAATCATATGGAATATTACCAACCCTTATAAAAACCACATATGGGCCAACATATCAGATAAGAATCTTCCCATTCTTACTAAACTGCATTACTCCCTTTATGGAAGACACCTTCAAGAATACCCAATCTCTAACTCAAACTACAAGTCTCTTCACCTTAGGAATTTTGGCGACTTTGGGTGGTATTAAGCCTATCTTAGATTACCTTTACCTTCTCTGTTGCTTGTTGAACCAAATTTAGGCCAAATATCTCAGCTTCACTAACTTCGAACCACCTAATAGGAAACCTACACCTCCTACCATACTATGCCTCAAACAGAACCATATCAATGTTAGAATGGTAACTATTGTCATATGAAAATTCAATTAAAGGCAAATGATTCAACCAAGTACCACCATAGTCAATCACACGGGCTCGCTGCATATCCTCTAATGTTTGAATAATTCTTTCAATTTGACCATTCGACTATAGGTTACAAACCATACTAAGACTTACTTTAGTCCCCAAACCATACTGAAAAGAGCACCAGAAATATGATGAGAACTGAGTACCACTATTCAAAATAATGGTACTTGCTAAGAACATTAACAACCATATCAGCTTTACCTGGATGGTAGTGAAGACTCATATTACAGTCCTACAACAACTAAAACCATCTCATTTTCCTGAGATTAACCTCTTTCTAAGTAAACACATATTGAAGGCTCTTATGATAAAAAAGAGATATAAACGTGGACCCTATACAGATAGTGACGTAAAATTTTAAATGCAACTACCTCGTCTAATAAATCCAAGTTATGAGTCGAAAATTTTTCTCATGAACCTTTAACTATTTAGAGGCATAAGTGATAAGTGGTGATATTACCACTTATTTGCACTCAACTTTCATGCACACTACAAGTTTTGTATAAATAAATGAGACATAATCATGATTTAATGTACTAATATCCATATTTTATAGGAATAGAGTTGGTGAGATAAAAATATTTGGATTGAAGTTAAAAGAGATCAAGTGGAAGCAAAGAAGTACAGTTAAAGACCTGGAGTAGTAATTAGCCCCAGTTACTGCGATTGTAGGCCAAAGGCCACGGTCATAGTCAGTCAAGATGGTCAATAGAATATGATCATAGAACCATATTGCGGTCGTGGACAACCTCATATGATCACAGCTAAGCGGTAATATTGCTCAGGGCTATTTTGTAATTTCACTTAACCGAATCCCTAGACTTATAGAGGCAAAAAACCTTTATTTTTTGGGTATTGGTTACCTCATAGAAACTTTTGAATTTAAAACAAGAACCTTAATTGGAAAAGAATGTAACTAATTTTGGAGACTTAAATTTTAGTGTTTTGTGAAGGATGGATGCTCTGGATAATCCTTATGGTATATCTTTCTCTACTTTCTTCATGAGTGGCTAAGTAATTTAGTCTTGAGATTACGTTGAACTAAAGTGTAATTATGTGCGGGTGTTGTTGTGTTTACATGATTTTTAGTTGATAAGTATGGATTCCACCATTGCTTGACTTTAATAGTTGGAATTTGTGGGTGAAAACCCCAAATCTCCAAATGGGTTTGATGGGTGAAAATCCCAAACTCTAGAAACCCTTCATCATCCTTGATAGAGAGATGAAAGTGAATAGATAGGAAACTATAGTATCCTTGAAAGAAGGCTATAGGGGGACAAGGCAATGGTGGACAATTAAGAATATGGTTTACTACCTTTTACAAACTTAGACATATGTGTAGATGAAGTGTAAGTAATATCATAGGCATTTTCCTAGAAATAGGAATGTCTAATTAAGGTTTTGGGTGAATATTAATGACAAACTCATTAGTTGTTCAAAAGAGCCAATAGGTGATATCTTTGTGGTTTTGTTGAAAGACTAACCATAAAGACCTTTAACCTAGCCGATCTGTCATTTATAAAGTAAGATTTATGTTAAACCATCATTAACCTACATTCTCTTTACTTTTTGGTAGGCATAATCCCAAGATTACCCTCCAAACTTGATTATAAATCAAAAGTCCTATACTAGTGTATTGTTTGACTAAAGATTGTTATAAAAAAACTCCAAGCCAATCCTCCCCCCATTTTACTTCAAATGTTGTTTTTGTTTGCATTTTGGGTATCTTTTTTATAATTAGAGCGCCCATAGGACTTAAAATTTAAATTTCACTCCTTGTGGATTCGAACCCAATGCGAGTTAGGATATTGAAAATGACCTTCTTACCCCTTAAATATGGGAGCAAGTTGAGCATTATAAAAATGGCACCATTGTCGGAGGGTGGAATAAGATTTCACTTATGCAGT
The DNA here is from genome assembly GCF_002878395.1 of Capsicum annuum. Lineage (NCBI taxonomy): Eukaryota > Viridiplantae > Streptophyta > Magnoliopsida > Solanales > Solanaceae > Capsicum > Capsicum annuum. The sequence continues at coordinate 72,150,312 of NC_061116.1, forward strand.
GTGATTTTTTCTTAGGTATACCCAGGGTGGTATGATTTACTTTCTTGTGTTGTTTTTGAAAATTTTTAGGTGATCATAGTGTTAATGCAACAATGAGTGACAATGCTAGTAACATGGGACCCTTTGATGTTCCTCTTGGTGATAAGTGACAACTCAATGTTGCGGGCCAAACAAGTGCAATCTGTATCCCACCAACTAATGGGAATGGAGTTTTCCATGTAACTAGTGTTATATTACACATGTTACAAATGAAGGGGCTTTATGGTGGACAAGAATATAAGGATCCCAATGTTCACTTGAAGAATTTTGTAGAGATGTGTGCACCTAAAATCGCACATACCACTTAAGAGCCTATTCATTTTCACCTTTTCCCATTCTCTTTAACGGGTGAGGCGATGTTGTGGCTCCATTCACTCACACCCAGTTCAATCACTACTTGAGATGAGCTTACCATAGTTTTTATTGATCGATACTTTCCACCATCCAAAATGCTCCAAATACGGGATAGGATCATAAATTTTAGGCAATTAAGCAGGGAACCATTGTTTGAAGCATGTGAAAGATTCAATGGAAAATTAGCGAAGTATCCAAAATACCAGGTCCCAGAGAAGATGCTTCTCCAAATATTCTTTCAGGCCCTTGATCCGCTTAATAAAACTATAGTGGACAACACAATAGGAGGTTCTTTAGTGAATATGCACAACCATATGACAATTTAATTATTAGGAGAGGTGATGATGCAAAATTAGGGTTGGCATACTCAAGATACCAAAGTTCCCAAAAGCTCACCCTCTACATCCATAGCATCTAAGGCCTATGAAAATGATAAGGAGGCTAAGAATTTAGATGAGGATATCGGGTATTTAGCAAACTATTCAGGGGGTTCCCGCCCCAACTATCAAAGGCAAAGTAGGAATCAAGGTTGGATGGATAGTAAGCATTATAGGGATTGGAAGGATGGAGAGAGTGATTATGATTGAGATGTTCCCCCCATGGTTAATCTAAGAACAAAGAGTCAAGATCCATTGACCCCTAAAAGTTCAAGACCGAGGAAGTTTTATCCCGAATTTTGAATAGGGTGGAAGGTACAGACAAGATGGTCCATGAATTGAAAGGTGACTTCTATCAACTCTCTCAAACTGTGGTGGCCCACTCTGCCTTCATCAAGAAATTGGAGACCCAAATTGGGCAAATTTCCATGCAACTAAATTCTAGGCCTAGAGGTGGACTCTCTAGTGACACGATTGCTAATCCAAAGAATGACACTCAAGTCCTAGAAATTGTCATTAGGAGTAAGAAGATACTTCATGATCACTTGAATGACGACTTGAGTGGGAAGATTACTAAGGCTAAGCCAAAGGAAGTGTTACCTCAAAATCAAAAAGAAGAAGATGAGAAAGATGATAAAGAAGTGCTTGAGGTTGAAAAGCCACAAAGTGAAACCAGGCCTACAATCCAAGTTCCTTCCCCATTCTCTTAATGATTGCAAAGAAAAGAGGAGGGTGACAAGCTAAAAAAATTCATAGCCAAGCTTAGAAATCTATCGATAATGTAAGACCCCACAAAATTATAAGCTTGAATCAATGCTTTAAAGCTTACTAAGGGGTCCCAGACTTAGAAAATTTTAGCCAAGTATCAAGACTTAGAATTATTTTGGCCATCCAAATTTAGAGGATTTTATTTTCGACCTTCCTAGCCTTTGTGAGTCAATTTTAATTGATTCACGATCAGGGTCACTTGTAGGTCATCTCAGGCGAGTTTTGGATTTTTTTGGACTAGTGTAAGGGCGAGTTTGGATACCTAAAATAGTGAAGGGTCGTGATAGCCCCGCATCGTGAGGGCCAGTCAACCCAAGTAAGGGTTGCACTACGATAGCTACTTGACCTGCGCATCACGATGGCTACTTGACCCGAGTAGGGGTCGCATCGCGATGGCAACTTGACCAAAGCAGGGACTGCGATACGAGGAAATCCCTATTCAATATTATTTTAATACAGGTTATGGGGGACAAATGGGCCTATAGGGCAAAATCTCATTCTTTCTCTCAAACTCTCTTAAGAACAAGCATTAGGTTTTTCAATTCAAGAGTCAAATCTCAAGAATTCTACCATCAATCTTCTAAAAAACAAGCATAAAGGTGTGTGAAGTGTTCATCAAAGGGACCTTTCACCCTTGGAGTTCAAGAAACCCTTTTTAAAATCTTAAATCATGATTTCTATGTTGTGGGTTGTTTGTATTCATGTTAATCTTGTTGTTTGATTTCCAAGATGATGTCTTTCATGAATTTTTTTGAATTTATGTTAGCATGTGGGTTGAAATCTTTGAAATTGAAGTGATTAATGTAGCCATGATGTATTGAATTATTATTCATGCCCAAGTATAATATGATGCCTCCCATGTGTTTACCAAAATTCCTAAGTGAATTAATTGTGCAATTCGATCCATTGTTGATCTTAATTATGAAATCATGAAAGATCTACATGTTTAAAGGACTCCAATGTTAAAGCTATGCCTTGAAGGTGTTTGTTGAAATGCCTATGTGAATTGTTAGTGTACTTATGACATGATAGCATGCATCTATATACATGTACAAGTTCAAGATTTACAAGTGTTTCATAAAATTCCTTAGAAAGTTAATTATGAACATGTGGCCATTGTTGTGCCTTTGAGATTTATGTTACGCTTTACTCTTTATGCTATCGATTCCTAGGGGTATTTAATACCCGATAATTTAGCTGTATACCTAGAGCCAGTGTCAGTTACAGAATAGTCTCAGTCAGGTCACTATCAGTGGTACTTTTAGTTAGTTCTAGAATTTAGGAAAACTCAGTAAACTCAGTACTAATCAAGTCTAGTTCAGTAATAGTTCAATCAAGCCTAGTATGAATTAGGAAATTAGTTTAGTGTCTATTCAATTAGGAGTAGGATTTAGCACCGAGTGAATCCAAGGATGGGGACTCACCTACCAGTAGAGGGTGTGATTCTTAAAATAAATCCTTACATTCTAGAACTACGTAGCCAGCGTAGGTTGAGATAACAAACCTACCAGACGAGGATTGATGAGGTGTTTTAATCTATCAGTTGAGGATTCCACCATTCTCATTAGAGTACCAGCCAAATAAGGGTATCTCTTCAATTTACTTTACCTATGGCACGGTACTAGAACCCTTATAACTGGAGTTACAGGTTGGACCCCAAAATCTATTTAGAAAAGGAGCATGTCGATTAGATAATTACCTTCCACAGTCTTAGTTTTAGGTTCAGACTCAGATAAGAACTAAGTATAGTTCTATAGACTTTAGGACTGTCAGATACGATCATCCAGATAATTAGTAATACAGTATCAGTAAACTCAAATATCAGTAAATTATTATTCAGACTCAGTATCCTTTATCATCATGATTTTAGTTACATTCTACGTATTCATGCATGCATTCCCATTAGTCATATCCATGTTATTTAGTTAGTATTGTTCATGCATCATGAACCCATCCATTTCAGCCTACCTCACTAAGCATACCAGTATATTCAAAGTACTGACGCATGCTTTTTGCACTATGATATCTTATATCATAGGTTCAATGCATGGGCCCCAGACCATCCTTAGTAGTACAGCTTCTCAGTAGACAGCGTAGTGGTGAGTCCTCATTTTTTAGGACATGATTATTTTTAGCATTTTAGTTATTTCAGCAGTCAGTCAAAGTTAGTTGGGGACTTTTCCTATCAACTCCATATTTCAGACAGTTTAGAGGCTTATCACACTAAAGTGTTTTCAGATAGTTGTTTTCCAACATTTAGTTTTCTTTATACATTATTGTTTTCCGATTTTAACCTTATGGAAGTTTCTGTATTTACTTCCTTATTTTGTTATTATAGTATCTTTATTATTCAGTGCTCACAGCAGGTACCCGTTATGGGTTAGCTAGTGGTCCTTTAGGACTTTTAGCACCATGTAGCGTCTGGGGTACAGACTCAGGGTGTTATAAAACTTGGTATCAGAGCCTAAGGTTCAATAGAGTCCTAGGATATCTAAAATTTATGTATAGTAGAGTCTTATGCATGGGTGTGTAGCACGCCACACTTACAAATAAGAGGTTACGAGATGTTTTAGGAATAGTTTTCATTCTTTCAGTATTTATTTCGTGCGAGTGAGTATGAGTTCTAGTTAAACTCTCTATCTAATCCAAGTTTCTCTTTCGTTTATAGAATTTGCCTCCTAAAAGAACTAAGGGAAGAGAAATAGGAGACCAGCCAGAACCCCAACCCGTCTAGCCAGATTCTCTGGATGAACATGTCTTCTATGCTAATTTTAGAACAGCTTTCACCACCTTAGCTCATGCTGTATCATCCTAGAATGAGCACCCAGCTATTTTTCCACCCAACCTAGTGGCTAACACAGCGGCTATCAGGATTTGGGACTTTACTCGAATGAACCCTCAATCTTTTACTGGGTCTAAGTTAGATGAGGACCCTCAGGAATTTATTGATCAGGTGCAGAAAGTTATTGATGTTATAGGAGTTGAGGGAAGCAAAGGTTCTAGAATTTATCAATATAAAGTAGGGCAGCATGACGATGAAAGAGTATTCTTTAAAGTTTACTCAATTAGCCAGATATTCTCCTCATGTGGTAGCAGATAGCAGGTTTAAGATGAGCAAGTTTATGTATGGGGTGACTAATATTGTAGTTAAGGAGTACAGAACTACGAGACTGATTAGTGAGATAAACTTGTCTAGACTGATGGTCCATGTTCAACAGATTGAAGAGTAGAATAATAGGAAGAGAGAGAAGCAAAATAAGAGAGCTAGAATAGGTAGTTTCAACTTTGCTCAGCCTAAGTCAGAGGGTGGGAAACATTCTCAGTTCTGCCCGAAATCTTTAGTTCCAGCCCCATCCTCAGATAGTACTCCAGTGCCGAAATTCAGAGAAGGCAACAGAGATAAGGAATTAACCCTAAACCTCAGGGTATTGTTAGTAGTGCTTGAATAAATACTCTCTGCCAACAGTGTGGCAGAAACCATCAGGGTATCTGCAGAGCAGGAAGTGATATATGTTTTAGATATGGCAAGCCATACCACAGATTCAGAGATTGTCCCCAGTTAGGTTCCTAAGGTCAGCGTAACCGTCCTCCAGCTTAGTTCAATCACCCAAATCAGCTAGGTGCCTTATCCAGTTCCACCAGTGGGCAGCGACCAAACAGACTCTATGTTTTTCAGTCCCGACAAGATCAAGAAAATTCTCCTGATGTGGTCACTGGTATGTTGTAATTTTATCATTTATATGTTTATGATTTTCTAGATCCAGGATCTTATTTGTCTTTTGTTACTCCATATATAGCAGTTTATTTTGGAGTCAGTCCTGAAATCCTAGCAGATCTTTTCTCAGTCTCTACCCCAGTGGGTAAATCCATCATAGCCCGGCGGGTATACAGGAACTGTCCAATTGTGGTATCTCAGAAAATTACTTCAGTAGACTTAGTCGAATTAGAGATTACTAATTTTGATGTCATTCTCGACATAGATTGGCTTTATTCATTCTATGCCTCAGTTGACTGCAGAAACAAAATTGTGCAGTTTCAGTTTTCGAATAAACCTATCCTAGAGTGGAGGGGTAGTACTTTAGCACTTAAGGGTCAACTCGTTTCTTACCTTCGGGCTAGAAAAATAATATCTAAAGGGTGCAACTACCATTTTTTTTGAGTCCAAGACTCCAGATCAGAAACCCTTATTCTTGAGTCAGTGTCAGTAATATGTGAATTCTCAGGTGTGTTTCTCGAAGATCTTCTCGGAGTGCCTCCCAAAAAGAAAATTTATTTCGAAATTGACCTCCTTCTAGATACTCAGCCCATTCTATTCTGCCATATAGAATAGCTCTAATATAACTCAGAGTATTAAAAAAGCAGTTAAAAGATCTCTTAGATAAGGGATTCATCAGACCCAGCATGTCCCCATGGGGCACACCTGTTCTATTGGTGCAAAAAAAAATGGTTTCTTCAGAATATGTATTGACTATTGTTAATTAAATAAATTCACAATCAAGAACAAGTATCCACTTCACAGAAATGAATTGTTTGATCAACTTTAGGGTGCTAGCTATTTCTCTAAGATAGACCTCAGATCGAGCTATCATCAGCTCAGAGTCAGGGAATGGGATATCCTAAAAATAGCCTTCAGAACTCGATATGGTCACTTTGAATTATTAGTCATGTCCTTTGGTCTTACCAATTCCCTAGCAGCTTTCATGGACTTGATGAACCATGTGTTCAATCATTACTTGGACATATTTGTCATAGTCTTCATAGATGATATCCTTGTTTACTCTCGCAGTGAACATGATCATGCAGACCAGCTCAAAATAGTATTGTAGATTCTAAAAAACCATCAGCTATTCACCAAATTTAGTAAGTGTAAATTTTGGCTAAGGTTAGTAGCTTTCCTTGGCCATATAATTTCCGATGATGGTATTAAAGTTGATCCCCAAAAGACCAAAGCAGTAAGAAACTAGCCCAGACCCATCTCTCCATCAGATATCAGAAGTTTCTTAGGTTTGGCTGGCTATTACCGACAGTTTTTTGAGGGATTTTCATCTATTACATCCCCTATGTCCAGATTGACTCCAAAGAAGGTCAAGTTCCAGTGGTCGGATTCTTGTGAGAAGAGTTTTCAGGAGTTGAAGACTCGACTCACTACAGCTCTAGTTTTGACCCTACCAGATGGTTCTGGAGGCGTTGTTGTGTACTATGATACATCCAGAGTTGGTTTGGGTTGTGTCCTCATGTAGAAAGGTAAGGTCAAAGACTATTCCTCTAGACAGATTAAACCTCACAAGAAGAACTATTTGACTCATGATCTTGAGTTAGTAGTAGTAGTTTTTGCCTTAAAGATTTGGAGGCATTACTTGTATGGGGTGTACGTTGATGTGTTCATAGATCATAAGAGCCTGCAGTATGTGTTCTACCATAAGGATCTTAACCTCTGTTAGAGAAGGTGGTTAGAGTTATTGAAAGATTATGACACGAGTGTGATATACCATCCAGGCAAGGCCAATATAGTGGTTGATGCTCTCAATAGGCTGTCTATGGGTAGTGTTGCTCATGTTGAGGATAGTAAAAAGAAGTTAACTCAGGAAGTCCATCAGCTTTCCCGACTAGGTATCTGCTTAGTCAACTCAGAAGAAGGTAGTGCATGGGTTCAGAACAGTTTAGAATCATCTCTAGTTTTTGAAGTAAAGGAAAAGTAGGATAGAGATCCCAGTTTAGTAAGGTTGAGGAGTCAGTCAGCGATCAGAAGGTAGAGGTTTTCTCCCAAGGGGGAGATGGTGTACTACATTTTCAGGGTCATCTGTGTGTTCTGAGTGTAGATAGCTTAAGGCAGCGAATTCTAGCAGAGGCGCATAGTGCGCGTTACTCTATTCATCCAGGGGCCACGAAGATGTACCGCAATTTATGAGAAATCTATTGGTGGAGTAGGATGAAGAAAGACATTGTAGAGTTTGTAGCTAGGTGCTCTATATGTCAACATGTTAATATTGAGCATCAGAAACCTAGTGGGTCCATGCAGGTGTTCAACATTCCTACTTGGAAGTGGGAAGAAGTGAACATAGACTTTGTGATGGGTTTGCTGCGTACTCGTCGATAGCATGATTCAGTTTGGGTCATTATATATAGGATGACCAGATTAGCTCATTTCCTACCAATCCATACCTCTTATTCAGTTGAACATTATGCCAAACTCTATATTAGGGAGTTGGTCAGTTAAACAGTGTTCCATTATCTATTGTCTCAGATACAGGTACCCGGTTCACCTCTCATTTTTGGAAGGCATTCCAAAAGGGTCTTGGTACCTGAGTTCACCTCAGTACAACCTTTCACCCTCAGATAGATGGTCAGGCAGAAAGGACCATCCAAACTTTAAAAGATATGTTGCGAGCATGTGCGATTAATTTTTAAGGTAGTTGGGATGACCGCTTGACTTTGATTGAGTTCGCATATTACAACAACTATCATTCCAGCATTTAGATGGCTTCATTTGAGGCTCTTTATGGGAGGAGATATAGATCTCCCATTGGTTGGTTCAAAGTGGGTGAGGCCACAGTGGTAGGGCCTGACCTAGTATTTGATGCCTTAGAAAAAATTCAATTGATTAGAGAAAGGTTTAAGACAGCTCAAAGCCGATAGAAATCATATGTAGACGTGTGCACAAAGGATCTCAAGTTCGAGATTGGTGACTATGTGTATTTGAAAATCACTCCCATGAAAGGGGTGTAGATATTTGGCAAGAAGGGGAAACTCAGTCCCCGATATGTCGGTCTTTACCAAGTTCTCAACCATTTCAGAAAGGTAGCTTACGATCTTGAGTTGCCTTCAGATCTAGCTTCAGTCCATCCAGTGTTTCATGTCTCCCTGCTAAAGAAATGCATAGATGACCCAACATCCATAGTCCCGATAGAGGGCATAGACATTCAAAACAGTCTCTCTTATAAAGAGGTTATAGTTGAAATCCTTGACTATCAGATTCATAGACTGAGGAACAAAGAAGTCCCTCTAGTCAAAGTTCTTTGGCAGAATTAGTCCGTTGAGGGAGCTACTTGGGAAGCAGAAGCAGATATGCGAACCAAGTACCCTTACCTCTTCTCTGCCAACTCAGACTTAGCTCAAGGTAATAGTTTTTCTTAAAACTTACTCAGAATTCCCTTGCAAAACTTTGGTATTAATTACCGTTGCATATTCAGTCATGCATTTATGAATTTTTTTCAGTCATGTACTCATTGCATTCAGATATACATATTCATTATACAAACCCAGTTTGTCAGTAATTCAGTCATGTATTCGTTACATTCAGATATGCATATTCAGTATGAAAAACTCAGTATATCAGTAGTTTCAATCATGTTTCATTGTTTGTATCCAGTAAATAAGTTTAGTATATCAGTAATCTTAACTTAGTCAGCCTCATTTGAGGATGAATATTCCCAAGTGAGAGCTATTGTAAGACCCCGCAAAATTCTAAGCTTGACTTAGTCCTTTAAAGCCTACTCAGGAGTCCCAGACTAAGAAAATTTTAGCTAAGTATCAAGACTTAAAATCATTTAAGACTTCCAAATTTGGAGGATTTTATTTCCGACCTTCTCAGCCTTAGTTAGTCAATTTTTAAATTGATTCATGATTAGGGTCGCTTGTAGGTCATCTCAGGTGAGTTTTGGATTTTTTTGGACTAGTGTAAAGGTGAGTTTAGATGCCCAAAATAGTGAAGGGTCATGATAGCCCCACGTCGTGAGGGCCAGTCAACCCAAGTAAGGGTCACACTGTGATGGCTACTTGACTCGAGTAGGGGTTGCATCACAATGGCTACTTGACCCAAGAAGGGGTCGCGATGCAAGAGCAGTCCTATTCAGTAATATATTAATACAGGTTGTGGGGGGAAAATGGGTCATTTTCACAAACTTATTCAGCCTTAACACGAAATTAATCAGCCTATAGGGAAAAATCTCATTCTTTCTTTTAAACTCTCTCTAGAACAAGCATTAGGGTTTTCAATTCAAGAGTCAAATATCAAAAATTCTACCATCAATCTTCTCAAAAACAAGCATAAAGGTATGTGAAGTGTTCATCTAAGGGCCCTTTCACCCTTGGAGTTCAAGAAACCCTTTTTAAAATCTTAAATCATGATTTCCATGTTGTAGGTTATTTGTATTCATGTTAATTTTGTTGTATGATTTCCAAGATGATGTCTTTAATGAATTTCATGAATTTATGTTGGCATAGGGGTTGAAATCTTTAAAATTGATGTAATTAATGTAGCCATATTGTATTGAATTATTATTCATGCCCAAGTATAATGTGATGCCTCCCATGTGTTTGCCAAAATGCCTAGGTGAATTAATTGTGCAATTTGATCCATTCTTGATCTTAATTATGAACTCATGAAAGATCTACATGTCTAAAGGACTCCCTGTTAAAGTTATGCCTTTAAGGTGTTTGTTGAAATGCCTATGTGAATTGTTAGTGTACTTATGACATAATAGCATGCATCCCTACACATGTACAAGTTCAATATTTATAAGTGTAATTCCTTAGAAAGTGAATTATGAATATGTGGCCATTGTTTTGCCTTCAAGATTTATGTTCCACTTTACTCTTTACGCTATTGAGTCCTGGGGTATTTAATACCCAATAATTTAGTTGTATACCTAGAGCCAGTGTCAATTACAGAATAGTCTCAATCAAGTCATGATCAGTGGTCCTTTTAGTCAGTTCCAGAATTTAGGAAAACTCAGTAAACTCAGTACTAATCAAGTCCAGTTCAGTAATAGTTCAGTCAAGCCTAGTATGAACTAGGAAATCAGTTCAGTGTCTATTCAGTTGGGAGTAGGATTCAACACCGAGTGAACCCAAAGATGAGGACTCACCTGCCAGTAGAGGGTGTGATTCTTAGAAACAATCCTTGCATTCAAAAACTATGTAGCCAACGTAGGTTGAGACATCAAACCTGCCAGTGGAGGGTTGATGAGGTGTTTTAACTTATCAGTTGAGGGTTCCACTATTCTTATTAGAGTACCTGCCAAATGGGGGTATCTCTTTAGTTGTCTTTACCTATGGCATGATACTGGCACCCTTCCAAATTAGGTTATAGGTTGTACCCTAAAATCTATTTAGAAAAGGGGCATAACGGTTAGATGATTACCTCCTATAGTCTTTGTTATAGATTTAGTCTCGGATTAGAACTCATTATAGTTCTACAGACTTCAGGACTATCAGATATGGTTATCTAGATAATCAGTAATACAATATCAGTAAACTTAGATATCAGTAAATTAGTATTCATACTCAGTATCCGGTATCATCACGATTTCAGTTATAGTCTACGTATTTATGCATACACTCTTATTCAGTCATATCCATGTTATTTAGACAGTAATGTTCATGCATCATGAACCCATGTATTTCAGCCTACCTTACTAAGCATACCAGTACATTCAAAGTATTGAAGCATATTTTTTGCGCTATGATGTCTTATATCATAGGTTTAGACACACGGGCCCCAGAGCATCCTCAGTAGTATAGCTTCTCCACAGATAGCATAGTGGTGATTCCTTATTATTTTATGGACATGATTATTTTTAGCATTTTAGTTATTTTGGCAGTCAGTTAGAGTTAGATAGGGACTTGTCCCATCAACTCCATATTTTAGACAGTTTAGAGGCTTATCAGACTATAGTGTTTTCAGACAGTTGTTTTCTAGCATTTAGTTTTCTGTATACAGTGTTATTTTTAGATTTGAACCTTATGGCAGTTTTCACATTTACTTTCTTATTTTGTTATTACAACGTCTTTATTATTCAGTGCCCATAGCAGGTACCAGTCATGGGTTAGTTAGTGGTCCTTCAAGATTGTTAGTGTGGTGTGACGTCTGGGTTACAGACTCGGGGCATTACAGATAAGCATCTTATTTCTTGAGGTGATACAAAACATCCTGGGTTATGTTAAGCTAATGACGAAATTGATGTGGAAAAAAAGCTTGTTAAAAGTGACATCATTGATGTGACCCATGGTAGTAGTGTTATCGTGGATAGTATGGTTGGGGAAAAAAAATATGATCCCAGAGCTTTCACAATTCCTTGTACCATTGAATTACATGTGTTTTCGAAATCCCTATGCAACCATGTTTCAAGAATTAACCTTTTGCCCTTTGTCATCTACAAGAATCTTGGTTTGAATGCCTCGTTGCTCTATGCGAATCTTAATGGAGGATCGGTCTACAAAAGGTTGGTGGGAATTTTATTTGATATCCTAGTTAAAGTGGACAAGTTTATACTTCCAGCGGATTTTGTGGCCTTGAACTATGAAATAGGCTAAGAGGTACCTATAATCCTTGGTTGTCCATTTTCAGCCACCGGAAGGGCCATTGTTGACTTAGAAATAGGGGAGATGAAGTTTAGGGTGTAATAGGATGAGGTCACTTTAAGGTTTGTAAGATGAAGAAGCAATCCACGGAGCTTCAAGTTATGTTCGTGGTGGATGTTAATATTGAGGAGGCAAATGAAGGCGGGCTTGAGGACTCGCCTTGAGAATGAAACAAAAAGGAAGACATCATGCCACAACATTAACTAAGGCAATGTATGGGAGGCAACCCACAAATGCCATGAAAGTGGATCGTATCCTTTCTTTATTATGTTTTAGCTTAGATTTTACTTTTGGCATTTCAATAACCCAAGCATTTGTGGCACTATAGAGAGCATTGGATGAGCTTAAAAAAGGGAAAGTATGAATTTTAGTATTAAAAACTGAATAGGAGAAAAGCTGTCAATCTGTGAATTGAGTTGAACGGGGGAAAAAGAGAGAAGAAATGCTCTCAATTACCGCAATCGTAGGCCATTGATCGCAATCGTGGTTACTTAACCACGATCGTAGTTGCTTCAGCTATATGACTAGATGAATCCCCTATTTTTCTCACACTCCCTTTTCAAATATTACTCTCTAATTAAACCAACTTCTGGCAAAGTTTGTGAGCTCTCCAACAATATCCTTGCATTCTTCTTGCATCACAAATCTGGTAGGTGCCTTGAATCCATGATTTGATTTTTGAAAATAGGCCAAATAATGCATGAAGTAAAAAGGTCCTCGTTCTTTGATTCTCATGTTTCTATATTTTCATACTTGGTATTTGTGTGGTGTTTAGCTGCTAGCATATGGTGTTAACAAGTAGTGAAGTCTTGTGTACCCAAAAATATGTGCGAAATAGAGTGTGCACACCAAGTGTTTTATATATTGCGAAAATAAGTATTCAATAATGGTTTTTACATTCAAAATGGCATAATCGAGCACCTAATAGCCTTGTTCATTGGTCTGAATGTGATCCATATTGTAGAACATGCTTTTGTCCTAAAAAATTGGAAATGTTGAATATAGGAATCTAATAGGAACTGGTCTTAGTTACTGCGATCACGATCATTGGACCACGATCACGTTAGTGTAGACACAGTTATAACCCATGATTGCGATAACCGAGGGTGATTTCCTACCATGCCAAAAATTCGACACTCTAAATTTTTAACCAAACACCACTAAGTTCCTATCCAATGAGCTTTAGAAAACAATGTGGCATAGTTTATGTATAAAAATGTCATTGATTAACATCATATGTTCCTAGTGCTTTCAAGACAAATCTCATTGACAAGTATGATCACATCTGATCCATGGTACCCGAGTGGCCCATTCACTACTAAAGTGATTCTAAGGATAGAGCTACTCTAGGAGAGAGAAATTTGCTTGGAAAATATGCCAGAAAAGCTTCCGATATTCCATGATAAGCTTGAATCCACAGGGTGGTTGTGTTTTTCCCCGGACCCATGCAATGTAAATGAGCAATTTGTCTGTGAATTCTATGCCAACATTAGTGAAGTTTCTTTCTTGGATCCATCCAACATAACTATTAAGATCCGGGGACAAACGGTTCACTTTGAGGCAAAGAAAATAAATGATATTTATGGGCTCCCACATGTAGACATGGGGGAATTCAAATCAAAAGGGTGTAATCCAGGAAGGTTGTTGGCAGAAAGATTGTGTCCCCAAAAAAAAGTCTTATGGATGAAAATAAAAAGCAACATCTCCATGAATGACTTCACTTTCGAGGCTCGAATTTTGTTGCATATTATATGTAGCAGAGTCTCCCCTTGCACACATATGACAATAGTCTCAGATTTGCATGCTCGAATGGTTGCTTGTATTTTAGATGACATTCCTGTAGATGTTGCTCAAATCTTGGTCAATGAAATGGGCCACTTAAAAGACCAAGGTGGTATGCATTGCTTCTTTGCCTTATTGATTACTGAACTTTGTAGGAGAGAAGGGGTTAAGAAGTATGCTTGAGATACTTGGGTATGCCCTGGCCTCCTATCTACCCCTTGAGAATTCGAGGGGAGGGTGCACTTGGCAAAGGTAAGAAGTGAAAGATCGACTTGGGGAAGTCAACATATATTGAGCCTGAGTTTTATAGGCCATCCACCACCAATCCTCTTGAGTATATTAAAGTTGAAATTGCTTCCATCAGGGAGCTTGTGTTTAGTTTGCCCTAAGGATCGGGAAAGCCCTCCACTACTCGTCATTCATATGTGTCACGATCCAATTATGATAAGTACAAAGAGGATCAAAAGAAAAAGGAAGATACCATTTCTATAATTGAGAAATCCTACTCATCTTTGGAGAAATCAAATCGAGATCTCAAGATTGCGCATGAGAAGATTGTCACAAGGGAGAAGAAGAGGGATGAGTTCTTTAACAAGATGTGGAAGGGGTTGAAGGTCCTATAGAAGGTCCTTAAACCCCTAGATTGATGTTATTCGTACTGAGTAGAGAGTTATAATGAGGCACCAACTGATTGGTTCGATCTTGAGAAGAATAATGATGATGTAGAGTCTGAGAGTAACTGAAGCCCTTGATGCAGTTTCTGGGAGCACCCTTATCTCCTTTATCCTTAATTATTTATGCATTGGGGACACTGCTACCTTTTATATTGGGGGTGCCTGTCTCCGTATTTATTTGATTAGGTCCTGTATTATTGATATTTCTGCATATTTTTCTTCCCTTTTAGATGATTCTTATTTTTATTTGGGTTGTAATATTTAGGCACTCTAATGGTGCCTACATTTGTATGGATTAGTTACTTTAATCCTAGATTTTTTTATTTAATTTTGGTCACTTGATGAGCTTTTCCCTATGATAAACTGAGTGACAACATTCTTAATGGGAAAGCATTGTGATTGGGTTTTAGTCATGGGTGCAGAAGAAGTCTGAGTACCCGTGGCATCAAGGTCACAAATGCAAGGGACGTTTGAGTACCTTTGGCATTGTGGAATTGTTGATTTGGGATCGCATTCATACCCATTGGTGAAGTCTGAGTAGCCATATTTGTTGGTAGCCCGTATTAAAGCCTCAATATGATACAAGATCTTGGGTTGTTGCCATGAATAAAAATTATGCGTGGTGCGAATGCAAAACAAACACCCCTCTCCGTCCAAAATTTTTGCAAGATTCAAGGGTGAGGACGTGAGCAAATTTGTAACAAAACCTTTTATCTTTTATGACTCCAAAAATTGACTTAGGAAAATTATTTATCTTAAGGGGGAGGAACAATTGAACCCCCTCGACGAGATTCACATGCCATGTGTGGGAGCTTATTTGTCTATATCTCATGAGTACTTGTACCATCTAGAACTTTCCCCATTAATCTTTCAAGGCTAAATTTTGATTGTATTTGGTTGGTAAAATGATCCTAGGCCATTCTTGTGATATTGGAAGCTCACTTTAGCCTAAAAACCCTACCAATACATAGATATAATCCTTAGTCACCCACTTTGAGACTTTGTACTTTTATTTGGGAAATAACTTGTAAGTCGTGACCCTTCTATTATCCCTCTCTTGAACCCTATCTTTCATAAACTTAAGAATGTAATTTGAGGCTAAAAGCCTAAGTTAGGGGTGGTAAAAGTTGAAAGAGGTGTCATTGGGCCACGAAGTCATAAGAATGTGCTGACATGCTTAAGTAAATAAAGTAAAATGATTATAAGAAAGAAAGGATCCAACAAAGGAAAGAAATACATGAGTTATGCACACACAAAAAAAAGAGAAGTGGAAAGAAAGTGGGAAAACCAAGAACAACAATGTAGGCACAATAGTGAAAGAAAAGAAGTGGCCCAATTGAAAAATTAAAAAGAGTGTATTGTAGAAGTTCAAGGAGGGTTTGACATATTGTCCTAAAATTAAAATCCTGCCTTACCCTAAACCAACATTACAAGATCAAAAAGATCTTCTTGATTCCCAACCAAATACGATCATTGTAGTGGCGATTGAAAATAGGGGCAAGCCTATGGCATGGTGCTTGTTAGCATTAAGAGTTCTTAAGAGAGGGAGAGTTTGCACTTAAATTCCTTGTTTCATGGTTGATATCTAGGTGTGTGAATACTTTTTTCTTGTGAGAAGGCATGTGATCAAGTTGAGGTGGGTGATTTTTTCACCTTCTGAACAATGAGGCAAAAGGAAGTATAATGTGGTTGAGGTCAAGAAGTTAGTCATTTCTAGAGTATTAGTATTTGTCACGTGGTTGCTCCTTAAAGTCTATTGAGTCCTTCAATATTCTATTTTATGTAGAGAGTGTAGTCAAAATCATTTTACCCAAGTGTGAAGAGATTTTTGTGGTAGTAATCAAGTTAAAGTCATCATGATCATTGCGCTATAGAATGTGGGCATACATATGAAATTGTCTCATAATAATGGGTGGTGTTTCTTGAGGACAACCAAGGTTTTAAGTTGGGGGTGTTGATGAGTGGTAATATTACCACTCATTTGCACTCAACTTTCATGCACACTACCAAGTTTTGTATAAATAAATGAGACATAATCGTGATTTAATGCACTAATATCCATATTTTTCTGGCATAGAGTTGGTGAGATGAAAAGATGTGGATTGAAGCTAAAAAAGATCAAATGGAAGCAAAGAAGTTCAGCTAAAGACCTGGAGCAGTCATCAGCCCCAGTTACCACGATTGAGGGCAAAAGGCCCCGGTCACGTTAAGTTAAGATAGTAAATATAATGCAATCGCAAAACCATACCGCGGTCGAGGACAACCTCATACGATTGTGGCTAAGCGGGATGTTTCCTAGGGCAGTTTAGTAATTTCACTTGGCCAAATCCCAAACCTTATAGTGGAAAAACCCCTTTCTTATTTGGGTATTGCTTATCTCATAGACACTTTTGAAGTTGAAACAAGAACCCTAATTGAGTGAGATTGTAACTAATTTTGGAGACTTAAATTCTTAGTATTTTCTTAAGGATGGATGCTTTGGATAATCATTTTGGTATGTCTTTCTCTACTTTGTTCATGAGTAGCTAAGTAATTTAGTCTTGAGATTTGGTTGAACTAAAGTATAATTTTTTGTGGGTGTTGTTGTGTTTGCATGATTTTTAGTTGATGAGTATGGATTCCACCATTGCTTGAGTTTAATCATTGGAATTTGTGGGTGAAAACCCCAAATCTCCAAATGGATTTGATGGGTGAAAATCCTAAACTCTAGAAACCCTTCATCATCCTTGATAGAGGGATGAAAGTGAACATATGGGAAACCATAGCATCCTTGAAAGAAGGCTATAGGGGGACAAGGCAATGGTGGACAATTAAGCATGTGGTTTACTACCTTTTACAATCTTAGACATATGTTTAGATGGAGTGTAAGTAATATCATAAGCATTTTCCTAGAAATGGGTATGTCTAATTGAGGTTTTAGGTGACTATTAATGACACACTCATTAGGTGTTTGAAAGAGCCAATAGGTGAGTCAACATAGCTAATCTAACCACAGCTAGAGGGACAAATTATTCCTTGCTTCAAGTTAACAAATTCATCTACTTTTGACTCCCTCTACTCCTGAGGAAAGAACCGATCCAAAAAAGCACTAGAGAAATTATCCCATAAGGTAGAACCAACATCCTTACCTTTTAACAATTCCCACTCTTCGTACCATTAGTACACCACATCTTTAAATTGGTAGGAAGAAAACTCTACACTTCAAACTCTGAAGCATGCATAAGCCGTAAGATCTTATGTTTCTCATTAATGAAGATTTGAGGATCCTCCTCAACCTTTGTACCAGTAAACATTGGAGGATGCAACCTCATGAATTTTCCCACTTTAAACGCCTCAGATGAACCCATGGTAGTACCAAAACTTGACTATTGTGACTAAGACATCACTAACAGAGTCAACAGGGTAATGGAGAGATGGAACTCAACATTTATAACCTCCTTAGGAAGTGACTGAGTATGATTGTTACCCTTAAGGGTAAGATTAGTAGGGATAGGAGGGACCCTATGCGAATAGTCAGATGCAGCGACCCTTGACTGGGTCTGGACCCCAAAAGTTGGATGAGCTCCATCCATATTATCCCTAGATGGGACATAAGAGTTTGATGAACATCATATCTTCTTAGAGGCATGATATTAATGAAGAGCAAATCAAAATCATAAGAATCCAAAACCTTAGACTCTATAGCTCTAAATTAAAACAATAAGAAAGGAAAGCATTCCTAAATGTCTCATAGCCAATCTCTTTTAAGTGTGGCACGCTACACACCCATAAAAGAGACTTTACTTGACATGGCTTTGTGGAAACCAAATTGACCGTGAACCTAGTCCCTGATACCAAATTCGTCACGACCCAAACCAGGGCCTTGTCATGATGGGTAACTTAAGTCTCATGTAGACCAGAGATCACAGCCTTCACCTAAACTAATCAACACAACCACCTCAATTGTTGGATGAATCCCAAACATATACCAAGAGAGAGTAAGATGTGACTATTGATAGCTCATTAAATATCTAAGCCAATCTACCAAACAACACATTGAACCAACACACCCAATCTACAAAGCCTCTATAATTCAAAGTAAAAGAAATATTAGGACACGCCCCCAACAATAGCCAAAACCAAGTCTAAAAAATTCTAAGAAATAGGATGTAAATACCATGAAATGAGTACCTTCTAAAGAATGGAAGCTCACCACTTCAATGTCAACTCACGAACCTCTCGAACAATTGGTTATTATGCACGAAAAGAAGAAGAATCTCTGATCCTTGTATCGCGTGGGGATACAACATCCAAAGATGATTAGAGGTTAGAATGATAGCATGTAACTCAAGGATAGAGAAATAAAAAATTCCATTCTTCAAAACCATGTCAAATCACCATATGCGATCTCATATATACATATATATATATATATATAGAGAGAGAGTTAGGCTTAGCATGAACTTTGAAATCATTAACCTTGGTTGTGTAGCATAACCGTCATATAACAAGGCACCCACGGGCTATATGAGCCCAGCTCTTCCCTAGCTGGAAGGGCCCTAGTATGTGTAGCTATACGAACTAGAGAATATCCATAATCGTATATGCTATTATGGGGGACTCAAACCTCCCAGCATAATCAAGGTGACTTAAGCACCAATGTATACGATATGGGGGATTTTAAACTCCCATTCATATATCCATTTAGGGGACTTGAACCTCCCGATCATATAGACACCCACACCGGCTAGCGCGGTTTCTAGTGTTAGTCCTTTGGACTCTACTTTCACTGCCCAGCTACACATCCCACGTTAAACCCAAATTAAAACATTCTTTATACATATGCACAACCATTAATCTAATTACTTACCAAAGGTGTCCCCTTTTTATCATCATATTAACCCCACTTGAAAGCATACAACATAACACAATCATTAATAGTCAACTTTGGGACTCGAACCCATTGTTTAAATAAAGACCATAATTTAATTCAACATCTAGGGACTCAAACCAATTTAGCCAATTAAACTACCAAGGTTATAATTAAAATCAATTTATGGTCATCAAGACCTTCATAACAAATTTACCAATTGTTAGCATTCATAAGCCAATGCCATAGTTTAATATATAATTCATATGTGACAAGATTCTTCTCATTGACATTTTCACAAATAGGTTGAGGGCATACCATAATCAAACCCTTATAAAAGATAAAAACTATCAATTTAGGGTTAACCATGACCCCTTAGTTTAAATCATAATTTTCAAGAACCCACATGTGCAAAACTGTTATTAAAATATGTATAAGCACAAGCTAAATCATGAGAGAACAATACTCAACAATATGCATTCAACCCTTAACCATGGATTTCAAAACATCTATTAATGAATCATGAACAATGTTTAAAACATAAGATTTTTATAAACTAACAATAAAGGAAGAGTCACATGCCTGAGTTACGAAGATTCATGGATAGATTTTGATCCTTAAGCCTCTAGATGACTAGCTTAAAAAACCCTAGCCCGATCTTCTGAAGAGGTTTTTAGAGAGTGTTACTTCTAAGGTATTGAATGAGGGACCAAATAGTGTTATAAGATGTGGGATCTTAAGGTCTTGGGGTGGGAAATTTCCAAAATAACCTCATCTTAAAAGCTATAAAAAGAACCAGAAGGGCATGGTTGGACCCCTCAACTCATATCCATAATATACGAGTGGTACCCTCCACACTTAACTTATCAAAAAGTTTGACACCACATTCTGTCCAACATATGACTCCTTAGCCTAACTCGTACTGTCACCATATGACTAGTACCCTTCAAATTATTCCCTCAGCAGAATATCAAAGGCTATACATTGGACAACATACAGTTTAGACCCTACCTCTCGTATTATGAACATATGACTCATATGGAGTCTTCTCATACCAAGAACAAAACTTGTCCAATATGACACTAACCAACATACGACTAGGGTCCTAGACCTGTATCTATGACATAAGACTAGTATGTTGAGTTGTATGATCAATAGAAGGCTCAAACTCACAAAATTCTATGGGGCCAAAGCCTGGGGTATTTCATTAAGAATCTGTAAGACAATCCTTAAGTGATCGTCATGTTCACCCTCACTCCAAGAATAAATGAGGATGTTATCTATGAAGACTATAATGAACATGTCCAAGTACTATTTGAACAACCTGTTTATCAAGTCCATAAAAGATTCAGGGGTTATTCATTAGTCCAAAAGACATAACTACAAATTAAAAGTAACCATACTGGGTTTTGAAAATTGTCTTTCAAATGTTATGCTCTCTGACTCTGAGATGATGATAGCCAGACACAACTCCCTCTTAGGAAATAAGAATGTAGAAGTCTATGCTAAATGCTTGCCACTTTAATCAGAAACCTCAATCAACTTACAACACATCTATATTCCAAAAAAGATGTAGCAACAGTAGTATCAGTACATAACATATTCTGATAAGCATCATCGGTTAAGTAAGATTAGTTCATGAAATATCATATAGAAATCAACAAAATCAATCATTAAAATTTCACATAATAGTTTAAAACCTAGTTCACATCCCTTACTGCAACTTCTCAATAATATCTAAATTAATCAAATTATCTTTCTTAATTCAATTAACTCTATCAATTATGTTAAGCATTCTACTTTCATCATGATAAGTTAACTAATCACTAATAAATTACTAAAATTAGCCTCACTAGGGCTACACACGCAATATTTATATTATTCTCAAAAGAATATCACATTGACTTATGATTCAACCATCCAATCAAGAGTATATTCACATAAATTAAAGACTGTTTTATTTTTTTAAGGTGAATTTCTATTTTTTATAAACTATTTAGATAAGGAAAAATAATTTTTTCTCCAAAATAGTGGTGTGGATGCCGTCTAATTCAGCAGTGTAAGGTTTTATTTGATTTGTAAAAGGTATAACTAAAATTATCTCTTTATTTATATCTTTGGTTATTAGAAAGTCATTTATGAAATAAATTCCATCATTACATAGGTGTTCTTTTGTAATACCCCGTATGTTTCTAAGCTTGGAGACGAACCATTTTTGTTACGTATGAAACCTCCTATCCTGTGAGTAGCATTTTAGTGCATGACTTAAAATGAGTATCCTAGTGATAATATAGCTTATGATACATTAAGCATGTTCATATGAGTCACTTAAGGTAATACAAGCTAAGAGTTTTTGAATCCATCAAGTTTTAGTGTTCGATTTTGCAAGGATCATCTTTGAATGAGTATAACTCAATTTTAATGTGGTATTTCTGCATATTTCTACCCACCAAATTGTAGATAATTGAATTATATTTCCAACGATACCAATTTCACCTTAATCCAATACCCGAGCAAAAAATTATGTCCATTTTTATGAGAGACAGTAAGGATAGGCAATGGTTAGGCGCCGCCCAACCAAACTTAGGCGATTGGTTAGGCACCGCCTAAGTCAGTTCTAATGCTAAAAGCACTCTGTTTTGATTTATTTTAAGGGTAATTAAGTCTTTTAACACTTCTTACATGTCCCTAAACTTAACCCTAAGAAATATATAGCTTCTAAACACATTACAACCTTATTAACATCTCAAAGCTCATCATCCAAGAGCACTATAGGAGAAAAATAACTAGGGTTGCACAATCAAGCTTGAAGATCAAATTTCAAGGAAATTCCTCTGTCAATTATCAAGAACCTCCCTTCCAAGGTATACGTAGTGTTCATCCACTGATTCCTTTCGTCCGTGGAGTTCAACAATCAATCTTTAAAATACAAAAGCTTGGTTGATTGTGGTGATATGATCATACCCATGTTGATGCTTGTTTGTTTTGTTATATAATAGTATCGTGACTATATATCTCATGAAATTTATGTTTTTAGTTGAAAAACATGATCTTTAGATGGATTGATAGAATGCAATTATGAAATCCACCTATTCCTTAAAGAATGCATGCAAGGTGTTCGATAAAATGCCTAGTATGTTAGAACTTCATATTTACATGATTTCATGATATGTAAATAACAAATTCATGATAGCTATACACTTTAATATGAATTTCCATGCTAATTATGTATTTTTATGGTAGTGGCATGAAGCATGTATGATGATGAAGATATGAATTATGTATGCGAATTATATCCATGTTTTTCCTGCCATGTTTGAGATGTTGAATAAATACATCAAGTTTAATATCCCCAAATCATTACAATATGAACTAAACGTTACATGTTGCCGTTCCCTTACGCTTGAATGGTTTCCATGCGATTGCTATGAATAGTATATGCTGTCTGAATGCCCATGATATTAGAATATGAGATTTATGACTTGATTATAAGCATTCCTATTCATGATAGATATTATGATGACCATGTACTTCATGAAATCCCCCACTCATGTATTATGGATTGTTATTGATGGTCGTGTACTCAAGAAATTTAAGTTGCATCAATTTTCTTCCATCGAGTCCTGGGGTACTTGTACCCTAAAAATATAGTTGTGTGCCTAGAGCCATGCCATATTGTCACGATACTCTCAGTCAAGCCATGATCTATAGAATTCAATCAGTCATGTGACTCAGGAAAACTTAGAAATCTCAGTAATCTCAGTAGTTCAGTAATCTTAGTAACCACAGTGCTCAATAACCTCAGTATTCACAGTGAATCTCAGTAACTTCAGTACTCTCAACCAGTCCTCAGAACTCAATACATTCCATCAGTCCTTGGAATCCAGTAAACTTAGTTTAGCTCTACTAAATAATACCACTAGTATCAGTCCAGTTAATCAGTATCAGTTCAGCTAATCAGTTCAGTTCAGTTATTTAGTTCAGCTTAGTTATTCAGTTCAGTGTCCTTCAGATAGGAGTAGAAGTTAGCACCGAGTGAACCCAAGGATGGGAACTCACCCGCCAGTTCAGGGTGATTCTTAGTAGTCATCCTTGTGTTCTAGAACTACGTAGCTAGCGTAGGTTGAGACATCTTAACCCATCAAATTAGGGTTGATGAGGTGTCTTAACCCATCAGTTTAGGGTTCCCACCATTCTCATCGTGTACCTGCCAGTATAGGGTTTTCACAATTGTCCTTACCAGTGGCGCGGTATTGACACCCCTCCAATCGGGGTAGAGATTGGACCTCAGCTTAGCTATTATAGCATATTGGGGGTATGTCGACTAGATAACTACTTCCCACAGTTTCAGTTACAAATTTTAGGACTGTCAGCTATAGCTACCCAGTCTCAGTAAAGAACTTAGATAGTTCTTTAGATTTCAGTATATCAGGACTATCAAATACAGTCAATTCAGAAATAGAATTGAACTCAGATAGTTTTCTTCAGATTTATAGACTGTCAGATACAGTCACTTATTCTATCAATCACAAAAGTTATCAGAACTCATACTATCAGTACTCAGTTTTAGGACTATCAGATACAGTCAATCAAACCAGTTTTTCATAATTCGAACTATCAGAAATAATTATTCCTTTATCAGTAATATAGTATCAGTCTCCCAGTATTCAGTAATACAATATCAGATCCATCACATATTAGTGATTTACAATCAATATCAGTAAACTCAGTCTTTTAGAATCTCATTATCAGTACACTCATGTTGTCAGTATTCAGACTCAGTAGTCAGTATCTCCACGAGTTCAGTTACAGTTACATATGCCTGTATGTACTCTCACATCCATGTTAGTTAGTATTGTCCATGCATATAACCCTTTGTATTTAGCCTACCTCACTCGTATACTCAGTATATTCAGACGTACTGATGCATTTGCGCTATGGTGCTTTCTCTTAGGTTACACCATAGGTTTAGAGGCATGAGCTCCAAATCAGCAATAGATTCTAGGATCAGCAGTCAGAGATAGACGTGAGTCCTCATCCTTCGAGGACACAATTATTTCATTTTTATTTCAGTTTTTACTTTATTTTAGTAGTTGGAGTTAGTTGGGGACATGTCCCATCAACTCCTTATTTATTTTAGTTAGAGGCTTTCAGGCTAGATGTCAGATTAGATGTTTAGACTTTAGTATTTATGTTCCTTTTTGATATTGATATATCATATTTTTCAAATATGTATTAGTATTGAACCTTATGGCCTTACAGTTCATGTTTCCACATATTTTATGAGAGATTATGCAGTTTACAGGTACAGATATCAATCATGGGTTAGCTTGTGGTCCTTTGGGGTCATAAGCACCGTGTAGCATTTTGGTTTAGAAAATCGGGGCGTTACAAACTTGGTATAAGAGCCTAAGGTTCAATAGTGTCTTAGGAAGTCTGAAAGCTACATCAAGTAGAGTCTAGTACATGGGCGTGTTGTGCACCGTACTTATGTGCAAGAGGATATGAGATATTTTAGGAACAGTTTCCCTTCTTTCATGTCTCAAGATCATGCTATAGCAAGTTTCTTTAAGGAAACTATGTAAATTCATATCATGCACCCCTCATGTTCACTTTACCTTACTTTCAAGGTAATAGAAATAGTGAAGTTCAAAGTCCTAAAGACAGGGCTTTCTCAGACAGTCCCTATGGTCAATTATGAGATTAACAATAGACTCAAACAGTATCCCATCAGTTCATTATTGTTCCAAGGTCATACAGATTTTTATTCATGATCATGAGAACTCATTCTTAAACCCAGAAGTTTAGCAGTAGTAGAGTTGGGATAGTATTATTCTATTTGATCAGATTATGTATTCATGGGGATTAGATCAGTAAGCTTGAACAGTACAAGCTAAACACTTAAGTTTATTGACTCAAAATTAAGCATAAAGGTGTGAATGTGATATTACCAGTATATGAGGAAATAGAATCAGATGATGTGTTTAGTAAGACAGACAGGTGTTGAACATAATGTAGGTATATGATGGTAGATCAAGTACCTAAGCCAAGCCCTCAGATTTTAGTAGTAGAGCCAGAATGTATAAAAAGCAGTAAGGGAAGAAAATTCTAGACCCATTCTCATCTCAGTGCAGAGTTTTCACTTCAGCTATCACGAAACCAACTCAGGCATTGCATACCAACTCTATGGTCACGACTATAATCATGTATAAATTCAATTTCCAGCCTAAGGAGTCCCTTTTACTCCACAGTACGAGTCATGTTCCATGAGAACAATCTACTTTCACATACTTTCCATAGGATTATGTGCGCCTTCAGTTCCCAGTATAATAAGTTCAGTTCCAGTATCCTCAGTATTCAAATTATGTCCCACAAGTACAGAAAACTCTAGACTTAGGTCATGCAACTCATGAATCATGTACGTATATCATGCTTTCCAATATACTTAGCTTCCATGACTCATGCTATGCCCCTACAGATCAGATACATTTAGACTATGTCATGTATATCCTTAGTTCAGACCTTATTGGTACATCCAAACTATTGATATTTTATTCCTCAAGTTTTAGTCATGTGTCAAGTTTAGTTTGTATCTATTCATGTTTCAGGTTCTCCTGATTTACTCCTCCAGTTAGCTCTCTTTATGGAACAGTGTAGTGATGAGCAGTTGTTTAGATAAGAGAAGATTATTGATGCTTACTTTGCACGAGGGTGTAGTTTTGAAGATAGGCTTAAATGTCATGATAAATGTGCAAGTAAACGTCTAGCAAGGGGTCATATTTAGAAGTTGGGAAAGTACAAAGGGTAAGTGTACATTTAGATCCTTGACTCATGTCAGTCCCCAACATGTAGCCATCAAAACCTCAGTTGCCAACTCTATTATAGTTTTACTATCCAGCACTCAGTGATCAGTGTTCAGTCCTTGAATTTAGTACTTCTATACTAGTTGTAGGCTTAGTTAAAATGTCATCTTTAATTCAGTAACCAGATTTGAAACTCAGTTCAGTTCCAGACATGCTTGACCATAGTATTCAGGTTGTCAGCATTCAGTTATCAGTGTTTCAGTACCCCAGTTTATAGAATACCTCATAGCCATGTCATACGCTTGGTCTCACATTCGCAAATAATACAGACTTCATGAATCCATGCTTAGATACCTTATTCTACTTAGTTAGTCCTTATCTCCTATCCATAAAACTCAAAAATCTCAGCCCAACTATTCAGACTAAGTACAGTTTAGCTTTGCAGATCCAGTATTCAGCTATCAGTTATGTAGTTAATCAGATAAGTTAGTGTATTTATGCACTCGTGTTTAGCTCAGTTCATGTATCATGTCTTAGTTTCAGATCTTAGCTATTCAGTCATGACTCAGTTCCTAGTTGTCTTGTGCATCACCTCAATTTTCCTCAGTAGCTCATCTAAGTCAGTATTCTTTGAGGGACATAGTGTCCCAAGGGGGAGATACATCATACCCCTAAACTTTCATGACATAAACATGCTGCTCTCTTTTCTTTTGATGAATCCAGTTTGGAGAAGGGGTACTCATAAGATAACCCTCAAGCTCCAACTTCCGTCGTATGCCATGTTTTTAAGATTTAGTTCAGATCATGGTATTCAGTATATCTACCACGTCCCAAACTCAGTATGTTCTCATGTTTCTGATCATGCATATGGAGTAATTAATCTCAAACTTATCGATATTTTCAGTTCAAGGTAACAGTTTTCCTTAAACTTACTCGTTCTCATGTTCATATTTCAGTACCAAACTTGGTATTCAATTCCATGCTCAGTTTTCAATTTAAACTTGATACCTTTACCATTGCATGTTCATGAGTAAGTTTAGTCATGAATTCATGCATCAGATATGTGTGATCAGCTCATTAGTACTTTCAGTCATGCATTCATGTATTATGTCAGTCATATAATCATTGATCAGATATGCATGGATTCATCCTTTCAGTTGTGCATCAGATATGCAATCTCATTTTGAGAAAACTTACTTTATTTGAATCCTCAGTCTTATATTCATGAATCAGCTTCCCATGCATCAGATATACATGTTCAGTATTTTGTGCTCAACTTTCAGTCATGCCAGTCATGAACCCATGTTTCAGTAGTGTATGTCTTGTACGTACTTCATCTTATCATCTCTCCTGCTTCAGTTAATTTCCACTTGAGGACGAATGTTCCTAAGGGGGAGATATTATAATACCCCGTATGTTTCTAAGCTAAGAGATGAACCATTTTTCTTACGTATGAAACCTCCTATCCTATGAGCAGAATTTTAGTGCATGACTTACAATGAGTATCTTAGTGATAAGATAGCTTATGATACATTAAGCATGTTCATATGATTCACTTAAGGTAACACAAGCTAAGAGTTTTTGAATCCATCAAGTTTTAGTGTTTGATTTTGGAAGGGTCATCTTTGAATGAGTATAACTTGATGTTAATATGGTATTTCTACATATTTCTACACACCAAATTATAGATAATTGAATTATCTGTCCAACGATACCAATTTCACCTTAATCCAATACCCGAATGAAAAGTTATGCCCATTTTCGTGAGAGACAGTAAGGATAGGCAATTGGTTAGGCGCCGCCCAACCAAACTTAGGCGATCAGTTAGGCTCTACCTAAGTTAGTTCCAATGTCAAAAACACTCTGTTTTGAGTTATTTTGAGGGTAATTAATTCTTTTAACACTCCTTACACGTCCCTAAACTTAACCCTACGAAATATATAGCTTTTAAACACATTACAACCCTATTAACATCTCAAAGCACATCAGCCAAGAGCACCATAGGAGAAAAACAACTAGGTTTGCACAATCAAGCTTGAAGATCAAATTTCAAGAAAATTCCTCCATCAATCATCAAGAACCTCCCTTCCAAGATATGCGTAGTGTTCATCCACAATTTCTTTCATCCGTGGAGTTCAAGAATTAATCTTTAAAATACAAAAGCTTGGTTGATTGTGGTAATATGATCATACCCATGTTGATGCTTGTTTGTTTTGCTATATAATAGTATCGTGACTGTATATCTCATGAAAGTTATGTTGTTAGTTGAAAAACATGATGTTTAGATGGATTGATAGAATGCAAGTATGAAATCCACCTACGCCTTAAAGAATGCATGCAAGGTGTTCGATAAAATGACTAGTATGTTAGAACTTCATATTTACATGATTTCATGATATCTAAATAACAAGTTCATGTTAGCTATACACTTCAATATAAATTTCCATGCTAATTATGTATTAATATGGTAGTGGCATGAAGCATTTATGATGATGAAGATATGAATTATGTATGCGAATTATATCCATGCTTTTCTTACCATATTTGAGATGTTGAATAAATACATGAAATTTAATATCCCCAAATCATTACAATATGAACTAAATGTTACATGTTGCCGTTCCCTTACGCTTGAATGGTTTCCATGCGATTGCTATGAATAGTATATATTGTCGGAATGCCCATGATATTAGAATATGAGATTTATGACTTGATTATAAGCATTCCTATTCATAATAGATATTATGATGACCATGTACTTCATGAAATCCCCCACTCATGTATTATGGATTGTTATTGATGGTCGTGTACTCAAGAAATTTAAGTTGCATCAGTTTTCTTCCATCGAGTCCTGGGGTACTTGTACCCGAAAAATATAGTTGTGTGCCTAGAGCCATGTCATGATTTCACGATACTCTCAGTCAATCTATGATCTATAGAATTCAGTCAGTCATGTGACTCAGGAAAACTCAGAAATCTCAGTAATCCTAGTAGTCTAGTAATCTCAGTGCTCAGTAACCTCAGCAACCTCAGTATTCACAGTCAATCTCAGTAACTTTAGTACTCTCAACCAGTCCTCAGAACTCAGTAAATTCCGTCAGTCCTTGGAATCCAGTTAACTTAGTTTAGCTCCGTTAAACAATACCACTAATATCAGTCCAGTTAATTAGTATCAGTTCAGCTAATTAATTCAGTTCAGTTATTCATTTTAGCTTATTTATTTAGTTCAGTGTCCTTCAGATGGGAGTAAAAGTTAGCACCGAGTGAACCCAAGGATGAGAACTCACCCGCCAGTTCAGGGTGATTCTTAGTAGTCATCCTTGTGTTCCAAAATTACGTAGCCAGCGTAGGTTAAGATATCTTAACCCATCAGATTAGGGTTGATGAGGTGGCTTAACCCGTCAGTTTAGGGTTCCCACTGTTCTCATTGAGTACCTCTCAGTATAGGTTTCTCACAGTTGTCCTTACCAGTGGCGCGGTATTAACACCCTTCTAGTCGGGGTAGAGATTGGACCCCATCTTAGCTATTATAGCGTATTTGGGGCATGTCAGTTAGATAACTACTTCCTACAATTTTAGTTACCGATTTCAGGACTGTCAGCTATAGATACC
Source organism: Capsicum annuum (assembly GCF_002878395.1). Classification (NCBI taxonomy): domain Eukaryota; kingdom Viridiplantae; phylum Streptophyta; class Magnoliopsida; order Solanales; family Solanaceae; genus Capsicum; species Capsicum annuum. The sequence continues at coordinate 72,179,932 of NC_061116.1, forward strand.
CAGTCTCAGTAAAGAACTCAGATAGTTCTTCAGATTTCAGTATATTAGGACTGTCAGATACAATTAACTTAGAAATAGAATTAAACTCAGATAGTTTCCTTCAGATTTATAGACTGTCAGATATAGTCACTTATGCTATCAATCACAAAAGTTATCAGAACTTATGTTATCAGTACTCAGCTTCAGGACTATTAGATACAGTCAATCAGACCATTTCTTCATAATTTAAACTATCAGAAACAATTATTCCTTTATCAGTAATATAGTATCAGTCTCCCAGTATTTAGTAATGCAGTATTAGATCCATCACTTATTAGTATTTACATATCAATATTAGTAAACTCAGTCTTTCAGAAACTTATTATCAGTACACTCATGTTGTCAGTATTCAGACTCAGTAGTCAGTACCTCTACGAGTTCATTTATAGTTATGTATGATTGTATGTACTCTCATATTCATATCAATTAGTATTTTCCATGCATATAACCCTTTACATTTAGCCTACCTCACTCGTATACTCAGTACATTCAGATGTACTGACGCATTTGCACTATGGTGATTTCTCTTATGTTACACCATAGGTTCAGAGGCATGAGCTCCAAATCAGCAGTAGATTCCAGGATCAGCAGTCAGACGTGAGTCCTCATCCTTCGAGGACATGATGATTTCATTTCTATTTCAGTTTTCACTTTATTTCAGTAGTTGGAGTTAGTTGGGGACATATCCCATTAACTCTTTATTCAGTTTAGTTAGAGGCTTTCAGACTAGATGTCAGATTAGATGTTCAGACTTCAGTATTTATGTTCCTTTTTGGTATTGATACACCATATTTTTCAAATATGTATTAGTATTGAACCTTATGGCCTTAAGTTCATGTTTCCGCATATATTATGAGATATTATGCAGTTTACAGGTACAGATATCAGTCATGGGTTAGCTTATGGTCCTTTGGGGTCATGAGCACCGTGTAGCATTTCGATTCAAAAAATTGAGGCGTTACATCTTTGTATAGTTTATAATTTATTTTTAATCTTTCGTTGCAGAGAATAATTTCGTAGTATCTTTTTCAAGATACTTAGTGGGGATCATGCCTTCAATGATGCAGTTTTGATTGGCTTCTGTGTCTAATAATGCCACATTTTGAATTGTGTAATCTCTATTTATAACTAATGTAATGGGTATGTGGTAACTTTGTGCTTTATCTTTTGTAATTTTGTTAATTTTTGATTGATTTTTGTGAGATCTAATATCTTTATCATTTTTTCTCATTTTTTATGTCTCTCCAAACTCTAATTGATATGGTTCTGATTTTTTATTAGAAGTTAAATTACTAGTGCTAGCAAGTGATTCCTTACTAACCAGAAAAATGATTATTCTAAGAGTAACACTAATTTCGACCGGCTCACAGGGAAATTATGAAACCTGGAACACCAGGATCAAGGTTAAGGCCTCCAAACGTAATAAATAGTATTAATATTTATTCTATCTCTAATAAAATTACTAAAATAGAAAGTGATTTACAAAATTAGAATATTCCACAAGAAAATTTTAATAGTCTATAAAACTAGACACTTCGATTTTGTTAAAAATTAAAATATTAAGACTTCAGAATCTACTGTTGAAATTAATAGAAATATTGAGACTATTAAATTATTAGCAGTTGAAGATATTAATAGATATAGAAAAAATTACAGTTCCTTCACATAGGTCTTGTTCAAGTAGCAGTTAAACCATTATATAGATTAGGTTTAGATGTACCTATATGTCTACTTTTAAGAGATAATAGGTTATTAAATTTTTATGATTCATTATTAGCGATATTACAAAGTAATCTCGCTAATGGTCCGATATAGTTTAATTGTTATCCTAATTTTTCTATAGATATTTATGATCAAAATATTTTAGATACATTGACATTAAATGTTAAAAAAACATGAATAGTAAGGTAAATACAAAAGAAATAGAAATAATATATAAAGTATATTATAGATTAATGAAAACAACCTTAGCCCCTAAGGCTAAAATAATTAGTAATAAAGGAGCTACCATGCTTATGGAAGCTAACCTTAATCATAATAATACCTTTGTCCCAAAACTGATAAAACGGAATGATGTATTAATAAAAGATAATTGGCATTCTGACTTCATAACAGAGCCAGAAATAGAAGAAGAAAATTCAAATATTGAACAAGTAGTACAATATCTAGATGGATCTATAGATTTAAAATTTCTAGAATGTGAAGTATGAGATAAAAATTCATTTTCTTCATACTGCATATCTGGAAATGTGGGATTTTTATTATAATTCTTTTTTTACTAAATATTTAGATCTTAATTTGTTAATTTTACTATCATTGTTTTCTGATAAAGTTCTTATAACCTTGTCATTTGTGACTTTTAATTTAGATTTTAATCTTTCATTAATTTTTCCTAAAATATCATCAGTTACTTCAAACATTTCTTCAAATTTAGGAAATTTATCTTTAGAGAGTTCTGGTAATTTAAAAATTGAATGAGTTTCTAATTTTTTATCATAATGAGAAAAACTTGGTTTATCTTTAAAAGTTGATTTATTCTCGACTTCGAGAATCAGTTTAGATACCACATATAATAATTGATTTGTATAATTATTTTTTTGGAGTATTTTATTTATATCCTTATTTGTAGGATCACCTTTAGTATCTACTATATCTAATTTAAAAGTTGAGGCAGTAACAATTCTACCCTCTACTGGTAGGCTAATTTATTCTAATGGAGAAATTATTGATTCTACTATTTTATTATTATTAGTATACCATTTACTAACAATAATGTTTAATGAATCCTTTTGATCATCTAGTTTTCCAGCAATTTTGAACAATTTAAAAAATTCAATATTACATCTTAACCTTTTCATAGCATTGTACCATTTTTCTCTAAAAAAATATCTTTCTTTTAATGAATTTTTTTATACCATTCCTTTTTAATAGAATTTTCTGGACTATTCTATAATTTATCTAACTATTCAAAGTCGGATTCAAATATTACATCTGACCCAATCGTGCATAGAGAATTTCTTACTCCTAGCATTTCACTAGCAGTGAGGCTTGATGAGTTTTTAGTGTTTAAATTTGTAGATTCATATTCTACTTTTGGAATTATTCTTGAGAAATCAACTCCATTTAATTTTCTTTCAATATCTTCTAATATTACTTCCCTTTCTTCTACAGACTTTGAGACTAGAAGTCTAGAAAAGGACATTCTTCTACTAGAAGATGGTTGATTAAAAGTGTGTGATCTTAGAAATTTTAAATCTATAAATCCATCAGGATATTGTACTACCTGTTCAATATTTGAATTTTCTTCTTCTATTCTGGCTCCGTTATGGAGTTGAAATGCCAATTATCTTTTATTAATACATCATCCCATTTTATCATTTTTGGGACAAAGGTATTATTATGATTAAGGTTAGCTTCCATAAGCATGGTAGCTCCTTTATTACTATTATTTTAGCCTTAGGGGCTAAGGTTGTTTTCATTAATTTGTAATATACTCCATATATTATTGCTATTTCTTTTGTATTTACCTTACTATTCATGTTTTTTGTTTTAACATTTAATGTTAATGTATCCATAATATTTTGATCATTAATATCTATCAAACAATTAGGATAACAATTAAAGTATATCGGGCCATTAGCGAGATTACTTTGTAAAACTTCTAATAATTAATCATCAAAATTTAATAACCTATTATCTCTTAAAAGTAGACATATAGGTACATCTAAATCTATCTATATAATGGTTTAACTGCTACTTGAACAAGACCTATTTGAAGGAACTTGTAATTTTTTCTATATCTATTAATATCTTCAACTGCTAATAATTTAGTAATCTCAATCTTTCTATTAATTGCAAAGGTAGATTCCGAAGTCTTGATATTATAATTTTTAACAAAATCAAAGTGTCCAATTTTATAGACTCTATTAAAATTTTCTTTTGGAATATTCCAATTCTGTAAATCACTTTCTATCTTAGCAATTTTACTAGAGATAGCAGAAATGTTAACACTATTTATTACATTTTGGTTGGTTGGAGTATTCATTAGGATTTTGCAGATGAGAGAGAAAACACTATCATAGGAACAAAATCTACTCTAGATGTTACTACCATAATAATTATTTTTATGTGCAGTAATTACTAATTTTCTTCTCCTAAAATTCCTTTATTTTATTCCTATAGGCTTGGCGACGGGAACACCCTTCGGGTCCAGCTCTATTTTCACATACTCAGATCTAATCCAACAAAAAATTTCAGGTTTGCCAACATCTAAACCACTATTAAACGGCTACCCAACTTTAGGAATAAAACTAAGAACATAGAGGAAGAATAACAGTAATTACTAATCAGAAAAACCCTTTCTTCTTTGGGTATTGTTTACTTCAAAGACACTTTTGAATTTGAAACAAGAACCCTAATTGGGCAAGATTGTAACTAATTTTGGAGATATAAATTCTTAGTATTTTGTGAAGGATGGATGCTTTGGATAATACTTATGGTATGTCTTTCTCTACTTTCTTCGTGAGTAGCTAAGTAATTTAGTCTTGAGATTATGTTGAACTGAAGAGTAATTGTGTGTAGGTGTTGTTCTGTTTGCATGATTTTTAGCTTTTAAGTATGGATTCTACCATTGCTTAAGTTTAATCAAAGGAATTTGCGGGTGAAAACCCCAAATCTCCAAATGGGTTTGATGGGTGAAAATCCCAAAATCTAGAAACCCTTTATCATCCTTGATAGAGGGGTGAAAGTGAACATATGGGAAACCATAGCATCCTTGAAAGAAAGCTATAGGGGAACAAGGAAATGGTGGACAATTAAGTATGTGGTTTACTACCTTTTACAATCTTAGACATACGTGTAAATGGAGTGTAAGTCATATCATAGGCATTTTTCTAGAAATAGGGATGTTTAATTAAGGTTCTGGTTGACTATAAATGACACACTCATTAGGTTCTCGAAAGAGCCAATAGGTGAGTCAACACAGCTAATCTGACCACAGTTAGAGGGATAATCCCGCTGCATATACCCAATCTGACCATAGCTAAAACATAGGTTCCTTCTCTTCTCATACTGACCACGGTAGAGCTGACCATAAAATCTGCAAGGAGGGTAGGATGGTTTTGACTGAGACCCACTGGCCTGAGATTGGGCACTCTGCGCTCTAGAAGATCACCACCCTAAAAACGTTGGTCTCCAAATGGCTTTGGGTAGGGAGAACTATCCATCTAATAGGAGTTAGGACTCTCCCAATTATTTTTCATGAACAACATTCCACTCGGTTGTTGGCTCCCACTCTATTCAGAATATTGAAACTTCATACTCTGCCTCTCATGAATTTCAGCCTGCTTTTTTTCTCCTCTTTGATCTTCTACAAATAAACTACCAATTGGGAGATATCCTTGTCCTTGATCAACAAGGTAGCATTACTCTCAAGAATCAATTGATGAGACAATCCCGAAGAAAATTTTCTCTTTTGGGCCCTCATATTAGATACCAATTCCGTATATCGGGAAAACTGATTTCAAATCACACTCTATGACTGTTATTCTTCCTTGCTTCAAGTTAATAAATTCCTCTACTTTCACCTCCTTCTACTCCTAAGGAAAGAACCTATCCAAAAAAGTATAAGAGAAATCATCCCATAAGGCAAAACAAGCATCCTCATCTCTCAATTGTTCCCACTCTTCGTACCACTGGTATGCCATACCTTTCAATTGGTAGGCAGCAAACTCTACACCTTCAACCTCTGAAGAATGCATAAATGTAAGATCTTATCCATCTAATTAATACAGCTTGAGGATCCTCCTCAACCTTTGTACTAGTAAATCTTGGAGATGCAACCTCATGAATTTGCCCACTCTAATGGCCTCAGATGAACCCATGGTAGTAGCATGACTCATCTGTTTTGATTGAGGCATCACCAACCGAGTCAACTAGGTAATAGAGCAATAGAATCAGCATTTGTAACCACCTTGGAAAGTAACTGAGTATGATTGTTACCCTCAGGGGTAAGATCAGTAGAGACACGAGGAACCCCACGAGGATAGTCAGATGCAGCGACCCTTGACCGGGTATGAACCCTATAAGTTGGATGAGCTCTTTCCACATTGTCCTTATATGGGACAGAAGAGTTTGCATAAACATCAAATCTTCTTGGAGGCCTGATCTTAAAGATGAACAAATGAAAATCAGAAGAATCCAAGACCTTAGACTCTATAGCTCGAAATTAAAACAATAATAAAACATTCCTAAATGTCTCATTGCCTATCTTTTATAACTGTGTCATGCAACACACCTATAAAAGAGACTATACTTGATATGGCTTTGTGGAAACCAAATTGACTATGAACCTAGTCTCTGATATCAACTTTGTCACGACTCAAACCAGGTCATCATCGTGGCAGGTATCTTAAGTCCCACGTGGACCAGAGATTACCCCCTTCACCTAACCTAATCAACACAACAACATCAAGTATTAGATGAATCCCAAACATATACTAAGATAGAGTAAGATACGACTATTTAAAGCTCCTTAAATATCTAAGTCAATCCACCAAACAACACACTGAACCAATATACCTAAGTCCACAATAATCCACAAAGCCTCTATAATCCAAAGTCCACAAAAATATTGGAGACATGCCCCCAACAATAGCCCAAACCAAGTCTAACAAAGTGTAAGAAATAGGATGTAAAGACTATAAAATGAGTACCTTATGAAGAATAGAAGCTCACCACTTCAATGTCAACTCACGAACTACTGGAGCAATTGGTCACTGCGCAGGAAAAGAAGAAGAAGCTTCGGTACCTGTATCGCATAGGGATACAACATCCAAAGATGGTTAGCGGTTGTAACGATAGCATGTAACTCAAGGATAGAGAAATAAAATAATTCCATCCTTCAAAAGCATGTTAAATCATCATATGCAATATTATGTATACATATATATATATAGTGCCGAGATAGGGAGCAGGGCTTAGCATGAACTTTGAAAGAATTAACCTAGGTTGTGTAGCAAAACTGTCATATAAAAAGGCACCCACGAGCTATAGGGCCCAACTCTTCCCTAGCTGGAAGGGCGCTAGTGTGTGTAGCCACACGAACTAGAGAATATCCATAATCGTATATGCCATTATGGGGGACTCGAACCTCCCGACATAATCAAGGTGACTTAAGCACAAATGTATATGATATGGGGGACTTTAAACTCCCATTCTTATATCCATTCAGGGGACTTAAACCTTCCGATCATATAGACACCCGCAACAGCTAACACTATTTCCAGTGTTAGTCCTTTGGACTCGACTTTCATGGACCGGCTACATATCCCGCATTAAAGACCAATTAAAACATTCTTTATACATATGCACAATTGTTAATCCAATTACTTGCCAAAGACATCCCATTTTTATCACTATATCAACCCGACTTGCAAGCATACAACATGCCACAATCATTAATAGTTAACTTTGGGACTCGAACCCATTGTTTAAACAGAGTCCACAATTCAATTCAATATTTAGGGACTCGAACCCATTATGCCAATTAACCCACCAAAGTTATAATTCAAATCAATTTATGGTCATCAAGACCTTCATAAACCATTTACCAATCCTCAGCATTCATAGGCCAATGCCATAGTTTAATATACAATTCATATGTAACAAGATTCTTCTCCTTGACATTTTCATAAACAGGTTGAGGCATACCATAATCAAACCATTATTCAAGCCCAAAATCATCAAGTTAGGGTTAACAATGACCCCTTAGTCTAAATCACAATTTTCAAGCACCCACATGTGCAAAACCATTATTAATACAAGTATAAACACAAGTTAAATCATAATAGAACAATACTCAACAATATGCACTCAACCTTTAGCCATGGATTTGAAAACCACAATTAATGAACCATGAAAAATATTTAAAACATATGATTTTTTTGAACTAGCAATGAAGGAAGAGTCATATACCTGAGTTATGAAGGTTCACAGAGAGATTTTGATCCTTAAGCCTTTAGATGACTACCTTAAAGAAACCCTAGCCCAATCTTCTAAAGAGGTTTTTAGAGAGTGTTTCAAACTTCTAAGGTATTGAATGAGGGACCAAATAGTGTTATAAGATGTGGTATCTTAAGGTATTGGGGTGGTAAAGTCCAAAATAACCTCATCTCAAAAGATTTAAAAAGAACGCAGAAGGGTATGGTTGGTCCCCTCAACTCGTATCCACAACATACGAGTGGTACCCTCCACTTTTAACTTGATCGGAAAGTTTGATACCATATTCTATCCAACATACAACTCCTTAGCCTAACTTATACCATCACCATATGACTAGTACCCTTAAAATTATTCCCTAACCAGAATATCAAAGGCTAGACACTAGACAACATATAGTTTAGATCTTACCTCTCATATCATGAATATATGACTTATATGGAGTCTTCTCGTACCAAGAATAGAACTTGGCCAATATAATACTAAACAACATACAACTATGGTCCTATACCCGTATCTATGCCATACGAATACTATGGTGAGTCTTATGATCAACAGAAGGCTCAAACTCATGAAGTTCTTCTCGGGCCAAAGCCTGGGGCATTTCATTAAGAATTTGCAAAACAATCCTTAAGTGATCATCATGTTCACCCTCACTCCGAAAATAAATGAGGATGTTATCTATGAAGACTATAATGAACATGTTCAAGTACTATTTGAACACCCTTTTCATCAATTCCATAAAAGCTTCAGGGGCCTTTGTCGAAAAGATATAACTACAAATTAAAAGTGACCATACCGAGTTCTAAAAGTTGTCTTTGAAATGTCATGCTCTCGGACTCTGAGATGATGATAGATGGACACAACTTTCACATAGGAATAAAAATGTAGAAGTTTATTCTAAATACTCACCACTTCAATCAGAAACCTCAATCAACCTGTAACATATCTATATTCTATAAAGGATGTAGAAACAGTAATATCAGTACATAACATGTACTGATAAGCATCATTGGTCAACTAAGATTAGTTCATGAAACACCATATAGAAATCAACAAAATAAATCATTAAAAATTCACATAATAGTTTAACACCTAGTTCACATCCCTTACTGCAACTTCTCAATAATGTCTGAATTAATTAAATTATCTTTCTTAATTCAATCAACTCTATCAATTATGTTAAGCATTCTACTTTCATCACAATAAGTTCACTAATTACTAATAAATTGCTAAAATTAGCCTCACCAGGGCTACGCACACAATATTTATATTATTCTCAAAATAATATGACATTGACTAACGATTCAACCAACCAACCAAGAGTATATTCACATAAATTAAACTATCTTAATATCATAGGGAATACAATAATCTATAACAACAATAATATCCACAAATCAAACAAGACAAGTTAACATGTACTTCAACACATAATCGATAGTTACAACAACTTGATAGTTCACTCAAATTTTAGATATACTAATAACCCCAATATAACAACATATAAGTCATAAGTTAAACATATCAAATAAATAAAACCTTAGAAAACATCCTCGTCAACTCACAACACATGGATCTTATCCATACCAAAATTACAATAGTATAATCTCTTTGTCTCATTATCACTCATAATACTTTCTTATTTATATACACACACTAAGGGATCTTATTTTTGTCCAATAGTTATGACTATCAGGGGTCACACTAGGGTCCATGTACCATATCAACATGGTATCTAATTCGTAATCATAATATCATACTTGCGTGGAACCCAATTCATCAAATAATATTATACTATCATGGTACCCAATCCATCAATAATAACATAAATACATTTTGCCATTTTTACTTTTTCTCAGGTTAATATCACAAGTTTACCTAATTTTACAAGTACACTTCACAATAATATCTCAAATTCAAAAAAGTTCAACAATCAACAACTTATTCATTCAAGCATTGTCAAACTAACAAATCAGTCAACCATAGGAATATCTGAAGACCAATTAACTTGCCATTAAATTTAGAAGTATACAAGAAACTAAATTAAGTCTAAGTCCATTAAAAAACCCATGAGTTCCTTCACTTGCTTAACCTCTCTTATTTACATTAAGAATTGGTAAAATCAAGTTTTAGCATACTTTCTTTTTATTCCTGTTATTATCGGGTTAATAAACACCACTTTATTAGTTAATTATGAGACCTTATGTGACATTTCACATACAACACTAACATTAGTTTATTCATCTTTTTGCAATACATTTCACCTAGAACCTCTTCGAGCCTCCATGCTATGACATTGTTTCCCCCTTCATGCTTAACCCATAGGAACAACTTTACAACAAAGAGGACACACAATCAGGAATGCACACATATTGGTTTACACATTATGTTATTAACTTTTGAATTTATATCTTATGTGAGTACAAATCTGTCCACTTTCTTTCTTATTAATACTATTCATATACAGCTAGCCATGAAAGCCTTACATACACATACTAAGCATTATGTAATTCATACATCAACATATTATCATAGGTTTAGATCTTTTTTTTTATTTTAGTGTTTTGTCTATTTAAAAACTATATCCAAAGGCCTAATCATGCTTCTTTAATCAATTTAACATGGTGCATATGTTTTCTACTACTCATAAAATCATAACCTATTTCGATGCCAAGCTGCTTCCATAAAATGCATGCAACCTTGCTTTTATTTCTCGATCTAGAGTCTATCTGATAGAGAATCCATGAGTAGGATGATAGAATCACATTTCTTTAAGAGTTTTTTCTCTCTGTTCTTAGTATTCTATCATATAAATAATCCTAGTAGAAGAGAATTTATTTTGGAATAAGAGTTGGAACTAAAATAGTCTTTAATTCAGGATTTTGGTTGCATTTGTCACAGTAGCAACTAAAGTTTCACAGTAGCAGTTGAAGACTCACGTAGAAAGCTTTTTATGGAGGCATATGGATCATTGTGGTGGGTCTTGTCAGGTTATAACCACTTCTTTAATTTTATTTTTTCAATGAAGTAAATAAACTGACCCTAACTCATATTTGAATCAATATAAAATTTTAAATTCTTACATTTTTATCATAAATATTTTAGTAACGATGAAACATGTTGCATTGGTAATTAACAAACAATCATATCGACTAGATGAACTAAAATAAACTATATTATCAAACATGATGAATTTTATTTACCAAAAATAAATAGCTTTTACATACAAAATCAAGCTTAAAAGAAAGACGGAACAAAAAATTTAAGAGCTAAAACGAGAAAATTTTTGAAGAGGAAAACACTAACTATAAAATGTCCTAATTTGATGAAGAAGAAGACTAAAATGAGGAGCTTCAGTAATATCCTAGATAAGGTCCAAATCTAGGGCAAATCTAAAAAATGAGGCAAATTTATTTAAACTAAAAAGAAAAATTGTGTGGTCTAATAAAATAATGTCAGCACACAAAAAGAGGACCCACAAATTATTCTATTAGTTGTAGAGGTATTTTAATTCTCAAAAATTGCATTGTGTTATGCATATTTAGACAAAGAGGTGGACGTAGTAAATTAAGAGTCTGAAGCCTAAATCACAACTTTTAAAAGTCAAAATATCAGAAGGGGTAAATCGTATACCCTATTACAACAAACCATTGTGTTGACAAGCCATACAAAATGATCGTTTGTTCTATATTATAGTAATGATATTTAGATTATAACGGCACTTTTTTAAAAAAAAAACTTTTTAGACATCATTCATAGTGAAATGATGTATTTATTTTTTAAAATTACATCATTTAGTGATCAACAACTTATCAACGTTATTTCTTCTTATTTTTTATATTCATCTCATTCATATAAATTTCTATGTCTAATTAATTTTTTTCTTCTATTAATAAAATTCGTCGTTTATGGTAGCAAAAAAGATTCTTTTTAAAAAAAAAACTACCAATTTTAATTTTTTGTAACTTCTGCATAAATGAATTACATTCCGTTAAAAAGAAAAACAAAAAAGAGTTGTATAGGGATATGACTTACTCTTCACTTTACTTTGTTTCTGTCAAGCTATTGTTTCTGAAATTTTCTATTAAATGTTCTCCCCCGATGAAACATATATTTCTCCAATGATCTATTTTAAAAAAGCAATGCAAAATTTATTTATTTTAAATATTTTATTTCTATGTATGTAGTTTCTCATCAAATGAAACCTTGCTCTTATTCAAGCTTTTGGCCTCTGTTAAAATTTATTTTGGCATTTATAATCTGATTTTTCATTAAAAATAGTGTACATATTAATTTTATTTATTTATGATATTTTTTTCTATTGACAATGTTTAGTCATGAATAAAATTTAGTTAGTATGATATATGTGTTTAACCTGTTTCTTGGTTGTGTAGTTATGCTAGATCTATGATTTTTTAAAATTATGATATACTTACACTAATATGAAGGTATATAACATGATTTTCAAAAGGTCCCTAAAAGATTAGGAAATTAGTTGAGTTGTAGGTTTACTAGAAATACTAAATACATTCACAGGCGTCACTGAGAGACCTAATTATCCATTTTGGGAGTTGCACAACAATAGATCATCACTGTGACGTCTTGTTACTTGAGCATGAATTCAAATTAGATAATGAAAATGGAATGGCCTTGTAAATTAATTTGGAAGATCAAAATCGCTCATAAAATCTCAAGCTTCACATGGTTAATGATTAGCAAAGTATATTTAACTCATTAAGTGTTACAAAGAAGAGATGTAAAGATTTACTCAAGGTGTTTTATGTGTGGAAAAGAAGCAGAGACTAATAGTCGCATATTCTTGCATTGCAGAACGGATGCAAATCTGTGGGAAATATTCTTATGTATATTTGGGGTTAACTAGATAATGTCAAAACTTTAGAGTTGTTGAGGAAATAAGAAGGAGTGGATAGGAGAAGAAGAATGTTGGACATGTATTCCAGCATGTATCTGATGGACACTATGGAAGGAGATAAATGAAAATCCAATGATGGGAAGGCTAGCAACATTTATGAAATCAAGATGAAAAGCTTAAGTTTTCTGTATTTTTGGAGTAAACAAGATTTGGTGGAGGAGGTAGAAAGTTTAGTGGACTTTATAGCTCAATTGTAATACTTTTTTGCCCAACTTTTAGTTATAACATTTTCCCCGGGGATTGTAATCCCATCTCATCAGTTTTTTTCTAATTAGTTTTTGATGTGAATGCAAAATTTCCTATCTAAAAAATTTGTGCATACATAAGTTAAATTATTTTAATAACGAAAAAGGGTAAAATTGTCTTTAACGTATCATAAAAAGTTCATAAAGGCCTCTTCCACCTATCAGATCATTAATGTCCTCAATGTTATTTTAGGTCAAAAAATGCACATATTAAGTAGGAGAATGACATGGCAATTGATGAGTCATTTATTAAACTAATAGCTTTAATTGATCCACAAAATTTTTTTAAACCCAATCTAATAACCCAACCTGTCCCGGATACAAAACCCAAACCCAAACCCATCCAATCTCTTTGGCCTGTAATCTAGAATCTTAATTTTAATTTTTGCCATTAGATATGAAGTGGGTGCCTCTATTTCTTGGATTATTTGTAAGATCCAATTTAGTAGGGGATACATTTTATGATAAATTACACAACTTTCCCAGCAAAATTACTAAAGTAGCAATTACTAGATCCGAACTAGGATCTACCAAATGTCATGGTAAAGAACTGATGGATCATGATCACAATCGGAGCATTTTCCTAAAGTATCCATTACTATCTTCGAGCTAGGATCTAGAAAACATCATGGTAAAGAACTGATGGCTCATCATCACACTCGAAGCTTAGCAATGAACTAAAATCCCTATTCTATATGAGTTATCAAGAAAGACATGGGGGTTTGAGTTCAAGGGAACTTTATGATAGTGCTACCTGATGAATATATTTATTTATATATTAAATTTTAAATATTTCAAATATATATTAAAAATTAAGTATATCATATTGTCTCATATTTTCTAACAAATTCTATAGGAATAAGAACACAAGCAAAGACTAAAGAAGAATAAATTATTAAGAAAATAAGAGAAACTCTATTGGAGCAATCACAATTTTATAGCCACAACCATAAAAGTTTTTGAAAGAAGTTGCAAAGCTCATGGATGTGATCATCACTTCACACTCACACCCATCAAGTGGTAGAATTGAGAAAGAAGTTACAAATTATTGCTTATAACCACCACTTCAAAGGATGCATTTGTGGGGGCAACACTATAATTTTCTATAAATAGAGCAATAAATTTGATTATAAATCATTCAACACTATAAGCAAGATATAAGAATTAGATTTGCTTACTTTCTCTTCCTTTTTTTTTCTTGTTGTAGGATACTATTTTTCTTTCTTTATTAATTTGTCTCTCTACTTCTTCAGAGATAGTGGTATGGACTGCGTACATTTCACCCTCCCCAAATCCCACTATGTGAGAATACACTTGGTATTATGTTGTTTTTGTTGTTGTTGTTGTTGTTAATTTATCCATAATAGAGTAATTTCTTTTTGTTGAAATAGTTGATGAAAATTGATATATTTATAATATTATTATCTTAATTTAATACATGCTTCCCTTGAACATTTAATTTACATCTTCATATTGTGTTGGGATAATAACCTTTATCTAATTATTATTATTATTATATCTATCTATTTTATCTCTATGTTATTCTTATATTGAATTTGTAATCCTTACGAAGAAAAAATAATACTTCATCCGTGTCATTTTATGTGGCGTACTTTCTTTTTAGTTCATCCCAAAAAGAATGTCACCTTACTATAATTAGAAAAAGATTTACTTTAAAATTTCCATCATACCTTAATGAAATGATTTACAACCACACGAATATTTAAGGATCATTTTAGACCACTAGTTTTAAAAGTTTTCCTCTTTTTTCTTAAATACCATGTCAAATCAAATTACGTCACATAAAATGAGACGAAAAAAGTATATAATAAATAATGTGTAAAATAGTAGAGTGAAAATGATTTTTAGCTATTTATTATTTCAAATCTTTAATCTTGCTTCTATCGATTCTTATCCTCAGGGAGGGATTGACCTAAGCAAGTTTGTAGATAAATAATCTCTATCTTATTTGTTCCAATCTGTATCCTCATAGAGGGACTAAATCAATAAAATTATTGATTTGAAGATCTTATGTCTTTTAATTTTTTTAATGAAGGGATTGACTCAAATAAATTTATTGATTTAAAGATTACTCACAAGGGGTCTTTATGCCTTTTAGGACAATTCAGACAAGAAAATATTTTAATTTAACTATCATTAGTCTTAAATCATTGACATAACTTCAAGGAATGTTAATTGCATATTTACTCTTTAGTAAGTAAATATAAATGTTTTAGTATAAACAATTATTCTATAGAGAAATACACGTGGAGACAGAGATTTTATTATAATAATAATATCAAGTGAATTCATCGATTTTCAACACTTTTGAAATGTAAATAAATCTTTTGAAAGTGATTTATTTTATTTTAAGCAATTTATAATTCAAAACTCACCTTTCATCAATTTGATTCTCTCAAATAGTAATCAAGATAATACAATTTGTATCCTAGATGGTTCTACTCTTTGTGGGACGATATCTTAAATTATACTACAACTTGATAGAGTACGAGCAATAAAATCTCACATATGTTTTTCTCATCAAATTTTTGACACCGTTGTCGGGTATTGATAAACATCTACTTCAAGTTAGTTATCTTATTACTACTTTAAGATTTTATTTTCCAATTTTCTCAAGTACTTTATATTCTATTACTTGACAAATTTTAGGAAACAAGACTTAAAAATATTTTCGTTGTTGTTGTTGTCATTATTACTATTATTATTATTTTATTATTATATTATTATTAACTTATATTGTGCTATAATATATGTATTATTATTTTTATTTTTTGTTTTCACGTATTTTGTTTTGTAGCGCCTAATTAATTCTAGGAAGCAAGATTGTAAGAAAATAAAAAATATTTTCTCATTGTGAACCCACTGTATGCACTTTAAGTATGAATTTAAATCAACCAAGTAACAATTTTATTGAGTTGAAAGAAAAATATTCTTAAAAGGTTATTATCTGTGACTAATATGGTAGCAACCACAAAAGCTTTTAATGCCAAACAAGTAACACATTCTTCTATCCAAATTCTTGGAGAATGAACGATCTTGAAGAATTATCAGTGAAAGATCCATTACTTGTGAATATTGTAAAGGGAGTCACCTTGTTTATAAATGTCAAACTGGTAATTCATATTTCTTTGATTCTTTATATGAACAAACTTATGTTGTTTCTTGTCCTGCTAGGTTTATTGATTCTAGTAAATATAATTGTAATTCAGAGCGCAATCAATACTCATAAGAGAATCAAAATTTAGAGTGTGAACCAATATTTCACGAGGAGAATATTGACTTGATGAAAACTATGTATACCTTGATAAAGGATATCGATAAAAAAATTTGCACATAATTATAAAGTCATCGATGATCTAATAATACAGCTAAATAAATTAAGGGATAATACTCATGAAAATACCTGAACTTTGATCGAATTTTTAGATGAGCGTACTAAACTTTGCAGGGGTCCTACTACCCCCTAGACTTTTTAAAGTGGATTTAATTCCCCCTCCCCCCGAAACTCTATATCCAGATTCGACGCTGGCGCGTGTAATACATGTGCCAAATCTCATTTTTACATGCGTATTGGCGCGCCACCTCATATTTACACGTGTCCAAATGGGCAGATATATGGCATTAAAATATGAAAAAAAAGTCTAGGGGGTAATAGGACCCTCACAAAGTTCAGTATGCTCAACTGGAAATTTGATCAAAGTTCAGGTATTTTCATGGGTATTATCCGATAAATTAATGTAACGATTTTATTTTTTATAAATTATTCATTTCAATGTGATTTGACCATTTTAACCATCCGTATAGTTGCTATGTGATATTTTTTGTGGGGTTGATTGACACAATTTCTAATGTATTTCGATGTGATTTGTGTGAGTTTATAGTTTTTAGTGGTTAAAAAGGTTTATTAGTTGACTTCAGTCAATATTTATTATTTTGTCCGTCAGATGGTAAAATGGACTACACCGATAGGTCCAAAACGTCGATTTTGAGCTGGTAACATGGTTGGTGTGATTTTATGACTTGGGTATCTCATTTTGACCTCAATTCAGAAAGTTGTAAAATTAGGTCTTAGAGGGTCAATTTTGTAAAAATAATATTTTATTTAAAATTTGATATCGACATTGAGTTTGGAGCATCAAATTTAGTAGGGTATTATAGTTTGTTTGCATTCTCAAAATTTTGGATGAATCCCTAGGGGTCCTCAGAGACTTGAAATTTTTCCAAGTGTCCAGCTGGTGCAATAAAAGTTGGTGTGACTGCTAAAGTAACCCTTTCGATGCTTTAGAAGATATTTGGGGCTTTAGCAACCTTTCCAGCTCAATTTGTGCTGCTTTAATGGCAAGTGGGCTGTTGAAGCTTAAGTCGCTTAAGCGCCGCCTTGCCTACTTTAACGGCCTACTACCTAAGTGAGCGTACCGCTTTAGAGGTCACTTAGGCGCTTTAGCGTTGACTACTAAAGAGGCCTAGGGTACACTTTAGCGGCACTTGGTACCTATATATATGTATGTATGTATGTATATATAATTCTTGATTTCTTCTATTTTCAAGCTTAGGTAAGCTTCAAATCCCTATTTCTATTATTTTTCTTAAAATCTTGTCATCTAAAGCTCATTAAAAATCGATTCCAAAAGTGAATTTTTGGGAATTTTATCCCGAAAGGCCTAACTTAGTATTTCTTCAATTTAAACCCTAATTTCAACCCATTTTCCCTTGGATTTTCTTCTCTGAATTCCTTTAATCATGGGTAATATATTTATGAACTAAAATTCTAGTTTTACCCTTTTTTTCGAAAATCTATTTTGGTGGTCTATTTTAATCCTACTAAAAATAGGCAATATGGGCATCGTTGTCTTTCTTTTGATGTATAAATTCTATATTTGTATGTTTTAGGTGATTTTGAGTCCATTCATGAGGGGAAGACTTCATGATTAGAGACTTGTAGGTTGGGTTTTCTTCATTTAAGTAAGGTTATGGGTTAACTTTCTTTAGATTGGGTTGGGTAGTTAATATTGATATAAAAAACATGTTATACATAAGGGTACAAATCATGAAAATATTGTTATTACTGATTTGTGCCCGTGTACGGCCTATGTTGTTGTTATTAATGGTTTGAGATAGTATTTGCTATGTATGACCGTGTGGCATTTTATATGATATTATTGGAATGGTATTGATATATATATATATATATATATATATATATATATATATATAAAGAGAGAGAGAGAGAGAGAGAGAGTTATACTCTGTTTGATGGAAATTTCCTAAGTTGGGATTTAAGTGGTATCAATGACTTATTATTGCATATCTTACTCTACTTGCATATGGATTATATGGGATTATGGATATTTGGCATATTGAGTGGATTTTTGGCTTACGTGGTTGGTATATCGGTTGGGTTTTGGTACTGAGCATTATGTCCTCATATTATATGTATTCATGAGGCATTGGTACCACTGTGGAAATACTGGCTTTTCTAATAGAAAATATGATATCTTTAAAAGACCTTTGCTGAAGTATGTGAGAAAGAGGAGTTATCGGTATTGGATTGGTACTGGTTATTGGATTGTATATGAGTTGTGAAATCCCATGGGTCCTACCTCAGGAGCACAACTCAATAGGTGTATATGGAGGTTGTGTATAACCTCAAACATATCACATCATCATCATCATTATCTTTATTGTACTTCATATGTTATGTATATTCTGTGTTGTATTCGCGTGTTTGATTTTATGTCTATCCATTTATGTTTATTGCTCGTACCTCTATTCAGTATTTGCATATATTTTAGAACTATTAGTAGAGATGTGTAGGCTACCATTTGGGATATTTTTTGATTGCAGGTGACGTGCCCATATTGTGTATTTTATATACTTTTTCAACTTTGCTAAGTCAGCCTATGATACCTAATGAATACAAGTGTATTGTACTCATTCCTACAACACCCTTTTGGTGCATATCCAGGTGAGTACACTACACAGCAGTTAATTTTAGGTTATGTTTTGTATTTTTAAATTTGCAGTCGGTCTATGTGTAACACCCCATATTCAAGTACGTGTATTGGCGTATTCAAGTACGTGTATTGGTCTTATTTATATGGAATTAATTTTTTTATTTTATTTATACCGGAATTTATACATCCATGGTTCCATGCGAAGGTTATTGAATAAGCTTTCCAACGATATAAAGATTTCCAAAAATGGATAGGTTTCAGATATAATCGAGCATGTTCGAAACTATAAAACGGTGACCGGGATATTTGGGAATAGTAAATGTGCAGGAAAATTTCCTGCACACAAATTACTGAGGCCAGCCAAATTTTTGGGTCAACTTCAAACGGCCATAACTCCTTGTACAGGACGAACTGGGTGGCCTAATTTATATGAAATGAAATAACTTTGAATTATCCTTCCAACGATATCAATTTCACCCAAATCCGATATCGGAGCAAAAAGTTATGGTCGATCTACTTTAGCTTATCAAAACAGTCCACCAAAGGACAAATTTGACATTATTTAAATTTTAAAGGCATTTTGGTCATTTCCTATTATATTATGGACGGGAATATGTGTATATATACATGTATATGAGTTCAAAAACTCATTTTCATCATCAATCATTGAGAAAGAACAAAGACAAACAATATTCATACCTTAGAATTCACCTCTTG